>NC_090439.1:1158701871-1159038876 GCF_031143425.1 Pleurodeles waltl
CGGCCGGGTGCAGTGTAGAAACAGGCGTCGGGTTCACAATGTTAGTCTATGAGAGATCTCGGGATCTCTTCAGCGCTGCAGGCAGGCAAGGGGGGGATTCCTCGGGGAAACCTCCACTTGGGCAAGGGAGAGGGACTCCTGGGGGTCACTTCTCCAGTGAAAGTCCGGTCCTTCAGGTCCTGGGGTCTGCGGGTGCAGGGTCTCTCCCAGGCGTCGGGACTTTGGATTCAAAGAGTCGCGGTCAGGGGAAGCCTCGGGATTCCCTCTGCAGGCGGCGCTGTGGGGGCTCAGGGGGGACAGGTTTTGGTACTCACAGTATCAGAGTAGTCCTGGGGTCCCTCCTGAGGTGTTGGATCTCCACCAGCCGAGTCGGGGTCGCCGGGTGCAGTGTTGCAAGTCTCACGCTTCTTGCGGGGAGCTTGCAGGGTTCTTTCAAGGCTGCTGGAAACAAAGTTGCAGCCTTTCTTGGAGCAGGTCCGCTGTCCTCGGGAGTTTCTTGTCTTTTCGAAGCAGGGGCAGTCCCCAGAGGATGTCGAGGTCGCTGGTCCCTTTGGAAGGCGTCGCTGGAGCAGGATCTTTGGAAGGCAGGAGACAGGCCGGTGAGTTTCTGGAGCCAAGGCAGTAGTCGTCTTCTGGTCTTCCTCTGCAGGGGTTTTTCAGCTAGGCAGTCCTTCTTCTTGTAGTTGCAGGAATCTAATTTTCTAGGGTTCAGGGTAGCCCTTAAATACTAAATTTAAGGGCGTGTTTAGGTCTGGGGGGTTAGTAGCCAATGGCTACTAGCCCTGAGGATGGGTACACCCTCTTTGTGCCTCCTCCCAAGGGGAGGGGGTCACAATCCTAACCCTATTGGGGGAATCCTCCATCTGCAAGATGGAGGATTTCTAAAAGTTAGAGTCACTTCAGCTCAGGACACCTTAGGGGCTGTCCTGACTGGACAGTGACTCCTCCTTGTTGCTTTCTTTGTTCCCTCCAGCCTTGCCGCCAAAAGTGGGGGCCGTGGCCGGAGGGGGCGGGCAACTCCACTAAGCTGGAGTGCCCTGCTGGGCTGTGACAAAGGGGTGAGCCTTTGAGGCTCACCGCCAGGTGTCACAGCTCCTGCCTGGGGGAGGTGTTAGCATCTCCACCCAGTGCAGGCTTTGTTACTGGCCTCAGAGTGACAAAGGCACTCTCCCCATGGGGCCAGCAACATGTCTCTAGTGTGGCAGGCTGCTGGAACTAGTCAGCCTACACAGACAGTCGGTTAAGTTTCAGGGGGCACCTCTAAGGTGCCCTCTGGGGTGTATTTTGCAATAAAATGTACACTGGCATCAGTGTGCATTTATTGTGCTGAGAAGTTTGATACCAAACTTCCCAGTTTTCAGTGTAGCCATTATGGTGCTGTGGAGTTCGTGTTTGACAGACTCCCAGACCATATACGCTTATGGCTACCCTGCACTTACAATGTCTAAGGTTTTGTTTAGACACTGTAGAGGTACCATGCTCATGCACTGGTACCCTCACCTATGGTATAGTGCACCCTGCCTTAGGGCTGTAAGGCCTGCTAGAGGGGTGTCTTACCTATACTGCATAGGCAGTGAGAGGCTGGCATGGCACCCTGAGGGGAGTGCCATGTCGACTTACTCGTTTTGTCCTCACTAGCACACACAAGCTGGCAAGCAGTGTGTCTGTGCTGAGTGAGAGGTCTCCAGGGTGGCATAAGACATGCTGCAGCCCTTAGAGACCTTCCTTGGCATCAGGGCCCTTGGTACTAGAAGTACCAGTTACAAGGGACTTATCTGGATGCCAGGGTCTGCCAATTGTGGATACAAAAGTACAGGTTAGGGAAAGAACACTGGTGCTGGGGCCTGGTTAGCAGGCCTCAGCACACTTTCAATTGTAAACATAGCATCAGCAAAGGCAAAAAGTCAGGGGGCAACCATGCCAAGGAGGCATTCCTTACAGTGATTGTAATCAAATATTGGACCCCTTCTTATATCAATCTTCCTCTACTCACTTTTCACCTCATAAGGCACACAACGCATTCCAACATACTATTTCACACAATTCACTGTCTTATTCCGTGAAAATATTTAACCCCGATCTTCAGGAACATTCCTTTTATTCTCTCCCCCTCATCAATCTAAAACAAGAATCAACTACATTTTTTTATAAGCACAAACCTTCTTGAACAATGGACTCACTCTGAGATAGTTTCAATTTTGATTTCTAACCATGCCCCTGTTATGACTGATCTTGAAACCTTAAATACACATGGTCACAAATCAAGATGGTGGTTTAATAATTCCTTGATCTCAGATAAAGCCTCTCTTACAGCATTTTAATCTTTTGCCTTAACATTTTTTGAGCAGAATAACAATGGTAATTCTTCCTTTAATTTTGTATGGGCTGCATTTAAGGCTCATCCAGGGGGTTTAAAATTAATTATGTTGCATGTAAGAGAAAACTCAAAGAAAAAGAGACCATTCAAATATTAACTAATATCAAGCACTTAGAGCATGTATATTATACTTCAAAAACCAACAAGCCAGATTTAGAAGCGCTAATAGCGGCAAAGATACAGTTTAACAAACTATCAACTGAAAAAGCGTGCTGTATGCTTCTTAGAGTTCATGCTTGCTATCACAGTGGTAAAAACAAAGCAAGAGCTTCGCTCGCTAATCATATAAGAGGTAGAAAGGAAAAAAACAACAGAAAGACCATCACCAATTCCTATGATACCCAATTACTCTGTGATTATTACCAAACACTTTATACTCCTGATAGCAATCCTTCGGGAGCTCTCATTTATTCATACTTCGCTGATCTTAAACCTCGTAAATCCATTAACTCTGATACCTCTTTCCTGGAAACTGAATTCACTATAGAAGAACTTCAAATGCCAATTACATTTTTACCAAAAGGCAAAGCACCT
Organism: Pleurodeles waltl; assembly: GCF_031143425.1. Classification (NCBI taxonomy): domain Eukaryota; kingdom Metazoa; phylum Chordata; class Amphibia; order Caudata; family Salamandridae; genus Pleurodeles; species Pleurodeles waltl. Next base: position 1,158,704,783 of record NC_090439.1, read on the forward strand.
GGTCCAGACGGCTTTACTGTTAAGTTCTATCTTCAGTTTTCTCTGATTTTATTTCCTAAACACTTCAAATGTATTAATTATCTTCTTCTCATAAATTCATCCAATTGTTCCTTCACAGAAGCAATGATTTGTATCATTCCAAAAAAGATTGTGACTTGACTTTATCTAAGAACTATCGCCACATTTCTTTGAATAATACAGATTGCAAACTTTTTGCTAAAGCCCTAGCAGTTCGAATAATTGGTCTTATACCTACTTTGGTTTCCTATGAAGAATCTAGCTTTATCAAAAACAGACATTTTACAGATAATTCATGTATTTTTTTAAATCAGTAAAGCAAATAAACGTACCTCCTCTCTAGCAGCACTTATCCTGGATGCAGAAAAGGCATTTGATAGAGTTAATTGGCAGTTCCTTATGAAAGCTATAGAGTGGCATGGTTTTGGACCCAGAACTCTCAAACTTATTTGAATATTATATTCTTCACCTCACTCTTTGGTATTAGTAAATTGCATCCAATTATTTTTTTACCAGCTCAAACAAGGTACCGAACAAGGACACCCCCATCTCCCTCATTATTTATATTGGCGTTAGAACCCTTCTTCCATCAACTAAAGAATTCTGAAATCTTACATGGATTTCGAATTAAGGATACTCATATAAAATATACTGCATATGCCGATGACATTCTTCTTTTCATTTCACAGCGCATTCTCTCCGTACTGTCCTTCTTTAAAGAATTGAGACCAGATTCTGAGGTATAGGATTACAAGCCTAATTTGCATGAATCTGAAGTTCTACCTCTTCATAAACACTGCTCAAAATAACCTTTTAATGCAGCAGGACTATCCTGGAACCCTGTTAGGATTAAATGTTTGGGGATTTTCTACACAAACAATCTTAAAGATAAGGTGAAAATAAATCTTGATAGTACAATTAGTAGAATTACTCATCTTACCCAAGGGTGGTCATCTCTCTTTTTGTCATGGTGGGGATGCCTTGCTACAATTAAATTGATGATCATCCCCATTATCAATTTTTCTCTTCAGATGTTACCACTTAAGATTCCTAGGAAATATTTCATTTCCCTGGGTAAAATGTTATCTAAATTCTTATGGAATGGGAAAAGATAATGCACATTGTTGAACAGACTTAAACTTACTAAATCAGCTGGAGGTGTTACCTTTTCTGACTTCTATCTTTATCACAAAGCCTTTGGAGTAACCAAATACAACCCTTTATTTTTCATTCTACCTTCATTGAACCTAAATTATGGGTTGAATTTTAAACCTCCATTATCCTTCCTTTTTCCCTCACAAACAAATTATCTACATATCCCAACCCCCTAAGTTTTGGCTATCATAACTCATCTCACACTCCTGTTCTTTGATCAAACCGTTTCTTATCTCTAATACATCTCCACTTCAGCAGTTCCATTTGGTTCAGTAAAATGCATCTTGTCAAGGGAAGACCTCTTTTATGGAAGAGATGGATTGATAAAGGTCTACTTTCTGTTTTTCGGCTCATTCCTTTCTCGGTTCTTTCCCAATTCCATAACTTACCATCTTCATTTTCTTAAACAATACAATACATTACATGATCTTCTTTTAGTGGTTCTCACTTCCTTTTCCAACTCTTCTACTAGTACTGATGTTCAGCAAACACCTACCTATTCACCACACAAACCTCATTCAGCCTCCCTCATATAGAAAACACTTACCGCAACCATCCAAGATAGACCAAAATCTAAACAAGAAACATTATGGGAAATTGATTTACAATTTAGGTGGCCTCTTTCTATATGGGATAAAATGTGTGCAAAAATACATTCTAAAGGTGGTTCAGACAGTTTAACGCAAACACTATACTAGTTTTACAATAGATTATTTTTTACACCTGCACATATGTTCAAACTCAGATTTATAAGGCAAGATGCATGCTAGAGCTGTAACTCTCATCTTGGCACATATGTTCATTTGTTCTTCCAATGTCCAGTAGTCTCTGATTTCTGGCTGCAAGTTTAGGGCAAAATTACTACCATCACTGGTTTTTCTGCACCCACAGAAAATCTCAATATTAAACTATGGTGGAACCTAGTGTGTCATAACCACATACCCGACAGATATAATTTACAAACTTTTCCAATTTTGGTTAAAAGAGAGATGTTGTGGTCTCCTCTCACTACTTATCTTTCTAATGTTGCCAATGTTTGTACTACTTGACATTTCATGCGCATCTTCCATATTTAATGGTTTTGCTTTAAGTTCAATGACATATATTAATATAATAATTCTTTTTATGATGCATTGTATTTGGTATATATTACTTATGAAGGTATTCTTCTTAATTCTTTTCCCTCTTTTCTTTCTTTAGTCTTTTCTATCCTTTTATTTTTTGCCTCCTTGATCTTCCAATCACCATTGATTTATTACTTAAGGCTCAGATTTACATTTTACTGTTCATAGTGTTTTTACATCAGTAGAAAAAAAACTATTTTATGAAATGACAATGTTATTGTATTCCTTGTAAGAGAATCCTAAACTTCCTGTAAAAGTTGTTAAGTCCTCTTATACATATATTAATGTTTGATGCCCAGTGTTTTTTAAAATTGCGATATCTGTCATATATTGACCAAAAATGATCCCATGCGTTATTCCACTTTTTTGTCTGATTCTAAATCTGGCTCTGCCTCAAGCATTTTAAATGTTAGCTCCCCTCTTCCCCGAAATGTGGGTCTAGTTGAACCCCTGTGTCAAGTACATTTAAATATTGGGTCACTGTGATGTGTAAGGGTGGAACCTAAGTTACGCTGTTCCACCCATCAGGCAAGGCCTAGGGACATACAGGGGCCGCCCAGGGCATACCTCCTTATATACGTGTGCGTCGCACGTGGGTGTGTCATTCAAGGATGGAAGTGTTACATTTCCTTCAACTCCTGCTGCACAGCCTGTGCGTACAGTGCCTCGCTGGGTCCTTCTAACTGCTGGACAGGAGTTTGTGCCGGACATGCTGCTGGTTAAGGCATTTTAAAAATAGCTCGGCAGTTAGAGACAGCTGTTACTACTTCACCTTGGACTAATGTATGAATTGTGCATGTTTTTTTCCCTGGTGGTCAGCAAGTAATGTACACAGAGCCCATTTAAGATGGACAGTGACTCCCCAGCAGGTACCTTTACCTGGGAAAGAGAGGACCCAGACTGCTCATTGACCCATTGACTTCTGGGTGTTTCAAACCTTGAAAGGTACATAGAGGCCGGCATGGAGGTGGAGAGAGTTGTGCAAATACACATGATCCAGGGGAAGCACTCACCTTCAGGGCTGCACACTGTTCCTCTTTCTTGTGCTTGGATTCCACAGCACTTCCCATTTCTCTCTTTAAAGAACACAACCAGACATGGAGCTTTACCTGCAGAGAACATGAGTAATAAGTGTAGATCTAAAGGTGAGGATTTTCATACAAAGAAATCCTTAAATATAGACACTGCTCACTCAAACGTCTATATAGAACATCACAGGTATGCAGAATGCCATCATTGGCTTCACTCACGCCCTACTTCAGCAAGATGGACTACGGGAACACCCTCTATGCCGGGATCACCAAACAACTCACCAGAAGATTACAAACCATCAGAATACGGCAGCCAGTCTCATCCTCAACCTGCCACACAGAACGTACATCACTCCACAGCTCAGCGAGCACCAGTGGCTCCCGATACACAAACATGCTAATTTCAGACTCCTCATACACATATTCAAGGCACTACACAACTTGAGCACCACCTACCTGAAAAGTGGCATCTCCTTCTACTAACCACCCAACCAACTTCACACTGCAGGACTCCTACTGGCATACATCCCACGCAGACATGCACGCACAGAAACAGATACGGAAGTTGAGATTTTTTTTACATCACGCGTATAGTGTGGAATGACCTCCCACTCCATATCCAGTGGCGCAACTTCAGGGGGCGTGCGTAGGGTGGAATACCACCCCCTCCCTGCCTAATATATTTACTGTCAGTTGGGTAACATGCCCCAGGTGGCTGACTGGGCCTGGTACCTGCAGGGGACTGTTCAACCTCCCAGAGTATGACATTGTGAAAAGGCTCAGGATAGGGTGCAGGTGTGGTCTGAAATCGGGGCTGTGCATGGACCGGCCCTTGCCACATTGACACTGAATAATTGACATCAGCCAACAATGGTCAGAGTTAAAGACAAAACGTATGTGCCTGGTGGGGTTTCCTCTACCCCTCAATGAAATAGCTTTCTTCAAACATTAAAAACCCAAGCTAATAAGTCATTGGATGAGTCACTGACCCTGCTCTGTTCTTACAGCATCCCTCCCTGGACTAACCTTCAGTTGGGGCTTCAGCATCCCCAAGTACATCCCGAGCACCCTGCTGCTTTCAAGCTTTGGGGTGCAAGGCCGGCTGCTGGTGCTTGAGGATCATAGTGGTGGCTGCTGCTCTGCTCCCACTAAAACTCTATCCGCCATTTGTTTCGTGTTAAAGATATCTTTTGTGTCAGTGTGTATGCATGTGAGTGTGCACAATGTGTGCTTTTGCATGGGAGCCTGTATATGCACATGAGCAGGTGGGTGAGTGTGCATGCATGAAAGCGTGTGTGTGCAGGTGAGTGCGCACTTGAGGCTGAGATTGTGTGTGCATTAGAATATAGTCATGAGTGTGTGTGCACAAGTGTGTGTGGACATGATATTGTGTATGTCTGCACATGAGTGTGGATGCGCTTATGAGCTTGTGTGTGTGTGCCTATGAGTATGTGTATGTAGAAATCTGTGTTTAAATCTGAGCTGTTTCACTCAACCTTTCAAGCTTCTGAGGTTGATACAATGAGTACCACGGAGTTGTGGTAAATGTGCACTTTTGCAAATATATGTTATTTGTGTGCAAAGAATGGGTGCATGTGATTGTGCGCATGAGTGTATGCACATGCGCATGTGAGCACATTATTTTGTATATGTGTGTATAGGCATGTGCACCTGTGTGTGCGCAGAAGACTGTGTTCACACCTCAGCAGCTTCAATCAGCCTTTCATCCTTCTAAGATTGATACCCATTTTACTATTAAGTTGGGTAACAATAAACATCTTTTATAAGTACCAAGATACCAGATGGAGCCAATGTGCGCTTTTCCAAATGCACATTATGTGGGTGTGTGCGCAGAGCCTGTGTCTGTGATTGTCAGTGCAAACGTGAATGTGTGTGCACATGTGTGTGTAAGTGCTGGTGTCTGTCACAATAGCTGGTGCAACACCCAGAAGTTAAAAACTGAGTGCATTAGATAAACAGTTGTTTTGTAAGTCATGAATGACTATGTTATGTGGATGGCTTTCCCAAGTAGGGTGCCAGGTGCATTAGCATCTGCATGTCTGTGTGTATGTGAACCATAGCATGGGACAATCTATGGGGCAGTGCATAGCAAGATACTTTTGGCAAAGCTCCTTGTGAGTCATTGAGGCATGAAATGGGGTCCTTCCCAAGAGGACTGCGTGTGTGACTGCAGTGACTGAAGAATCTGCAATATGAGGCACCAAGTGAAGATTCCAGGGACCCCTGTCCATTGTACCTCACATGCTGGAGACTGCAGATGCTGCCCCAGAAAAGAAAAGTGATGGATGTGATGAACTCGAGATTATTTACTCTGTCTGGAGAGTTTACTCTCCTGCATGAGCAAAATAAACTTTGATTACTATTTTGAGTTTCACGCATGCAAGATATTCACCAAAATACGGCAGATGTCACATCCCCCTATTTAGATGCATGCAAATGCATATTTAGAGTATTTACATTTCTATATATCCTAAATAGGGTGGACAAGACATCTACCAATTGTTTGTGGATGTTTCCTATCCACAAACTATAAATAACCCCATTGTTTTCCCACTTCCAAATAGTTAACTATACTGAGCCAGTCTCTTTATCTGCTCGAACATTCTGGGCATCATACCTGGGTGTTGAGATCTTCCCCAGGGAGGGCTCGAGGATGTCTGGAGACACACAGGATCATGTAAAGACTTCGGATGTGTAGAGCGTACGACACTAGGGACTCCCTGCAAGTCATGAACAAGACATTTCTGATTTCTTTCTTGTGAGTCCACGTTCTCCTGCCTAGAAAACCAGTGAACCTATCGAGAAGGCTACCATAAACCCAAACAAAATCATTGTTCGTCCATGATCACAGGTTCCCAAAGTATCAGGCTGCGAAGTATCACCAGGATACCCATCAGTACTACCTGGCCAACTGTGACTGGTAGTCTCCAAGAAGAATAAAATATTTTTTGCAAAACCAAACAATTTCAAAATATGAATTGGTGGATATCTCAGTACTGCTAACAGCTACTTTCATGCAACTGACGGTAATTTCCAACTGGTATGCACACTGCCTCAGTGCCTCAGTGTATACAACACCCTAACACTCTGCCAACCAATGCAACAACAATATGGGTGCATATTCATCAAGAGTATAGGGCTCTGAGGTGCTCTTCAGCCATCTCTGAGAAGACAGCCAGGCTGTCCTGATCTCTGGGTTATGTTGGTATTTTATGCAGATTTGAAGAACACACTATCCGGGGAGGATGTCCTGCTGCTGAGTAGGTGTCAGTCTAGCCACACCCAGGGCCTGGAGGGGCTACTCACAAAGTCAAGTCGTCAGCTTCTTGTGGACTTTCAGAAGTGAGGGGTAGGCTCCTATGTGTATACTATTCCAGTGGGGCCCTATGCAAACTCCCCGGCCTCCCATCCAAATGGTATCTTGGAGGTGAACTTCCACTGAGTCCAGGAGCGAGGAGAGATCACTGTCCAGCCAGCACATACCTCTATAGTGGATATGTAGAAGAGCTGACCAGCTCAATACTTATTTTATTCAGGGGATGGTGATGGCAGGATGTGGGCATCAGACAAAAGACCCCAAGGAGCACATATTCAAGTTTGCCTATGTACACATCTGGTGAGCCCATAAATGCCAAGCACAGTTTTTTGACCTATGACGTTGCATTGGCCATTTTCAAACTATGATCAGTTTTAACTGGTTCTGTGCCGAGGACGTAGTGGTTACGTCCTTCGGCACAGTGCTGCTGTGCCGAGGACGTAACCATTACATCCTCGACACACAGCCCAGAGGGAGCGCTCTCGCTCCCTCTGTGTGCTTCCCCCCACCCCCCCCAAAGGCAGGTATGGAAGGGGAAGCCCTTCACCTTCCACCCCCGACCCCCCCTGTGACATCAGCGTGCAAGCATGCGCTGTTTGTCACAGAGCCTCCCCCATCGCGCTGGAAGCTCAGCTTCCAGTGAGATCGGAAGAGAAATGCTTTACATTTCTCTTCCGATCACGTGGGGGAGGCCGAGAGAGGCTTCAAAGGGAAGAAAATGGATTTCCTTCCCTTTGAAGTCTCTCTCTGCGTTTTGGCAGCCGGATTGAAAGCAATCCGGCTGTCAAAACGCCCACTAGACACCAGGGATGTCTTTTACAAAACAAAATTGTCATAAGGGAGCGACCCCTTGGGCAAGGGTCGCTCCCAGGGGGGGGGCATTTTTTTTAAGGCATTTTTTTTTAGGCCTATTTTTAGGCCGATCTGCCTCTAGGCCGAACCTCTAGGCACCAGGGCAAATTTTTTGTTTTTGTTTTTTGTTTTGTTTTAGGTGTGGGGATCGACCCCGTAGGCAAGGGTCGCTCCCATACGGGTCAAATTATATTTAGACCATTTCTGCCCCCCTTGGGGGCATATTGGCCTATTTGTATGAGGCCAATCTGCCCCCAAGGGGGGCAGAAACCACTAGACACCAGGGAGTTTTTTTTCATTTTTCACGTAAGGGGAGCGACCCCTTAGGCAAGGGTTGTTCCCCGGGGGGACAAATTTATTTTAGGCCATTTCTGTCCCCCATGGGGGCAGATCAGCCTATTTTAATTAGGCCGATCTGCCCCCAAGGGGGGCAGAAACCTCTAGGCGCCAGGGCGATTTTTTTTTGGTGTTGTTGTTTTTTTAGAGATGGGGAGCGACCCCTTAGGCAAGGGTCGCTCCCCTGGAGGGGCAAATTGTATTTATGCCATTTCTGCCTGCTTTGGGGGCAGATCGGCCGATTTTAGGTCAATCTGCCCCCACTAGGCACCAGGGATCTTTTTTTTGCGCCGTCACGCAAGGGGAGCGACCTTGTAGGCAAGGGTTGCTCCCTGGGGGGTTTGGGGGGGCAAATTTATTTTAGACCATTCCTGCCCCCCCTGGGGGCAGATCGGCCTATTGTTATTAGGCCGATCTTCCCCCAGTAGTAGGGGCAGAAACCTCTAGGAGCCAGGGCAATTATTTTTGTTTTTTTGTTTTTTTAGAGATGGGGAGCGACCCCTTAGGCAGGGGTCGCTCCCCTGGAGGGGCAAATTGTATTTAGGCCATTTCTGCCCGCTTTGGGGGCAGATTGGCAGATTTTAGGCAGGGATCTTTTTTTTGCGCCGTCACGCAAGGGGAGCGACCCCGCAGGCAATGGTCGCTCCGCGGGGGGGGTGAGGGGGACAAATTTATTTTAGGCCATTTCATGCCTCCCTGGTGGCAGATCGGCCTATTGTTATTAGGCGATCTGCCCCCAGGGGGCAAATTGTATTTAGATCATTTCTGCCCCCCTTGGGGGCAAATCGGGGGATTTTAGGTGAATCTGCCCCAAGGGGGTCATAAACCACTAGGCACATCTTTTTTTTTTTGCGCCGTCACGCAAGGGGAGCGACCCCGTAGGCAAGGGTCGCTCCCCGGGGGGGATAGGGGGCAAATTTATTTTAGGCCATTTCTGCCCCCCCCTGGGCCGGCTGAGCTAGAGGCCAAAATCCACAGGTAGGCACTTTGCAAAAAACACCTCTGTTTTCAGTAAAAAAATGTGATGTGTCCACGTTGTGTTTTGGGCCATTTCTTTTTGCGGGCGCTAGGCCTACCTGCAGAAGTGAGGTACCATTTTTATCGGGAGACTTGGGGGAACGCTGGGTGGAAGGAAATTTGTGGCTCCTCTCAGATTCCAGAACTTTCTGTCACCGAAATGTGAGGAAAATGTGTTTTTTTAGCCACATTTTGAGGTTTGCAAAGGATTCTGGGTAACAGAACCTGATCAGAGCCCCACAAGTCACCCCATCATGGATTCCCCTAGGTCTCTAGTTTTAAAAAATGCACAGGTTTGGTAGGTTTCCCCAAGTGCCGGCTGAGCTAGGGGCCAAAATCTACAGGTAGGCACTTGGCACAAAAACACCTCTGTTTTCTGTCAAAAAATGGGATGTGTCCACATTGTGTTTTGGGGGATTTCCTTTCATGGGCGCTAGCCCTACCTGCACAAGTGAGGTACCAATTTTATCGGGAGACTTGGGGGAACGCTGGGTGGAAGGAAATTTGTGGCTCCTCTCAGATTCTTGAACTTTCTGTCACCAAAATGTGAGGAAAATGTGTTTTTTTAGCCACATTTTGAGGTTTGCAAAGGATTGTGGGTAACAAAACCTGGCCAGACCCCCACAAGTCACCCAATCTTGGATTCCCCTAGGTCTCTAGTTTTCAAAAATGCACAGGTTTGGTAGGTTTCCCTAGGTGCCGGTTGAGCTAGGGGGCAAAATGTACAGGTAGGCACTTTGTAAAAAACACCCCTGTTTTCTATAAAAAAAAAGGGATGTGTCCAAGTTGTGTTTTGGGCCATTTCCTTTCGCGGGCGCTAGGCCTACCCGCACAAGTGAGGTACCATTTTTATCGGGAGACTTGGGGGAATGCTGGGTGGAAGGACATTTGTGGCTCTTCTCAGATTGCAGAACTTTCTGTCACCGAAATGTGAGGAAAATTAGTTTTTTTAGCCAAATTTTGAGGTTTGCAAAGGAGTCTGGGTAACAGAACCTGGTCAGAGCCCCACAAGTCACCCAATCTTGGATTCCCCTAGGTCTCTAGTTTTCAAAAATGCACAGGTTTGGTAGGTTTCCCTAGGCGCCGGCTGAGCTAGGGGCCAAAATCTATAGGTAGGCACTTGGGAAAAAAACCTCTGTTTTCTGTAAAAAAAATGGTGATGTGTCCACGTTGTGCTTTGGGCCATTTTCTTTTGTGGGCGCTAGGCCTACCCACACAAGTGAGGTACCATTTTTATTGGGAGACTTGGGGGAACGCTGGATGGAAGGAAATTGGTGGCTCCTCTCAGATTCCAGAACTTTCTGTCACCGAAATGTGAGGAAAATTTGTTTTTTTAGCCAAATTTTGAGGTTTGCAAAGGAGTCTGGGTAACAGAACCTGGTCAGAGCCCCACAAGTCACCCCATCTTGGATTCCCCTAGGTCTCTAGTTTTCAAAAATGCACAGGTTTGGTAGGTTTCCCTAGGCGCCGGCTTAGCTAGGGGCCAAAATCTACAGGTAGGCAGTTTGCAAAAAACACCTCTGTTTTCTTTCAAAAAATGTGTTGTGTCCACGTTGCGTTTTGGGGCATTTCCTGTCGCGGGCGCTAGGCCTACCCACACAAGTGAGGTATCATTTTTATCGGAAGACTTGGGGGAATGCTGGGTGCAAGGAAATTTGTGGCTCCTCTCTGATTCCAGAAATTTCTGTCACCAAAATGTGCGGAAAATGAGTTTTGTTAGCTACATTTTGAGGTTTGCAAAGGATTCTGGGTAACAGAACCTGGTCAGAGCCTCACAAGTCACCCCATCTTGGATTCCCCTCGGTCTCTAGTTTTCAAAAATGCACAGGTTTGGTAGGTTTCCCTAGGTGCCGGCTGAGCTAGGGGCCAAAATCTACAGGTCAATCTACTTGGCAAAAAACACCTCTGTTTTCTGTCAAAAAATGGGATGTGTCCACATTGTGTTTTAGGGCATTTCCTGTCGCGGGCGCTAGGCCTACCCACACAAGTGAGGTATCATTTTTATTGGAAGACTTGGGGGAACATAGAATAGCAAAACAAGTGTTATTGCCCCTTGTCTTTCTCTACATTTTTTCCTTCCAAATATAAGAGAGTGTGTAAAAAAGACGTCTATTTGAGAAATGCCCTGTAATTCCCGTGCTAGTATGGGCACCCCGGAATTCAGAGATGTGCAAATAACCACTGCTCCTCAACACCTTATCTTGTGCCCATTTTGGAAATACAAAGGTTGTCTTGCTAGCTATTTTATACTCTTTATATTTCAGCAAATTAATTGCTGTATGCCCGGTATAGAATGAAAACCCACTGCAGGGTGCAGGTCATTTATTGGCTCTGGGTACCTAGAGTTCTTGATGAACCTACAAGCCCTATCTATCCCCACAACCAGAAGAGTACAGCAGACGTAACGGTATATTGCTTTCGAAAATCTGACATTGCAGGAAAAAGTTACAGAGTAAAACGTAGAGAAAAAAATTATGTTTTTTTCACCTCAATTTCAATATTTTTCTTTTTCAGTTGTTATTTTCTGTAGGAAACCCTTGTAGGATCTACACAAATTACCCCTTGCTGAATTCAGAATTTTGTCTACTTTTCAGAAATGTTGAGGTTTCTGGGATCCAGCGTTGGTTTCATGCCCATTTCTGTCACTGACTGAAAGGAGGCTGAAAGCTAAAAAAATCGTAAAAATGGGATATGTCCCAGTAAAATGCCAAAATTGTGTTGAAAAATTGGGTTTTCTGATTCAAGTCTGCCTGTTCCTGAAAGCTGGGAAGCTGGTGATTTTAGCACCGCAAACCCTTTGTTGATGCCATTTTCAGCGAAAAAACCACAAGCCTTCTTCTGCAGCCCCTTTTTCAATTTTTTTTGAAAAAAACGAAATTTTCACTGTATTTTGGCTAATTTCTTGGCCTCCTTCTGGGGAACCCACAAAGTCTGGGTACCGCTAGAATCCCGAGGATGATGGAAAAAAAGGACGCAAATTTGGCGTGGGTAGCTTATGTGAACAAAAAGTTAGGAGGGCGTAAGCGCGAACTGCCCCAAATAGCCAAAAAAAGGCTCGGCACAGGAGGGGGAAAAGGCCTGGCAGCGAAGGGGTTAAAGAAGACAGCCTAAAAGGAAAACTTCAACCACTCATGCCAAGCATGCAACATATTATTGAAGTGGAAAAATGCTCTGCGTGTGCACCTACATGCTAGTGCAGTGTGCCACTTTGTAAAGCAGCCCCGTGGTACATGCTTTGGCTTATTCACTTGTCAATTACTGATTTATGATTCAACTGGTCTTTTCAGTATTTTCTTAGGCACAAATTTGTTTTGCCAGCTCATGGTTGTATGTATTTATTAATGCTACCAGGAGTGCTCCTAACCTTTCCAAATGCCAGACAAATTCCACTAACTCAGCACCAATGCAATCCATGACCCAGGCCAACCCGTGTTTCTTCTTAGTTGGGTACACTACCTCGCTTGTTAGAAAGTCTCAGTCTTACACCCCTAAATAGTTTTGACTAAGCTACACCCCTGTCCTCATCAGAGCCTCGCCCTCCCTTCTTGAATTGCAGAAGAAGCGGAAGAGCTGTCATTCTAATAACCAACATGCCATAGGCAGGGCCATGCACACACATCTGCTCAGTGCCAGGATACTCTCACGGATAATAGTGAGTCCTCCCCGATCACTGGTCCTCTTGGTGGAGAATGCTGGTAGCTTGGCAGTGGCATAATTAAACCTTAGCCCCCACCTTGCAAGGTACTACATGGAGCCCCCCCCCCCTTATGCAACTATCTGCAACCCGATGTGTTCAAGTTTCTCACCACAAACCCCAGTATCAGAAGTTTCAGTGATGCAATTAGCTTAAAAATTATAACCACCCCTGGCTGTCATGGTGATAGCAGGTCATCCCAAAATGTGATTTACGAAATGAGGGTAGAAGGGCTCTGTTTGTGCTTGGCTTCTTAAAACCTAAATCAACACAGCCCTTAGGAGAAGCATCTACATTGAGTTACTTTGAGAGAGATACACTTAGAGAAATGAGATCCATTGAAAAGTACTTTAGGCTGTGCAAGAAAGGTTATTTTTCTGCATCAGGAAACCTTGCATGTGCCTTTTTGAAAATCGTGAGGCTGAATCACTTGAGGCGCAAAAGACAAATATTGCTAAGCAAGCACCGTGTTCTCAGTACTGCCCATTTAGGAGTCGTGATTAGGCCTGGGAAGTGATCACGTAGTTCTGCTCTGCGGAATTCCGTGGAGCACCCTAAAAAAATCACAAGATTCTGCAGAATTAGGGAGCGGGCCGAACCACTTGATGCGCCGTTTTGACGTTTAGGAGCTCATAACACAGTCTTGTGCTGGAAGCTGGGCGCGAATGGCAGCACGTAGTTAGCATGCACACAGCCATTTTGTTTTATTTTGTTCTGTACATGATGCTGGACCCTTTTTTGAATTCTCCCTTAACCTTTTCAACTCCCCCCCATCTGATTCACCCACCCGTCATTTTCCTTTAATGTATCAGTGTGTGTCTTTGTGCATGTGTATTTCACGTTTTTGCCTTTTTTTGTGACTTTTTGGTATTTTTGTGTTTTTCCCTTTTCTTCTTTAGTATTTCCTTTCATCCTTCCTTCTCCTATTTCTTCCCATTTTTTTCTACCCCCCAGGGACATGGCTGCGCAGGGCGAGAGAGGGAGTGGAGGTGCCAGTGTGGCTGCTACCTTCACACATTTTCAAAGCAGAAGTGGCAGCAGTTGTTTTTTATGTGCAACACCACCTCCCCTCCACGCTGCCAGCAGGTCTGGGAGTGGCTATGCCCCACGGGAGCGTTGACTGATGTGGTGGAGGGTTTGCCAGTGTGTGATTTGGTCCAGCGCACCCAGCAGAAGTTAACTCACACCTGGGGGGACATCAAGGTCTGTGAGCAGGACCTGCTTGACCTGCTGGACGTCAAGGTGTCAGATTTCGGGGAGTAATTATTTATTTGTTGTAATCTACAATGCTGTTCTTTCAAAAAGCATGCGGCTCACACTCAGAGGCAAGTTAAGTGTATGTAATGACAAATATTATATGATCCAGTTTGAGCAAGCCAGGTGCTGGGCGCCAACTAATTATACTCGTCGGCGCTCGCTTTGGGTGATTATTCAAGAAGCCATGCAGACCCTCTGTCCTGACACTAAGATGGTGGTGGTAAGAGTAAGTAATATCATTGAGTTAGCGTTCTGTGCCTTTCTTTATGTAGCTCATACAGTCCCAAATGCAATATCCCAGGGATGTGTCATATGCATCTATGTATTGAAAAGGGAGACTGAGTTGGCCTACCCAAGGTGGTTGAGAAGCAAAGATCATTGGTTGCAATGCATTAGAAGTTCCAATTGTAGTTTAGGAAATCTGGAATAGGGTTTAGGTTTTGGAAATTAAGAATAGGTCAACTCAATACTAGTAATCTGACTTAGAAAAGTACAATGTTACTATGTTTGCCTTTCAAAATATTTTTGGGGGAGAATAACTGCACCACTCATCTATTTTTTACCTTCTTTATTTCTTACCCCAGCACTTAAGGGCAAGAAGAGGGCTTTGGAGGTAGGTCAGTGCGGCAGCTGGATGATCTTCTGGCCCCAGTATGCCCTCCTGTTATACTATTATTGTTTCCATAACTTTTACCTCTCCCCATTTAGAATATGTTTTTCATTTTTTGCTGTGCCCTTCTCCTTTTTTTCACTCATCTTTGTACTATCTAAGGTTTGTTAAATTATGGTTATCCCTGCATTAGCCTAGTTATTTCTATATTTCATGTTTCTGTAGCTGGCTTCCTCCTGTCTGGACTAATCTGTAGCTTTATTCTGCTTTGTTATCAAGCCTTCCCTCTCCCCTTACATGTTGTTGACTGGTACTGTAAGACTAAGAGAACAGATGTTAGGACAGGTACTCGACCGTGAAGATTGCAGGCCCATGTGAGCTTTTCTACAAGTTTGTTGAGAAGGCTTTCTTTTTCTTGCTCATGCTAAAACAGTAAACCAAAAGTGTGGCCATGGTGGCCCCCCCATGTTGTGTTGTATGTATTATCATTCATTTACACAGTAGTATACCATACCAGCAGTTTCAATAACAGTGCAGCATGGCTGGAAAGTAGTATGAGGACGGTCCCATTGCATTTGCCAACCAAGACCTCACCATAAGTCCTTGATTGACCAGTTATTCTACACCTTCATTGCACTTTAGTGACTTAGCTTTGCCCCTCTATTATGATTTTCTTTGCAGTTGGCTTGACTTGACTACCTGGCATTTCTACCATAGTTAAACAACAAAATTCCTAAAGTGAATGATAGAAGACGATAGAAGTGTATTGATCTATTGCGGTTGTATTTTGTAGAAATTGTTCATAAAAAATAATAAAGGGAGGTGTATCTGGCATCTAAAATGTGTAATGTATTTTCCAGCCGCACCGACCACCATTTCTGGGGCCATCGGCAGCACCAATGCGCCCGACGTGGCAGCGGTTTAAGGGGGAGAACCAGCGACAACAGGGCAGGCGTTAGTAAGTTACAGTGCTTGCTTTTTTATAATTACTAGTATACTCACTGCAAGGGCATTATGAACCTTCCCCGCTTCAACAGCTACAGCAGGGGCTGAGTGCGTAATGGCCTCTTCTATCTGCAACTCAGCAGGCAAAAGCTCATAATGAAAGCTACAAATGATGGGTTGATTGAAAAGGGAAGGAAGGTTAGATGGTAAAAAGAAAGGATGAGTGAAATGATGTGTGGGTGGGTGAAAGGATGCATAGCTGAGTGATAGAAGATGCATGGGTGGGTGAAAGGATGGATGGAAGGGTATATGGGTGAAAAGGTGCCTGAGTGGGTGAAGGCCGGTTGGGTAAGAGGATGCTCGAGTGGGTTAGAAGAAGGGTGGATGGGTAACGATGTGTGGGTAAATGGATGGATGGGTGAAAGGATGGTTGAAAGGGTGGACAGCTGAATGGATGGATGGATAGATGGATGGATGGGTAGATATTTGAATGGATTGATTGGAATGGTAAAAGAATGGATGGGAGAATGTAAAGTTTAAAAGATATGTATCAAAGGCTGAATAGAACAATGAAAGTTTGAATGACTCATTGCTTTGATAAAGAAGTAAGGGATCTTTTCTGGAGAGAGAAGTGTTCACCTACTTCGCTTGCTTTGCTTGGCTATCAAAGCTCTGGTTAAAAGTGTGGAGTATTTTTATTTTCTGACTACACTCTTAACTCACTATGAGGCATATTTATAAAAGGTGGCGCTGCACTAGATGCAGACTTTTCTTGCGCTCCTTAGCGACCCCCTAACGCCACCATGTGCGCACCGTATTTAATATACGGTGCACCATGGCGGTAGTTAGGGTGACTAGTGTCATTTTTTACGCTAGTTCAGCGCTTTGCGGGATTAGCATAAAAAACTAAGATGTTAATCCTGCAGAGCACCCAGAGGCACATTAAAATCAATGGGAGCCTCTTTTAAATGCCAAACACTTAGCAGGCTTTAAACAATGCTGATAAGAATGGCGCAATTAGACAGTACAATAGTGTTGTCTGTGCAATGTGCATCTGCTTCAGTTAATCCAGCAATTACACAGTTTTCAATGAATTGCAAACTGAAAACAAGGTGTGTTTCCCTTCACTCCCAGTGCCCCGTCTTTCCCAGACTTCCTAAAAAATTGAAAAATCCATTAGCACATGCTACATTTTTCTGGACAAGTGATCCATATACTTCATGGCTTCCCTAAGGGATTCATGCCTGAACACATTTTTACTTTTAAACATTCATCAACTACAGTGAGGAATGTGTGGGTAAAAAAACATCAGGGTATCAAAAAATAGGACCTCCATACTTACTCTTCATACCCTCTCTTCAGCTCACTTCTGGACCTGCGGAAGGCCTCTCAGAATAGTTCCTGCTCATCTGACCTGCGGTGCACTCTGACAGACTGCTGTTGTACCTGGAAGCACTGCTTTGCTGCCTGGAGCCTGCCTTGAACCCTCATAGACTAGCTCTGCTGTTCAGCTCTGCATCTTTGCCTTCACCCAGGATGGCTGAAGTGACTCAAAGAGTCAGTTTGCTGGCCTCCTGTTCAGAGCCACAGGGACATTAAAGACTTCCAGCATCTTGAACCCACACCTAGACCCAGCCTGAGTGAGTCCTAAGCACCCAAGAGGTGTCCCACCAGTTCTGGACCCTTGGTTGTGGTGCTAAAGTTGACCAGATGGCCAATTTCCAAAACTGTCCTTGGCTACAATCCTCTGCTTATTCAAGCTGGAGTTTTTTTTACTTCCATTTCGGCGACTAAGTCCAAATGTAGAAATCTTCACTGCGGCTTCGACCAAAGGCCATCTGATGTCGAAGCTCTCTCCTCAGACATCTCCTGTGCCTTGCCCTGCTGAACTTTACCTTTTCAGGCCTTTTTCTTCAAGAATGTTTCTAAGTCCGAAGGCAAGCACAGATTGAGCCCAATCCACTTCTTGTATCTGAACTGCGCTCCAGCCTTAACTTTGACCTGGTCTTGCATAACTAGATGTCCATGGTTGGTGCATTGATCTTTTAGATGCTAGATTTCACTTGAACGTTTAAAAAATCATCATTCCAGTCCTACTGATTGGAGTTTTGTCATTGTAGTATCAAATAATTTATTAGAATTTATTATAAATTACTTTATTTTTTCTAAAAATGATTATCTAAGTTGGTTTAGGATTTTTCTTGTATGGTGTTTTCACTTTATTACTGTTTGTGTGATGCATAAATACTTTACACATTGCTTCTAAGTTAAGCCTGACTGCTTTTTGTGCCAGGCTACCCAGGGCTAAGGACAGGTTCATTTAGGGACTTTTTGTAGTTCACCCTGCGAGGGATTGTGGCTGTTGCTTGATCAGGACTCACACCCCAGTCAATCAACAACCCATTTTCTCATAGAATGCTTCTGATTGCTGTCCTCTTCCAGGTGGTGCTGGCAGACCTCTGATTGTTCTGGCCCTTTACCAAGTAGTTTTTTCTGGAACATGCTGCCCACATGCTCACAGATGACAACTTTCGTGGTGTGGCTGGCATCAGGAACTATCTTTGGCGCCCAAAGCCTCTAGGGATGACCTCTAATCTTTACAAGACACTCCCAGGGCACCTCACGGTCACCTAGCCTTCAGGACTAGTCCTGACCCAGTGACACCCTTGGCAGTTTTGCAGTCCCACAGCCCACTTGCTGGGCACCCGCGTCAGCAGCAACAGCCAATCCCAGCTTCAGTCAAGACTACCCCAAGGTTATACAACTCCACGGGCCTAGCATCTCTGTCTGGGATATAACACGTTACACTGCCTGACGTGGCAGTACCCCAATTCCCCAAAAGCTCTTGCTTCATGAGTCTCTGTCAGAGGAACCCTACGCATGGGTCAATTAAAGTAGTCACTTCCATGATCCGCCCCTCCCCCAGGGTTGGCGCTTCCATCCCTCACCCACAGGCCGGGTGTCTTGGCACCGCAGACAGTCAAAAATTCCTCCTTCAGATTGGACTCCAGGTGATGATCTGTCTCCAGCTGGGAACTGTCCTCCCTTGGCTTCTTCGTAGTCCCTGAAGAAGTACACCCTGCTTAGCAGAAGAGACAACAACAACAAACAACTAGAGATCTTGTGCTCACATTTTTATACAGCTTTCAGTTACGGAGGTTGTGTATTCCAGGTCTACCACTTCAACGAGTTGGGTGAGTTACCCTTCCATCTATCCTGGCCAGGCCACCTTCTAGGCCTGACCTTTGTCTGCAAGGATGTTCTGCCAAGCAGGAAGGACAATCTACAGGTGGAGTGCCCACCGCAAAAATAAAAACAGGTAGGAGCTAGCTGAACCCAGCTATTTGTGACTGTTCCGCACAGAGAATTTGTGTCCCTTCAATGGACTCCTTTCCCTATCAAATAGCGGAGCACAGCTACCAGCATTCTACTCCTCTGTTCTCACTACATTATCTGGTGCTCCCTCTCACATTTAGGAAATGCCAGTAATCCACATATGTTTTGTGGGGAAAAGCAGCCCCTCTTCCATCTTTTACTCAGGTCCAGGATGTGGGATTGCAAAATGGAACCCACATTCTTGCAGTACTCCTGCATTCCATACTCCTGCTTCTAGATAAAATGCACAACACGCTGCCTGGCACACTACTGCTTGTAGCATGCATGCACACACACGCAATGCACTGAAGGCACAATACTGCTTTTAGCATACACACAAACGTATCAAGCAAGAAACGACGCTTTTAGGATTCCAGGTTCATCGTGAGCAGCGGAACTATAGATGAATGGGCCGGTAGGTGCACATTCATAATCATAGTTAAAAGGCCTGTCCTTATAATTCAGAATTACATTACACTGCCCTAACTCCGCTCCATGCATGAAACCTTCTACATGGACACTACTCTGTTCTCACTATGAGGGTATCCTTGGTGCATTCCTTCCAGTTCAGAACTAGGTCCAGAACCTAACAATTTTAAAAAGCAGACATAGGGCAATGCACATGCATGGGATTAGTGTGTGAAATGACCAAAAAACAGAAGGTAGGATCATGTATGCACTTTAAGCAGGACAGGCGACACCACTGTACATCATACATGGAACATTCCCATCCCAACATATGTGCTAACATTGATGCAGTAGGACACCAATTTCTGATTTACACCACAATCAATAGGGTATTCATATGAGATTAGGTTTAACACCAGGGCAATTCTACATCTGTGGATGCACAATTACTGCATCAAATTACTGGGTACTTGAGACAATAGCCATAAGATAGCCCTCTGGGCTAATGCACAGGTTCAGGATACCTGTGCATTGCACTACTGTTCTCAAATTAACAAAAGCCCCTGTGCCCCATGCTAGGGCTGTGATAGGGACGAGGCCCAACCAGAATGATACAGCAAGCATCAGCCTGACACAGGTACTACAGCAGGGAACATATGCAGCCAGACTGGAGGGCATTCAATCGTCCTTACAGGATCAGCGGCAGGAGAGAGGTAGTTAGCCTCAGAGAGCAGGTGCCTGCTGTATCAAGGTGTCTGTGGCAGGAGAGATCAAGCAATACAGGGTGTTGGAGAGTAGGCACAATGCCATTCTGGGTTTGTAACTGGGCACATCAAGCAATAGAGAGGCTGTGAGAGCAGGCATTGAAACATAAAGGCCCTGTCACAGCGTTTGCACAGGCACTGTTTGCTCAGGGTCTTTAAGGGATACTAGGCAGCAACAGAGGTAGTGTGATAACCGGTACCAATCAATACAGGGTCTGTGATAGGACAGGGAGCCATGGAGGGAGTTAGTGAGCAAGGTGTGTGATAAGATTGAGTGCAGTAATGGAACAGGAACCAGCCCTCAAAGACTATGGGTCTCATAGAACCTGTTTTGTGTTCCTTAGTGGCAGTATGTATACCCTGTAACCATCTGCAGCCTCCTCCATAGTATTCACTGAAGAATTTAGTGATCCCTAAACACCTCTATACATGCCTTGTGATCTTCTGCAACTTTCCCTCTGAGGCTCATACAATGAATTCTCAGTCATCACTGAACACAAACACACACCCCTTATACTGTCTGTAGCCTTCAGAATGACTTAACGTGTGATCTCAAAACACCCACACACATACCTTGTACTCCTCTGCAGCCTTCCCTTTGAGTCCAAGGGAGTGACTTCACTTGTGATCCCATCACACCTACACACATACCGTGTACTCCTCTGCAGCCTTCCCTATGAGTCTCAGGGAGCGACTTCACTTGTGATCCTATAACAGTCTCACACACACCCAGCACTGCTCTGCAGCCTTCCCTATGAGTCTCAGGGAGTGACTTCACGGGTGATCCCGTAACACCCGCAGACATACCTTGTACTCCTCTGCAGCCTTCCTATGAGTCTCAGGGAGTGACTGCACGTGTGACCCCCTCACACCCACAAACTCACCTTGTACTCCTCTGCAGCCTCCTCGATGGGACTCACTGTGTGAGATTTATGGTCCTTGGACTCTCGGCAGACCACACATATCATCCTCTGATCCTCTTCACAGAACAGCCTCAGTCTCTCCTCGTGTTTCTCGCACAGATGCTCCTCCGGGGGCTTCACGGGGGGCAGGTGAAGCTGTTTTAACATTTCCACAATGTTCCCCAGTTGCCTGTTGGGTCGGAGACTTCTCCAAGGTGATATTTCTCTGCACTGCGGACAGGGGAAGTTTTCATCTCTTCCTTCCCATCTCTGAGTGATGCAGGAGCGGCAGAAGTTGTGCCCACAGTCAATAGTCACAGGATCAGTAAAATATTCCAAACAGATGGAACAAGTGGCCTCATCTTTGAGATTCGCGCCCTGAGCTGCTGCAGCCATGATCCACGGAAATGCAGGGAGGGAAAGGCAAGTTTCGTTTCTCTGTGTAAAGTGGGTGTGTGTGTCTCCTCCTGTGTGTGCTGGGACTTGCTGGTTCTCTGTACAGAGGGAGTGTCTGTGTGTTTCCTCGTTTTGTATGTGAGTGACTAATCTATGCTCAGAATTCAATGGAGGTGTATGGCAGGGATCAGCCTCACAGGAGCCTAAGAAGTGGCAGTGAGTCATTCTGACCCCTCAAGTGATGGCAAAGAGACCATATTATACATGGGATTCTGTAATCATTATAATCGGCAACTTTGGATGCACCTAGTCCCTGATTATAAAGAAAAGACCTCAGAACTTCATGTGTGATTTCATTATAAATGATTACAGTCCTGTTTGGACGTCCAGGTGCAATGCAGGTCAGGTCACAGATCATAATTAAACAGCTATTGAAAGCAACAAACGGAATGTTGCTTTTCTTTCTTCTGCTCTATTCTCATAGCTTACAATGACAAGCAGAGAGAATATGTATATTTTTACACTAAGAGAAAAGCCAGAATCGTTCTGCATGTTTCTACACATTTTGAGCAAGTACAGCTTTTTTTTCTTGTATTGAACTGTTTCTAATATTTTCTGCAACAAATATCTAACCAGTCTTTGATTTGTTCAAATATGCAGTAGAGGATACATTTTTATTATTCATGTTTGCAAACATGTTTGTTGTTTCATATGAAAGCACTACGCTCAAAGGGGCATATTTATGAGTGGCTTTCGTTGCTGTTTGACGCACCAGCGGCGCAGTCAGGACGCCATATTTAAAAGGCAATGCATTTGGACCAATGCGTCAGTTTTACTATGTCTGCATTGGAAAATACCTGCACCACAACCGGCTGCACTATGCTGATCTTAAAATATGCAAGGCAGGTCTTCCCTCATAAATTCTAGCGTAAAACTAGTGCTGTGATTTTTATGGGTTTCTAAAAAAGTGATGTATCATCGGCAAGCAGCATGCAGAGCCTGAAATGCATCACAATTCTTGGGAATTGCCATACCAGGCATGAGAAAAAATGCAGTGGCTCTGGTACATGAAGACAGCACACACAAAATAGTTTGGCAAACTCAACTACGCTATGGAGGTGCTCATTCTTCAGCTAGGAGTAGCAAGGAAGCCACGACTACCACCACCATGTAGGCAGCACAGGAGAAGGGAGCGTGTCTACAGCCAAAGGTTTTCCCTCATTGACCTCAGGGAGGATGAGGTTATCACATATCATAGACTCCGGAGGAATTCCATCATACATCTGTTGAACCAGATTGAGCTAAGTCGGCAGCCACCAGCTGGCCCGTCCACCAACATCCCTCTGCAGGTCAAGAGGATAGCAGTCCTCTCTATGCTGACATCTGATTCATTCCAGACCACAACAGCCACACTGGTGGGAACATCCCAGCCATCTGCCTCTGCATTCCATGCCTCTGTCCTGGATGCACTCATCAGCTTCCTAGCCCAGTACCTCCTTTTCTCCAAGACACACAACAACAACAGCTGGACACCAAGCAAGCCATCTATGCCCTTGTTGGGTTTCCACATGTCTTGGGACATGGACTGCATACATGTGCAACGGGTTCCCCCTGCAGCAACATCACACCTGTACACGAACCGGAAGCACACATACACTATCAACATGCAGGCCATTGTGGACCATCAGGGGATCTTTACACATGTGCTTCCAAGATATCCAGGGAGTGCATATGATGCCTTCATCTTCAGGCACACCATCGTAAATAACTGGGTCCAGAATGGGCGATATGGGAATGGCCTATTTGTTCGTAAGCAAACGTGAAGTACATTATAGACCTACTAACAGTAGCAAATGTATGACATAATAGCCATCTCTGTGTCAGTTGATGAAGATAGGGCCTTTTGTCTGATAGATGTGCCTCGTACATGCACCATTCATCATGGTACACATGTACTCAAACCCCAAGTCACACATGTTAAGACATGCAAAGCCACTTTCTGTGTCTTTGAATGGCGTAAAGGTACAGAGCAATGCAACTTTGGCCAAAATGCAGTGTAGCATCACTGTTTGCAAGGAAACTGTTCCATGGGCGTTCTGGGGTGTCTCCATGCAACTCTCATGGTTCATGAGGCATGTCATGTATCCCACACCAGGTAAACTTTGGAATGTGACAAATCAATTAGGTTCATCAGGTGATGTGTAACAAGGAAACTGAGCTGGTCAGCCAAGTCACTAACAATTTCTAAGCATGTTGCAGCCAGTGGCAAGCATATATAGATGGTCATGGCTCTTAGGGTACATCATGTGCAAGAAGGTGCCCCCCACTGGCATAAAGACAATCCCACATGCAATGCAGGTACCCAAGTACTGTGGTACACATGAAAAACACAACGTAATGTGTCTAAATGTGGAGTACAGAGCTCCTTGTAACAACATCAGTATGTCCCACATAAATATGGCTCACATTTCAATACATATGTGTGTATCAAAGCACACCATGAAAACTTCCCTGGCTAAAATCAATAGTGTAAAGCTGACAATAAATAGCATTACTTTGCATGTGACATGTTTGACCTGCACCTAATTGATGTATCAAAATCACATCGCTAATTTAGCGAACAATGAAAAACGGCTGTGCCAATACCATGTAGGCCACCAACTAAATTTGTGGCTGAACACTGACATATGCATGTGTCAGTGTTAAACATATTGGCAATGTCACAACCTAGCTATGAAGAAACAACTATCCACATTTCTGATCAATAATCTGTCACTTCTCACATTTGTAAGTGTGTAGAACATAGAATGATCAATAACATTTCTAAATAGACATCACAGTAAACTAGTGGACACAAATGAAACTCTGGATGTAAAAGTGTACAATGTATCAGGCCATGTTCATCATTTGCTATTACACAGAGAACTGAAACAGACGTGTAAACCTTTGGGCAACTGTGTAAGTAAAATATACTCTGAAATGCCATAATACGATTGTATGAGTCATTCAGTACACATGGCACACGTGGACAGGAATGTAGCTGTAACAGAGAGCAAAAGCATTGACCATTGTAATTTCTGTTTATGTTTCAGCTGACCAAGGATATGGTCTGCAACCATGGGTCATGACACCAATAGCGCATTCCCAGACTGAGCCAGAAAGAAATTACAAGCTGGCACTGGTCAAGGCCCACACCATCTAAGAGAGTAGCTTTGGTGTACTGAAGTCCAGTTTCAGATGCCTGGACATTGCAAGGGGTAGACTGCTCCACTCTCATCTATGAGCTGTAAAACCATATTAGTATGTGCCATTCTCCACAAAATCTATGTAAGGACAAATGTCCCGTGGGACATGGACTATGATGTCAGTGAAGGATGAGGATGGAGGAGAGATCCAAAATACAGTGGCTGGGAATAGGCGAAATACCACATTGTTCATTTTTTTTCTTGAGTGACATACTTTGTAGGACTGAATGTCCAAACATAATAGAATAGTTCAACATGTAATAACAAGTTTGTGTCCATTATTTGTTTTGGCCTGTATGTCACAGTCCCAGTAAACATCAACTCAGTCACATCTTGCCAACTAGGAGTAGGCCTCAAAATGTAGCTATCATGTACCAACATTGTGCCATGCCTCACATCTTTCATTTGCACACATACAAAACTGGTATGTGAAGCAATGCACTGCATTAAAAGGACAGAACTGCCATGCCACATTTCAAGATTCACATTTATCGTTACTTTTTCCTTGCACTTGAGTAGTGAAGATCTGCACAGCCACCAGTCTTTCTGTGTTGTGCAACAGCTAGGTGTACAGCAGATAGTACTCAATGAAGTGAAGAGTACAAACCACAAACTCACACACCTGAAAATAACCTCACATTACAGTGTGTCTCACCAATGTGTTCCGTTGCAGATTAATGGTGTTTTGCTCGAACTCATGTTGTAGTAGATACCATCAGAGGATGAGTGACAATTGTCATGGATAAAGGTCTACTGTCCTGCAAATGTGTAAAAGCAGTAACTTGGAAGAACACATGCATGTGCTATTTACCCCCAAAGCAAAGCACATGTGAACTAGTTCCTGCCTACAGTGTCACATATACCTCATCAAGTTACAGTAGATAAACAACACTTCTGCCATTCATTGCTCAGCAATGCATTGAGGGCCGAAGGGCTGTAAAAATGCAACATAACCAGATGACATTGTACAAAAGTCCGAACTGAAAATGGAAATGTAATATGAAAAAATATGAACACCTGAAGGATACGGAAATGTCAAGGGTGTGATTTCACTGGGATCGAAAGTCAGACACACATGCATGTGCATACACACCAATCATTGCACATTGTCAGATGGCGTGATTTAGATGTGAACTTACCGTAGCATGGCAAGAGTTGTGCACCTATGACCTGAGTGTACAAGTGCAGAGTTGAGTGGATCAAAATATATGCTGTCCAACCAAAGGTGAAATATAAGTTGAGTGTGTGCCATTACATATGGCTGTGTCAGGGAATGCAGTCTCCTTGAACCAGAAGGCACTCATAAAGGCCTGCATTCAGAGTCCCTGTAGTGGTACGAACGTTGACAGGAGTAACATACACATCATGTGTGAATGGCAGCTTGTTACTTGAACATCACAAACATTATGGACTATTTAACCATGTTTCACTGCAGTGGTTAATGATGGTACACTCACCAATTTGAAAGGTGTGTTGCTGTGTGACACACTAACCCCAGATCATGCTTTATGATATATGTGCTCATGATAACACCATGTGCAGCACGTGTGGGTCTCAGGAAGACATGCATAACCAAAATATTGCAATGTGTAACTGTCTGCACATGCAGAAATTGTGTGTGCTTCTACAGTGTGTTCAGCTACAAACCCTCTGCCACAGTCCAAAGTGAGTGTAGTACCAAACAGTGTGCAACTGAGTGTGTGCCCTGCACTTCATGATGTATATTGCCGGCTTAAATATGTCAATCACAGTATAGCTCACATTTCCTGTGAGTGTAGAAAGAGGGGCATTTAATGTGCATGGCCACACAGTGTAGCACAAATAGTCTCCCTAAGCCATATCATTATTTGCAAATACATAGCAAGTTAAGTACCATATCTAACAGAACACTTAAAAATGTTGACTTTTGACCTATGAAGGTGCTGGATTGGCCATCAAAGGCCAATGCAGGCACACTTGCCCCATGAGGCAAGGACGCAACTGTTATATGCAGGAATGGATATGATTTTGTTGGTGCATCTTACTGTAAACCCAAACATTCTGTTAGCCCTAGTGCTCCATCTATGTCTGCTGCTGTGCACAAGACACAGAAACAATCAAAGTAAAGATAACATTTTAAGGCCTAACTACATGTCACATCAATCCTGCCGAGGCAGTATAAATTACGGGACTTTGCATTGGGCTGCACAGCATTTTATCTTGTTGGCCTGCCCTACGCCAATGTGAAAGGGCAGGAAAGCACCATATTTAGGCAATACAGTGCATTTCTGTCCTTTCTGCCTGCACTGTGGCATTTTTGGCTGCCTAGCGCCAATGTAGTAACTCTTGCACCATGGCACAAGAGTTTCTCTGTTGCATGCAGGATTGTTTTTGCGCAGGAAGGAACACCTTCCTGCACAAAAACAATCCTTTGAGGGGTCGTCATCTTTCGATGTGAACATGAAAAAAAGGAAAAAAGAGAAATTAACATATTTGTCCTTGTTAGGCCTCACATTGCAAGGCGTACGGATTTGACACTTCCTCAGGTTTATATTAGTTTGTAAATCTGGGGCTGCATCAAATTCCATGGGTGTTGCATGGGCAAACCCACCATAACACCCATGGAATGCCTACCAGGCACAGAGTAAGGCAACACAGCAATTTGCACAGCGTCGCCTTACTCATGATTTATGAGACCACTCAAACCTACCCAGAGTGGCTTTGCGGGGCTTCATAAATCTTTATGAAGCCCATTGTCACGCATATACCACTTCATGTGTTGCAAAAGTGACAGAGGGCTCTCATAACTAAGCCCCTATGTATGCTGCACAATGCAGCACACATGGCAACAGGACAAAACAAGGAGAAATCAAGGTATTTTACCTCAGTGTGACTTCCCTAGGGACCCATAAGGTATTTGCACATCCCCATTACTCAATCAATCACACCTTTGATGCATGCTCCAGACATGTCATGATGGTAACATCTGAACTCCACCATCCAGCCTGCTCAGGGCTACAAGCTGATTAGGTGGTGGCAATGAGCTGGGAAAATTGCCATATGTGTGTTAGTGTGGTTGTATACTTAGGAAGTACAGGGATATTATAGTTTAGTCAAGTAGAAAGTTAACATTTGTTAAAGCAATTTTTTTAAATCTATGCCCTCTTTCATATCTCCTTGGTGGACATCTACGTTGCCAAGGTAAACGGTGCAAGCATTCCAGGACCCCAATGCTACCAGTAAGTGTGATGAGTACATGTATGTTCCATTTTGATGTCTGCGTATGATCTATGAGGAACTGACCAATTTTGATGTGTGGTGGGAGGTAACACTCACCTACCATCTTTGCACTGTCAGTCTGTGAATATGTACAGAACTGGCCCAAAGTTTGTTTGGGACTGCTCATGGTCAAATAATTTTGAGACTGTAAGATGTATGCAAGAAGGTGCACAGAAAGTACACATCCTGGAAGGTGTACTTAGAGTGACACATCTATAGTCATGTAGCTCTGGGCAAAGTGAGCAACATCCGGCACGTGTTCTGCATGTGTTCCACACAGACACATTACCTTAAACAACAAATGGCAAAAACCAAAAGATATTGAGTCAACATATTTTGTGGTGCAGTGAGTGACCCTCACTGGCTTGTTGGTCTTTGTTGATTTGTGGAGTGGTGCCTCGACTCAGAAGGGAGATTTGGGGTGACTTGTGAAGCCTGGAGGTCCCCTGGGTTTCTTGGGGTCAGTCCAGTGTTAAGCACCGTTGCAGCAGTGATTTGTGGGTCCTGGGTGCAGCAGGCAGGGTTTGACGCCGTTTCTTGGTGCAGCAGGTCCACGATTCTCTTTCTTTGGATGTTCTTTGGTGCTGGTCTTCTTTGTCCTTTCGAATTTGAAATCTTGGTCTAGGGGTGCCCACCAAATACTGAATTTACTGGGCGTTTTAGGGGGAATCTGGCAGTGTCGAATGGGACAATTACCTTTGGGTGGCTACACCCACTATAGTGACCACTTCCTGTGGGAAGGGTCACTACCTTAAAACTCATTGGCTATTTTCTTCTATCCCAAGATGGAGGAAACTAAAAAAGAGGGTCCCCCTCGCAGGCAACATATAAGGGGTTGTGCATACCAGGTGAGGCCACTCCTCCTACCCTTTGTTAGGTTCCCGCCTTTTGCTCCCGCCAAAAGGGGGGGTTTGCAAAAGGGGGATGCAATCTGCTGCTAGCAACAGACTTGGGAGTTGAGTTTCAAAGGCGTTAAGCCAATTGAAACTCACCGCCAGCACATTGCACATTCTTGAGGGAAGGGGTGTTGGCCTCTCCATCCAGGAAGAGCATTGTCTTACAAACAGGAGAGGCAGTCCTCTCCCCCAAAGTTTGTATATTAGCTGTCTTGAGGTGGCAGCGGGATAAGACCAGCAGGCAACCATGCAAGGATAGTTAACTTTTGTAGGGGGCACCTCTAAGGTGGCCCCTTGATGATACGGTTGATAGGCCCACAGAGTGTGTGCCATGTCGAGTTTGAGTTTTAGGTTTGCACCAGAACACTCAGCCTGCAATGGCAGTGCTGAGTGCATCTGGATGCATAGTCCTAGAGGGTAGCACAATCAGTGTGGCTGCTCTCAGGGGCCTACCCCTAGTACCTCATGCCCTGGGTACATAGGTACCCACTTACTAAGGACTTATCATGGTAGTTAAGGGTGTATCCAATTTTGCCGATGCATCACAACAGATTTAGGGAAAGAGCTCTGGCCCAGGGAACCTGGTTAGCAGGGGTCCTGGGCACTACAATTTCGAGGACACATCAACATCAGCCAAAAAGTGGGGGGCTAACCATGTCAAAAAGAGGCCCTCTCTCACACACATTGCAAGACGCAACCCACAATCCGAATTTAGGTAACAATGCCATGTGTCATAATGTGAGTACTGTTAAAGTTTGTTCTCCGACATAGATGAAACTTGACTCATTTTACCAGGTTCAAGTAAGGGATGTCTATGTGGTGACAACATATTGGCCGTGTAGTTTTGGGTCAGCAAGATTTCATGTGTTATAGTGTTAGACTATATATATTAGACGTCATGTACATGTATTGACTGTGCTAACTGTCATCTCTATTTGCACTCTAGACACCATGAGAGCTGATGAGATCCGCACATTTGAGCTCCCGTGGAGATGGAATTGTCATGTCCGGAACATAGCAAAGGCTTTCTGTGAAATGCAAAAACTGTATGTGCTGGCCAAAGCAGTGGAGTCCTGGAACATTTTTCAACCCACAACACCTGCAGTGCCAACCTCATCCCTGCAATGGACAGATCATGCCTAAGTCACGCCACAGCTTGACAAAGCAAGCCCAGAGCTTGCCCAAGCCAACCACAGCCGGCCCAAACAGCTGCTAAACCAGCTCCAATAGCAGCCACACAACATATGGAGCGGAGGCAATCCCCACAGCAATCGGTGTTCCTCTCCATCATTATACTGGAACTACACAAACTGAACCGAAAACTGAATGACATATGTTAGGAGCAAAAAAACAACAAAACAAAAAATATATAAACACCAAAAAATATACATTTGTTTAGATTAGATTTTAATGTGTAGATGGTTCATTCATAGGTGGAGTGTATGTTTGTATTGTGTGCCTATATGTGGTAAGGGAGTTGGGGGGTTGATGTTTAACATGTCTGTTGTGGTAAATGTGTAGCACAATTTAAGGTAGGTTAAGGTATTAAACTAATGTAGTGCAGGATAGATCAGTTCACTTAGTTTAGGCTTTGATTATATTTTGTTAGATAGGTTAGGTAGGTTAGGTAGTTCTAGTTGTTGCAAAGAACAAATTAAAATATACAAATATTTTCTACTTTCACAACTGCGTAAAGGTTTACTGCTTAGGAGTTGTCATTTTTGTTTACTTTGATTTGAGGACATGATGTTGCCATTTCCTGCAGTGTATATAGATACGTGTAACTCTTTGAGACATTGATGGCCAAGAATCAGTAAATGTTGGAATGGAGTAACTTAGGAGATCTTCTACAGGCTTTGACCTCTGTAATTGGTCCTTGGTGTGAGAATGGACACACAGCCCAACACAAATAGTCACCTACTGTAGCACTGTGCGTGTAAGTTATGCTACTTGTTCAGTAGGAATGGATCTGTCACCCCATACTACCAATTCATGGCTGAGTTTGGACACACACTTGTGCCTGCCAATTATGCACTCCCCCTTGCATCATTGTACTAGTACGCCATTGTAGTTTGCTGGTTAGTATCCATGAAAATGGACCCCACATTCTGGGAGACATCATTCATACTTGGCATTGAGTACTTGTGAAGTGTTGCACTTCCGGCATGTGTATTTGTGAAACTAGTAGCTATGTCAGTCAAGGCAAATGTCTGATGGTTCCCCTTAGCCTAAGGGTGTTGTAAGGAAATGCCTTCCTTGGCATGGTTACCCCCTGACTTTTTGCCTTTTGTTGATGCCAGTTATGATTGAAAGTGTGCTGGGACCCTGCTAACTTGGCCCCAGCACCAGTGTTCTTTCCCTAAACTGTACCTTTGTTCCCACAATTGGCAGAGACCTGGCACACAGATAAGTCCCTTGTAAATGGTACCCCTGGTACCAAGGGCCCTGTTGCCAGTGAAGGTCTCTAAGGGCCGCAGCATGGCTTATGCCACCCTGGGGACCCCCCCACTCAGCACATGCACACTGCCTCACAGCTTGTGTGTGCTGGTGGGGAGAAAACGACTAAGTTGACATGGCACTCCCCTCAGAGTGCCATGCCCATCTCACACTGCCTCTGGCATAGGTAAGTCGCCCCTCTAGCAGGCCTTACAGCCCTAAGGCAGGGTGCACTATACCACAGGTGAGGGCATAAGTGCATGAGCACTATGCCCCTACAGTGTCTAAGCAAAACCTTAGACATTGTAAGTGCAGGGTAGCCATAAAGAGTATATGGTCTGGGAGTCTGTCAAACACAAACTCCACAGTTCCATAATGGCTACACTGAAATCTGAGAAGTTTGGTATCAAACTTCTCAGCACAATAAATGCACACTGATGCCAGTGTGGAATTTATTGTAAAATACACCCTGAGGGCATCTTAGAGATGACCCCCTGAATACCAGTCTGACTCCTAGAGCTAGGCTGACCAGTTTCTGCCAGCCTGCCACAACCAGACGAGTTTCTGGCCACATGGGGTGAGTGTCTTTGTCACTCTGTGGCCAGGAACAAAGCCTGTACTGGGCGGAGGTGCTTTTCGCCTGCAGGAACTGTAACACCTGGTGGTGAGCCTCAAAGGCTCATGCCTTTTGTTACAGCACCCCAGGGCATCCCAGCTAGTGGAGATTGCCACTTTTGGGGGCAAGTCTGGAGGAGATAATGAGGAAAACAAGGAGGAGCCACCCACCAGTCAGGGCAGCCCCTAAGGTGCCCTAGGCTGAGGTGACTCTTGCCTTTATAAATCCTCCATCTTTAGATTGGAGGATTCTTCTAATAGGAATAGGGATGTGCCACCCTCCCCTCAGGGAGGAGGCACAAAGAGAGTGTAGCCACCCTCCAGTCCATTGGCTACTGCCTCCCAGACCTAAACACACCCCTAAATCTAGTATTTAGGGGCCACCCTGAACACAGGAAATCCGATTCCTGCAACCTGAAGAAAGAAGAAGGACTGCTAATCTGAAAGCCCCACAGACACGACGGAGACACTGTGAGAAAGTAGCCTCTTTCTAGCCTTGTTACCCCCACTTTTGGCCTGTTTGTGAGTATATATCAGGGTGTTTTCACTGTCTCACTGGGATCCTGCTTGCCAGGGCCCAGTGCTCATATTGAAAACCCTATGTTGTCAGTATGTTTGTTATGTGCCACTTGGACCCTGCTAGCCAGGACCCCCAGTGCTCATAAGTTTGTGGCCCATATGTATGTGTTCCCTGTGTGATGCCATTCTGGCATTGGGGGGACAATTCCATGATCCCCCGGGTCTCTAGCACAGAACCCGGGTACTGCCAAACTGCCTTTCCCGGGGTTTCACTGCAGCTGCTGCCAACCCCTCAGACAGGTTTCTGCCCTCCTGGGGTCCAGCCATGCTTGGCCTAGGAAGGCAGAACAAAGGACTTCCTCAGAGAGAGGGTGTTACACCCTCTCCCTTTGGAAAAAGGGGTCAGGGCTGGGGAGGAGTAGCCTCCCCAAGCCTCTGGAAATGCTTTGATGGGCACAGATGGTGCCCATCTCTGCATAAGCCAGTCTACACCGGTTCAGGGATCCCCCAGCCCTGTTCTGGCGTGAAACTGGACAAAGGAAAGGGGAGTGACCACTCCCCTGACCTGCACCTCCCAGGGGAGGTGCCCAGAGATCCTCCAGTGTGCCCCAGACCTCTGCCATCTTGGAAACAGAGGTGTTGCTGGCACACTGGACTGCTCTGAGTGGCCAGTGCCAGCAGGTGATGTCAGAGACTCCTTCTGATAGGCTCTTACCTTTCCTACTAGCCTATCCTCCTTCCTAGGTAGCCAAACCTCCTTTTCTGGCTATTTAGGGTCTCTGCTTTGGGGAATTCTGCAGATAACGAATACAAGTGCTCATCAGAGTTCCGCTGCATCTCTCTCTTCAACTTCTGCCAAAGGATCGACCTCTGACTGCTCAGGACGCCTGCAAAACCGCAACAAAGTAGCAAAGACGACTACTGCAACCTTGTATCACTTCATCCTGCTGCCTTTCTCGCCTGTTTCCTGGTGGTGCATGCTCTGGGGGTAGCATGCCTCCTTCTTGCACCAGGAGCTCTGAAGAAATTTCCTGTGGGTCGACGGAATCTTCCCCCGCAACCGCAGGCAACAAAAGACTGCATCACCGGTCCTCTGGGTCCCCTCTCAGCATGAAGAGCGTAGTCCCTGGAACTCAGCAACTCTGTCCAAGTGACTCCCACAGTCCAGTAACTATTCAGTCCAAGTTTGGTGGAGGTAAGTCCTTGCCTCCTCACGCTAGACTGCATTACTGGGTACCGCGTGGTTTTCAGCTGCTCTGGCTTCTGTGCACTCTTCCAGGATTTCCTTCCTGCACAGCCGAGCCTGGGTCCCCGACACTCTAACCTGCAGTGCACAACCTTCTGAGTTGTCCTCCGGCGTTGTGGGACTCCCTTTTCTGACTTCGGGTGGACTCCGGTTCACTCCTCTTCTAAGTGCCTGATCCGGTACTTCTGCGGGTGCTGCCTGCTTCTGTGAGGGCTCCCTGACTTGCTGGGTGCCCCCTCTGTCTCCTCATCCAAGTGGCGACATCCTGGTCCCTCATGGGCCACAGCAGCGTCCAAAAACCCTAACCACGACCCTTGCAGCTAGCAAGGCTTGTTTGTGGTATTTCTGCGTGGGAAGCTTCTTCACGACGTGGGACATCCGTCCTCCAAAGGGCAAGTTCCTAGTCCTCTTCATTCTTGCAGAAACCAAAGCTTCTTCCATCCAGTGGCAGCTTCTTTGCACCCTCAGCTGGCATTTCCTGGGCATCTGCCCACTCCCGACATTGTCGCTACTCTTGGACTTGGTCCCCTTGTTTCACAGGTACTCAGGTCCGGAAATGCACTGTTGTTGCTTTGCTGGTGTTGGTCTTCCTTGCAGAAACCCCCTATAAAGACTTCTGTGCTCTCTGGGGCTAATAGGTGCACTTTACACATACTTTTCAGGGTCTTGGGGTGGGCTATTTTTCTAACCCTCACTGTTTTCTTACAGTCCCAGCGACCCTCTACAAGCTCACATAGGTTTGGGGTCCATTCGTGGTTCGCATTCCACTTTTGGAGTATATGGTTTGTGTTGCCCCTATACCTATGTGCTCCTATTGCAATCTACTTTAACTTTACATTGCTTGCATTACTTCCTTTTGCTATTACTGCATATTTTTGGTATTGTGTACATATATCTTGTGTATATTTGGCATCCTCATACTGAGGGTACTCACTGAGATACTTTTGGCATATTGTCATAAAAATAAAGTACCTTTATTTTTAGTATATCTGTGTATTGTGTTTTCTTATGATATTGTGCATATGACACCAGTGGTATAGTAGGAGCTTTGCATGTCTCCTAGTTCAGCCTAAGCTGCTCTGCTATAGCTACCTTCTATCAGCCTAAGCTGCTAGAAACACCTCATTTACACTAATAAGGGATAACTGGACCTGGTACAGAGTGTAAGTATCCCTTGGTACCCACTACAAGCCAGGCCAGCCTCCTACATTGGTTGTGCAGCGGTGGGATAAGTACTTGTAACTACTTACCACTTTGTCATTTTGTACTTTTCATAAGAGAATAATACACAAAACAAGTTCAGTGTATGTACACCTAACCATAAAGTTTTGCTTTTCTTCTCTTACACTATCTGCTAAGTGCTGAAAAGTACTCCTAAAATGTTCTAAAAGTTTAAAAAAGTTGAAAAAGTTTTTTTTCTGTTCTTTAAAAAGTCCTGAAACTTTTTCTCTCTTCTATCTGTCTCTAAACCTTCTTCTATCATGTCTGGTGTAGGAACTCCTCTTAATTTGGTCAATACAACTTATGACCACCTTAACTTTAAGAGCCTAAGGAGTCTCTGCATTGATAGAGGTTTAGTGGTGGGAAATAACCCTACTAGAGAATTTCTGTCTAATATGCTTATTGAGAATGATAAGGCCCTGGGTGGCACCTCCTCTGAAAAGTTGATAGATAGCTCACTCTCTGACTCAGGGGAGCCCCTTGAGGGAGTGTTAGAGGGTTCCCTTCCTAATCTGCCCCTTAGCAGACCACCTAGCAATGCTGGTAGTAATAGAAGATCCCATCACAGTAGGGATGTTTTTGTTCCTGGAGGCCAGGTTGTTATAGTGCCAACTGTTAGGGATAGGTCTCCCTCTGCTCATTCAAATCTTCATGTCAAAACATTTCCAACCCACCCACCCTGATGACAAAATGTTAGAAAGGGAACTCAATAAGTTGAGAGTGGAAGAGACCAGGCTGAAGCTTAAACAGCAACAGCTGGCTCTAGACAGGGGATCCCTAGACTTAGAAAAAGAGAGACAGAGGTTGGGGTTTGGACCCCATGGTGGCAGCAGCCGTATTCCTAATAGCAATCCTGTTAAAGAGCATGATTCCAGGATTCTGCACAAGACAGTTCCCCCTTACAAGGAGGGGGATGACATTAACAAGTGGTTTGCTGCACTTGAGAGGGCCTGTATGGTACAGGGGGTCCCTCAATGGCAGTGGGCTGCTATCCTATGGCTATCTGTGAGAAAGTAGCCTCTTTCTAGCCTTGTTACCCCCACTTTGGGCCTGTTTGTGAGTGTATGTCAGGGTGTTTTCACTGTCTCACTGGGATCCTGCCAGC
Organism: Pleurodeles waltl; assembly: GCF_031143425.1. Lineage (NCBI taxonomy): Eukaryota > Metazoa > Chordata > Amphibia > Caudata > Salamandridae > Pleurodeles > Pleurodeles waltl. The sequence goes on from NC_090439.1 coordinate 1,158,740,545, forward strand.
CAGGGCCAAGTGCTCATAGTGAAAACCCTATGTTTTCAGTATGTTTGTTATGTGTCACTGGGACCCTGCTAGTCAGGACCCCAGTGCTCATAAGTTTGTGACCTATAAGTATGTGTTCCCTGTGTGATGCCTAACTGTCTCACTGAGGCTCTGCTAATCAGAACCTCAGTGGTTATGCTCTCTCATTTCTTTCCAAATTGTCACTAACAGGCTAGTGACCAATTTTACCAATTCACATTGGCTTACTGGAACACCCTTATAATTCCCTAGTATATGGTACTGAGGTACCCAGGGTATTGGGGTTCCAGGAGATCCCTATGGGCTGCAGCATTTCTTTTGCCATCCATAGGGAGCTCTGACAATTCTTACACAGGCCTGCCACTGCAGCCTGAGTGAAATAACGTCCACGTTATTTCACAGCCATTTTACACTGCACTTAAGTAACTTATAAGTCACCTATATGTCTAACCTTTACCTGGTAAAGGTTAGGTGCAAAGTTACTTAGTGTGAGGGCACCCTGGCACTAGCCAAGGTGCCCCCACATTGTTCAGGGCCAATTTCCTGAACTTTGTGAGTGCGGGGACACCATTACACGCGTGCACTACATATAGGTCAATACCTATATGTAGCTTCACAATGGTAACTCCGAATATGGCCATGTAACATGTCTAAGATCATGGAATTGCCCCCTCTATGCCATCCTGGCATTGTTGGCACAATTCGATGATCCCAGTGGTCTGTAGCACAGACCCTGGTACTGCCAAACTGCCTTTTCTGGGGTTTCACTGCAGCTGCTGCTGCTGCCAACCCCTCAGACAGGTTTCTGCCCCCCTGGGGTCAAGCCAGGCTTGTCCCAGGATGGCAGAACAAAGGACTTCCTCTGAGAGAGGGTGTTACACCCTCTCCCTTTGGAAAATGGTGTGACGGCAGGGGAGGGGTAGCCTCCCCCAGCCTCTGGTAATGCTTTCTTGGGCACAGATGTGCCCAATTCTGCATAAGCCAGTCTACACCGGTTCAGGGAGCCCTTAGCCCTGCTCTGGCGCGAAACTGGACAAAGGAAAGGGGAGTGACCACTCCCCTGACCTGCACCTCCCATGGGAGGTGTCCAGAGCTCCTCCAGTGTGCTCCAGACCTCTGCCATCTTGGAAACAGAGGTGCTGCTGGCACACTGGACTGCTCTGAGTGGCCAGTGCCACCAGGTGACGTCAGAGACTCCTTCTGATAGGCTCCTTCAGGTGTTAGTAGCCTATCCTCTCTCCTAGGTAGCCAAACCCTCTTTTCTGGCTATTTAGGGTCTCTGTCTCTGGGGAAACTTTAGATAACGAATGCAAGAGCTCATCAGAGTTCCTCTGCATCTCTCTCTTCACCTTCTGCCAAGGAATCGACTGCTGACCGCGCTGGAAGCCTGCAACACTGCAACAAAGTAGCAAAGACGACTACTGCAACTCTGTAACGCTGATCCTGCCGCCTTCTCGACTGTTTTCCTGGTGGTGCATGCTGTGGGGGTAGTCTGCCTCCTCTCTGCACTAGAAGCTCCGAAGAAATCTCCCGTGGGTCGACGGAATCTTCCCCCTGCAACCGCAGGCACCAAAAAGCTGCATTACCGGTCCCTTGGGTCTCCTCTCAGCACGACGAGCGAGGTCCCTCGAATCCAGCAACTGTGTCCAAGTGGCCCCCACAGTCCAGTGACTCTTCAGTCCAAGTTTGGTGGAGGTAAGTCCTTGCCTCACCTCGCTAGACTGCATTGCTGGGAACCGTGACTTTTGCAGCTATTCCGGCCCCTGTGCATTTCCGGCGGAAATCCTTTGTGCACAGCCAAGCCTGGGTCCACAGCAATCTAACCTGCATTGCATGACTTTCTAAGTTGGTCTCCGGCGACGTGGGACTCCTTTGTGTAACTTCGGGTGAGCACCATTTCACGCATCCTCGTAGTGCCTGTTTCTGGCACTTCTCCGGGTGCTACCTGATCCTGAGAGGGCTCCTTGTCTTGCTCGACGTCCCCTCTACCTCCTGGTCCAATTTGCGACCTCCTGGTCCCTCCTGGGCCACAGCAGCGTCTAAAAACACTAACCGCACGATTCGCAGCTAGCAAGGCTTGTTGGCGTTCTTTCGGCGGGAAAACACTTCTGCACGACTCTCCACGGCGAGAGGGATCCGTCTACCATAGGGGAAGTCTCTAGCCCTTTTCGTTCCTGCAGAAACCTCAGCTTCTTCTGTCCAGTAGAAGCTTCTTTGCATCCACAGCTGGCATTTCCTGGGCATATGCCCATCTCCGACTTGCTTGTGACTTTTGGACTTGGTCCCCTTGTTCCACAGGTACCCTAGATTGGAAATCCACAGTTGTTGCATTGTTGGTTTGTGTCTTTCCTGCATTATTCCTCTATCACGACTTCTTTGTCTTTGGGGGAACTTTAGTGCACTTTGCACTCACTTTTCAGGGTCTTGGAGAGGGCTAATTTTCTAACTCTCACTATTTTCTAATAGTCCCAGCGACCCTCTACAAGGTCACATAGGTTTGGGGTCCATTCGTGGTTCGCATTCCACTTTTGGAGTATATGGTTTGTGTTGCCCCTATCCCTATGTGTCCCCATTGCATCCTATTGTAACTATACATTGTTTGCACTGTTTTCTAAGACTATACTGCATATTTTTGGTATTGTGTACATATATCTTGTGTATATTTCCTATCCTCTCACTGAGGGTACACTCTAAGATACTTTGGCATATTGTCATAAAAAATAAAGTACCTTTATTTTTAGTATAACTGTGTATTGTGTTTTCTTATGGTATTGTGCAAGTGACACTTGTGGTACTGTAGCAGCTTCACACGTCTCCTAGTTCAGCCTAAGCTGCTCTGCTAAGCTACCATTATCTATCAGCCTAAGCTGCTAGACACCCTGTACACTAATAAGGGATAACTGGGCCTGGTGCAAGGTGCAAGTACCCCTTGGTACTCACTACAAGCCAGTCCAGCCTCCTACATTGGTTGTGCAGCGGTGGGATAAGTGCTTTGAGACTACTTACCACTCTTGTCATTGGACTTTTCATAAGAGAAAAATATACAAAACAAGTTCAGTGTGTGTACACATAGCTAAAAAGTTTTGCATTTCCTCTTTTCACTCTTTTCTAAAGTGCTGAAAAGTACTTTTAAACTTTCAAAAAGTTCTTAAAAGTTTAAAAAGTTTTTTTCTGTCTTTCTAAAAAGTTCTGAAAACTTTTTTCTCTTTTTCTATCACTTTAACTCTCTCTAAAAATGTCTGGCACAGGCCAAAATGTTGACCTGTCTAAGATTGCATATGATCACCTTAGCTGGAAAGGAGCAAGGAGTCTCTGCATAGCGAGAGGTTTGAGTGTAGGGAAGAATCCTTCCTTGGAACTGTTACTTAATATGCTTAGAGAACAGGATAAGGCTAAAAGTGCCCCATCTGTTGAAAAAGTAGCTAATGGTTCTCAATCTGATCCGGGGACTCCCCCAGGAAAAGGTTCAGGAAAGAAACTTCTTAGCCTGCCCATTACTAGACTGTCTAGCATAGTTGGTACTGAGGTGGAGTCACATCATACAGATGATGTGCTCTCACATTACACTGTCAGCCAAGCTGTTAGGGTGGCCTCTGTAAGGGACAGGTCTCCTTCTGTTCATTCCCATCATACCTCTGTATCTAGAAATGTCCCTCCCACCAACCCTGATGACAGATTGTTAGAAAGGGAACTCAATAAGTTGAGGGTGGAACAAACCAGACTGAAGCTTAAAAAGCAACAGCTGGATTTGGATAGACAGTCTTTAGAAATAGAGAGGGAAAGACAGAAGTTGGGTTTAGAAACCCATGGTGGCAGCAGCAGTATTCCCCATAGTCATCCTGCAAAAGAGCATGATTCCAGGAATCTGCATAAGATAGTTTCCCCTTATAAGGAGGGGGATGACATTAACAAGTGGTTTGCTGCACTTGAGAGGGCCTGTGTTGTACAGGATGCCCCTCAAAGGCAGTGGGCTGCTATCCTATGGCTATCATTTAGTAGGAAAGGTAGGGATAGGCTCCTTACTGTGAAAGAAAGTGATGCCAATAATTTTACAGTTCTTAAGAATGCACTCCTAAATGGTTATGGCTTAACCACTGAACAATACAGGATAAAGTTCAGAGAAACCAAAAAGGAGTCTTCACAAGACTGGGTTGATTTCATTGACCATTCAGTGAAGGCCTTGGGCGGGTGGTTACATGGCAGTAAAGTTACTGATTATGACAGCCTGTATAACTTGATCCTGAGAGAGCATATTCTTAATAATTGTGTGTCTGATTTGTTGCACCAGTACTTGGTGGACTCTGATCTGACCTCTCCCCAAGAATTGGGAAAGAAGGCAGACAAATGGGTCAGAACAAGGGTGAACAGAAAAGTTCATACAGGTGGTGACAAAGAGAACAATAAGAAGAAAGATGGTGAAAAATCTCAAGATAAGCATGGGGATAAGGGTAAAACCAAAGATCCCACTTCAAATCTTAAACACTCTTCAGGGGGTGGGGATAAAACAAATTCTTCCTCTTCTTCTCAACCGACACAATTTAAAAAGCCTTGGTGCTTTGTGTGTAAAAATAGAGGCCATAGGCCAGGGGATAAGTCCTGTCCAGGTAAACCCCCTGAGCCTACCACCACTAATACATCAAGCTCTAGTGCCCCTAGCAGTAGTGGTACTAGTGGTGGGACTGCTGGCAACAGTCAAGTTAAGGGTGTAGTTGGGTTCACTTATGGGTCCATATAGAAACTGGGGTAGTCAGTCCCAAGACAGTTTCTGTCACACCTAGTGGCATTGGCCTTGCCACACTGGCTGCTTGTCCCCTTTCAATGGATAAGTACAGGCAGACAGTTTCAATAAATGGTGTTGAGGCCTTGGCCTACAGGGACACAGGTGCCAGTATCACTTTGGTGACTGAAAACCTAGTGCATCCTGAACAACACATCATTGGACAACAGTATAAGATTATTGATGTCCATAACTCCACTAAGTTTCTTCCCTTAGCTATAATTCAGTTTAGTTGGGGTGGAGTTACTGGCCCTAAGCAGGTGGTGGTATCACCTAGCTTACCTGTAGACTGTCTCTTAGGTAATGACCTAGAGGCCTCAGGTTGGGCTGATGTAGAGTTTTATGCCCATGCAGCCATGCTGGGCATCCCTGAGGAATTGTTCCCTCTCATTTCTACTGAAATGAAAAAGCAAAGGAGAGAAGGCCTGAAAACTCAGGATCCCTCTCCATCAACAGGTAAAAAGGGTATCACAGTATCCCCTAACCACCCTACCATTCAGGATACCATTCCTGTGGTGGGAGAAACCTCTCCTGGGGTGGCACCTGTTCCAAGGGAATCATCAGCTGGCAAAGCTGGACTCCCTGAGGTAGAAGTACCTCTCTGTGGGATAACTAACATTGGTGAGAAAAAGAACACCATTTTAGTTAACATGGAGCATCCCTCCAACCCTCCCAGAGAAACTTTAGTGCAGAAACCCTGCACTGCCTCACAACACTTAGGACAGCATCCCTGCCCTAGTGTGGAGCTCATAGGACAGCATCCCTGCCCTGCTCCAGCTAAAGAGAAACAGCATCCCTGTTCTCTCTTCCAGCCATATGGACAAAGCTTTTGCCCAGCTATGGCTTTACTGAGACAGCATCCCTGTCTGGCATTCTCATCACTAGAAATAGGTCCAGTGGACAATTCCCACTGTTCTAAACTAAAACTTACTGATAGAAACTCTGAAAATATATCTTCACATTGTTGGTTAGCTAAATAAATTAAAACAGGGTGGTTTACATCCCCACAGGGAAGTAACCATATAGTGGATGATAAAGGGAGTAACCAGTCTATTGCAGAGTTACTCTCTACTTATCACCACTTAGACAATAAAGTCTCAACTGGCCAAGGTTAGCCTTATTGTCCTTCGTTTGGGGGGGGGGGGGGGGGGTTGTGTGAGAAAGTAGCCTCTTTCTAGCCTTGTTACCCCCACTTTGGGCTTGTTTGTGAGTGTATGTCAGGGTGTTTTCACTGTCTCACTGGGATCCTGCCAGCCAGGGCCAAGTGCTCATAGTGAAAACCCTATGTTTTCAGTATGTTTGTTATGTGTCACTGGGACCCTGCTAGTCAGGACCCCAGTGCTCATAAGTTTGTGACCTATAAGTATGTGTTCCCTGTGTGATGCCTAACTGTCTCACTGAGGCTCTGCTAATCAGAACCTCAGTGGTAATGCTCTCTCATTTCTTTCCAAATTGTCACTAACAGGCTAGTGCCCAATTTTACCAATTCACATTGGCTTACTGGAACACCCTTATAATTCCCTAGTATATGGTACTGAGGTACCCAGGGTATTGGGGTTCCAGGAGATCCCTATGGGCTGCAGCATTTCTTTTGCCACCCATAGGGAGCTCTGACAATTCTTACACAGGCCTGCCACTGCAGCCTGAGTGAAATAACGTCCACGTTATTTCACAGCCATTTTACACTGCATTTAAGTAACTTATAAGTCACCTATATGTCTAACCTTTACCTGGTAAAGGTTAGGTGCAAAGTTACTTAGTGTGAGGGCACCCTGGCACTAGCCAAGGTGCCCCCACATTGTTCAGGGCCAATTCCCTGAACTTTGTGAGTGCGGGGACACCATTACACGCGTGCACTACATATAGGTCAATACCTATATGTAGCTTCACAATGGTAACTCCGAATATGGCCATGTAACATGTCTAAGATCATGGAATTGCCCCCTCTATGCCATCCTGGCATTGTTGGCACAATTTGATGATCCCAGTGGTCTGTAGCACAGACCCTGGTACTGCCAAACTGCCTTTTCTGGGGTTTCACTGCAGCTGCTGCTGCTGCCAACCCCTCAGACAGGTTTCTGCCCCCCTGGGGTCAAGCCAGGCTTGTCCCAGGATGGCAGAACAAAGGACTTCCTCTGAGAGAGGGTGTTACACCCTCTCCCTTTGGAAAATGGTGTGAAGGCAGGGGAGCGGTAGCCTCCCCCAGCCTCTGGAAATGCTTTCTTGGGCACAGATGTGCCCAATTCTGCATAAGCCAGTCTACACCGGTTCAGGGAGCCCTTAGCCCTGCTCTGGCGCGAAACTGGACAAAGGAAAGGGGAGTGACCACTCCCCTGACCTGCACCTCCCATGGGAGGTGTCCAGAGCTCCTCCAGTGTGCTCCAGACCTCTGCCATCTTGGAAACAGAGGTGCTGCTGGCACACTGGACTGCTCTGAGTGGCCAGTGCCACCAGGTGACGTCAGAGACTCCTTCTGATAGGCTCCTTCAGGTGTTAGTAGCCTATCCTCTCTCCTAGGTAGCCAAACCCTCTTTTCTGGCTATTTAGGGTCTCTGTCTCTGGGGAAACTTTAGATAACGAATGCAAGAGCTCATCAGAGTTCCTCTGCATCTCTCTCTTCACCTTCTGCCAAGGAATCGACTGCTGACCGCGCTGGAAGCCTGCAACACTGCAACAAAGTAGCAAAGACGACTACTGCAACTCTGTAACGCTGATCCTGCCGCCTTCTCGACTGTTTTCCTGGTGGTGCATGCTGTGGGGGTAGTCTGCCTCCTCTCTGCACTAGAAGCTCCGAAGAAATCTCCCGTGGGTCGACGGAATCTTCCCCCTGCAACCGCAGGCACCAAAAAGCTGCATTACCGGTCCCTTGGGTCTCCTCTCAGCACGACGAGTGAGGTCCCTCGAATCCAGCAACTGTGTCCAAGTGGCCCCCACAGTCCAGTGACTCTTCAGTCCAAGTTTGGTGGAGGTAAGTCCTTGCCTCACCTCACTAGACTGCATTGCTGGGAACCGCGACTTTTGCAGCTACTCCGGACCCTGTGCACTTCCGGCGGAAATCCTTTGTGCACAGCCAAGCCTGGGTCCACGGCACTCTAACCTGCATTGCACGACTTTCTAAGTTGGTCTCCGGCGACGTGGGACTCCTTTGTGTAACTTCGGGTGAGCACCGTTTCACGCATCCTCGTAGTGCCTGTTTCTGGCACTTCTCCGGATGCTACCTGCTCCTGAGAGGACTCCTTGTCTTGCTCGACGTCCCCTCTCTCTCCTGGTCCAATTTGCGACCTCCTGGTCCGTCCTGGGCCACAGCAGCGTCCAAAAACGCTAACCGCACGATTTGCAGCTAGCAAAGCTTGTTGGCGTTCTTTCGGCGGGAAAACACTTCTGCACGACTCTCCACGGCGAGAGGGATCCGTGCACCAAAGGGGAAGTCTCTAGCCCTTTTTGTTCCTGCAGAAATCTCAGCTTCTTCTGTCCAGTAGAAGCTTCTTTGCATCCACAGCTGGCATTTCCTGGGCATATGCCCATCTCCGACTTGCTTGTGACTTTTGGACTTGGTCCCCTTGTTCCACAGGTACCCTAGATTGGAAATCCACAGTTGTTGCATTGTTGGTTTGTGTCTTTCCTGCATTATTCCTCTATCACGATTTCTTTGTCTTTGGGGGAACTTTAGTGCACTTTGCACTCACTTTTCAGGGTCTTGGGGAGGGCTAATTTTCTAACTCTCACTATTTTCTAATAGTCCCAGCGACCCTCTACAAGGTCACATAGGTTTGGGGTCCATTCATGGTTCGCATTCCACTTTTGGAGTATATGGTTTGTGTTGCCCCTATCCCTATGTGTCCCCATTGCATCCTATTGTAACTATACATAGTTTGCACTGTTTTCTAAGACTACACTGCATATTTTTGGTATTGTGTACATATATCTTGTGTATATTTCGTATCCTCTCACTGAGGGTACACTCTAAGATACTTTGGCATATTGTCATAAAAAATAAAGTACCTTTATTTTTAGTATAACTGTGTATTGTGTTTTCTTATGGTATTGTGCAAGTGACATTAGTGGTATTGTAGGAGCTTCACTCGTCTCATAGTTCAGCCTAAGCTGCTCTGCTAAGCTACCATTATCTATCAGCCTAAGCTGCTAGACACCCTATACACTAATAAGGGATAACTGGGCCTGGTGCAAGGTGCAAGTACCCCTTGGTACTCACTACAAGCCAGTCCAGCCTCCTACGCTATCTTACAGTGGAAAGGGTAGGGATAGGCTCCTTACTGTGGAAGAAACTGATGCCAATAATTTTACAGTTTTGAAGAATACACTCTTGGATGGATTTGGCTTAACCACTGAACAATACAGGATTAAGTTCAGAGAAACCAAAAAAGAGTCCTCACAAGACTGGGTAGACTTTGTTGACCATTCAGTGAAGGCCTTGGAGGGGTGGTTACATGGCAGTAAAGTTTCTGACTATGAAAGCTTGTACAATCTAATCCTGAGAGAGCATATTCTGAATAACTGTGTGTCTGATTTGTTACACCACTATCTAGTGGACTCAGATCTGACCTCTCCCCAAGAATTGGGAAAGAAGGCAGACAAATGGGTCAGAACAAGAGTGAACAGAAAAGTTCATAAAGGGGGTGACAAGGATGGCAAGAAGAAAGTTGGTGAGAAATCTCAGGATAAGCATGGGGATAAGGGTAAAACCAAAGATCCTTCTTCAAATCCTAAACACTCTTCAGGGGGTGGAGATAAAACTAATTCTTCCTCTTCTTCACAACATACACACATTAAAAAGCCTTGGTGCTTTGTGTGTAAAAATAAAGGCCATAGGCCAGGGGATAAGTCCTGTCCAGGTAAACCCCCTGAGCCTACCACCACTAATACATCAAGCTCTAGTGCCCCTAGCAGTAGTGGTAATAGTGGTGGGACTGCTGGCAAACTAAGGGTGTAGTTGGGTTCACTTATGGGTTCATCATAGAAACTGGGGTAGTCAGTCCCAAGACAGTTTCTGTCACACCTAGTGGCATTGGCTGCTTGTTCCCTTACAATGGATAAGTACAGGCAGACAGTTTCAATAAATGGTGTTGAGGCCCAGGCCTACAGGGACACAGGTGCCAGTATCACTTTGGTGACTGAAAACCTAGTGCCTCCTGAACAACACATCATTGGACAACAGTATAAGATTATTGATGTCCATACCTCCACTAAGTTTCTTCCCTTAGCTATAGTTCAGCTTAGTTGGGGTGGAGTTACTGGCCCTAAGCAGGTGGTAGTATCACCTAGCTTACCTGTAGACTGTCTCTTAGGTAATGACCTAGAGACCTCGGGTTGGGCTGAGGTAGAGTTTTATACCCATACAGCCATGCTGGGTATCCCTGAGGAATTGTTCCCTCTCATTTCTACTGAAATGAAAAAGCAAAGGAGAGAAAAAAGCCTGACAATTCAGGATCCCTCTCCAACAACAGGTAAAAAGGGTATCACTGTATCCCATAACCACCCTGCCATTCAGGATACCATTCCTGTGGTGGGAGAAACCTCTCCTGGGGTGGCACCTGTATCAAGGAAATCATCAGCTGGCATAGCTGTACTCCCTGAGGTAGACGTACCACTCTGTGGGATAACTAATATTGGTGAGAAAAAGAGCACCATTTTAATTAACATGGAGCATCCCTCCAACCCTCCCAGAGAAACTTTAGTGCAGAAACCCTGCACTGCCTCACAACACTTAGGACAGCATCCCTGCCCTAGTGTGGAGCTCATAGGACAGCATCCCTGCCCTGCTCCAACTCATGAGAAACAGCATCCCTGTTCTCTCTTCCAGCCATATGGACAAAGCTTTTGCCCAGCTATGGCTTTACTGAGACAGCATCCCTGTCTGGCATTCTCATCACTAGAAATAGGTCCAGTGGACAATTCCCACTGTTCTAAACTAAAACTTACTGATAGAAACTCTGAAAATATATCTTCACATTGTTGGTTAGCTAAAAAAATTCAAACAGGGTGGTTTACATCCCCACAGGGAAGTAATCATATAGTGGATGATAAAGGGAGTAACCAGTCTATTGCAGAGCTACTCTCCACTTATCACCACTTAGACAATAAAGTCTCAAATGGCCACGGTTAGCCTTATTGTCCTTCGTTTGGGGGGGGTTGTGTGAGAAAGTAGCCTCTTTCTAGCCTTGTTACCCCCACTTTTGGCCTGTTTGTGAGTATATGTCAGGGTGTTTTCACTGCCTCACTGGGATCCTGCTAGCCAGGTGTAGGAAGTTGGCTCTGTATGCACTATTTCAAAGTAAGGAATAGTATGCACAGAGTCCACGGGTTCCCCTTAGAGGTAAGATAGTGGCAAAAAGAGATAATACTAATACTCTATTTTGTGGTAGTGTGGTCGAGCAGTAGGCTTATCAAAGGAGTAGTGTTAAGCATTTGTTGTACACACAAGCAATAAATGAGGAACACACACTCAGAGACAATTCCAGGCCATTAGGTTTTTGTATAGAAAAATATCTTTTCTTAGTTTATTTTAAGAACCACAGGTTCAAGATTTACATGTAATACTTCAAAAGAAAGGTATTGCGAGTAGGTACTTTAGGAACTTTGAATTATCAAAATAGCATATACAGTTTTCACATAAATCACATATAGCTATTTTAAAACTAGACAGTGCAATTTTCAACAGTTCCTGGGGGGAGTAAGATTTTGTTAGTTTTTGCAGGTAAGTAAACCACCTACGGGGTTGAAGATTGGGTCCAAGGTAGCCCACCTTTGGGAGTTCAGGGCAACCCCAAAGTTACCACACCAGCAGCTCAGGGCCGGTCAGGTGCAGAGGTCAAAGTGGTGCCCAAAACGCATAGGCTTCAAAGGAGAAGGGGGTGCCCCGGTTCCAGTCTGCCAGCAGGTAAGTACCCGTGTCTTCGGAGGGCAGACCAGGGGGGTTTTGTAGGGCACCGGGGGGGACACAAGTCCACACAGAAAGTACACCCTCAGCGGCACGGGGGCGGCTGGGTGTAGTGTGCAAACAAGCGTCAGGTTTTCAATAGAAAGCAATGGGAGACCAAGGGTCTCTTCAGCGATGCAGGCAGGCAAGGGGGGGGCTCCTCGGGGTAGCCACCACCTGGGCAAGGGAGAGGGCCACCTGGGGGTCGCTCCTGCACTGGAGGTCGGATCCTTCAGGTCCTGGGGGCTGCGGGTGCAGTGTCCCTACCAGGCGTCGGGTTCTTAGAAGCAGGCAGTCGCGGTCAGGGGGAGCCTCGGGATTCCCTCTGCAGGCGTCGCTGTGGGGGCTCAGGGGGGTCAACTCTGGCTACTCACTGTCTCGCAGTCGCCGGAGAGTCCTCCCTGAAGTGATTGTTCTCCCCAAGTCGAGCCGGGGGCGTCGGGTGCAGAGTGTCAAGTCTCACGTTTCCGGCGGGAAACCCGAGTTATTTCAAAGTTGCTTCTTTGTTTCAAAGTTGCAGTCTTTGGTTAACAAAGCCGCTGTCCTCGGGAGTTCTTGGTCCATCTACATGCAGGGCAGTCCTCTGAGGCTTCAGAGGTCGCTGGTCCCTGTGGAAAGCTTCGCTGGAGCAGTGTCTTTAGAAGTGGGGAGACAGGCCGGTAGAGCTGGGTCCAAAGCAGTTGGTGTCTCCGTCTTCTCTGCAGGGTTTTTCAGCTTAGCAGTCCTCTTCTTCTTAGGTTGCAGGAATCTGAGTTCCTAGGTTCTGGGGAGCCCCTAAATACTGAATTTAGGGGTGTGCTTAGGTCTGGGGGGTTAGTAGCCAATGGCTACTAGCCCTGAGGGTGGCTACACCCTCTTTGTGCCTCCTCCCGAGGGGAGGGGGCACATTCCTATCCCTATTGGGGGATCCTCCATCTGCAAGATGGAGGATTTCTAAAAGTCAGAGTAACCTCAGCTCAGGATGCTTTAGGGGCTGTCCTGACTGGCCAGTGACTCCTCCTTGTTTTTCTCATTATCTCCTCCGGCCTTGCCACCAAAAGTGGGGCCGTGGCCGGAGGGGGCAGGCAACTCCACTAGCTGGAGTCCCCTAGGGTGCTGTAACATAGAGGGTGAGCCTTTGAGGCTCACCGCCAGGTGTTACAGTTCCTGCAGGGGGAGGTGTGAAGCACCTCAGGCACTCTCCCCATGTGGCCAGCAACATGTCCCTAGTGTGGCAGTCTGCTAAAACTAGTCAGCCTACACGGGTAGTCGGTTAAGGTTTCAGGGGGCACCTCTAAGGTGCCCTCTGGGGTGTATGTTACAATAAAATGTACACTGGCATCAGTGTGCATTTATTGTGCTGAGAAGTTTGATACCAAACTTCACAGTTTTCAGTGTAGCCATTATGGTGCTGTGGAGTTCGTGCATGACAGACTCCCAGACCATATACTCTTATGGCTACCCTGCACTTACAATGTCTAAGGTTTTGCTGAGACACTGTAGGGGCATAGTGCTCATGCACTTATGCCCTCACCTATGGTATAGTGCACCCTGCCTTAGGGCTGTAAGGCCAGCTAGAGGGGTGACTTATCTATACTTCATAGGCAGTGTGAGGTTTGCATGGCACCCGGAGGGGAGTGCCATGTCGACTTACTCTTTTTATCCCCACTAGCACACACAAGCTGGCAAGCAGTGTGTCTGTGCTGAGTGAGGGGTCCCCAGGGTGGCATAAGATATGCTGCAGCCCTTAGAGACCTTCCCTGGCATCAGGGCCCTTGGTACCAGGGGTACCAGTTACAAGGGACTTACCTGGATGCCAGAGTGTGCCAATTGTGGAAACAAAAGTACAGGTTAGGGAAAGAACACTGGTGCTGGGGCCTGGTTAGCAGGCCTCAGCACACATTCAAATCAAAACTTAGCATCAGCAAAGGCAAAATGCCAGGGGGTAACCATGCCAAGGAGGCATTTCCTTACACAACCCCCTCCTCCCCCCCCAAACGAAAGAGGATGAGACTAACCTTTCCCAAGAGAGTCTTCATTTTCTAAGTGGAAGAACATGGAAAGGCCATCTGCATTGGCATGGGCAGTCCCAGGTCTGTGTTCCACAATAAAGTCCATTCCCTGTAGGGAGATGGACCACCTCAACAGTTTTGGATTTTCACCTTTCATTTGCATCAGCCATCTGAGAGATCTGTGGTCCGTTTGAACTACAAAGTGAGTACCAAAGAGGTATGGTCTCAGCTTCTTCAGGGACCAAACCACAGCAAAGGCTTCCCTCTCAATGGCACTCCAGCGCTGCTCCCTGGGGAGTAACCTCCTGCTAATGAAAGCAACAGGCTGGTCAAGGCCATCATCATTTGTTTGGGACAAAACTGCCCCTATCCCATGTTCGGAGGCATCTGTCTGCACAATGAACTGCTTGGAGTAATCTGGAGCTTTAAGAACTGGTGCTGTGCACATTGCTTGTTTCAGGGTGTCAAAGGCCTGTTGGCATTCTACAGTCCAGTTTACCTTCTTGGGCATTTTCTTGGAGGTAAGTTCTGTGAGGGCTGTCACTATGGATCCATATCCCTTCACAAACCTCCTGTAATACCCCGTCAAGCCAAGGAATGCCCTGACTTGAGTCTGGGTTTTTGGAGCTGCCCAGTCCAAAATAGTCTGGATCCTAGGCTGGAGTGGCTGAACTTGGCCTCCACCTACAAGGTGACCCAAGTAAACCACAGTTCCCTGCCCTATCTGGCATTTGGATGCCTTGATAGAGAGGCCTGCTGATTGCAGAGCCTTCAAAACCTTCTTCAGGTGGACCAGGTGTTCCTGCCAGTTGGAGCTAAAGACAGCCATATCGTCAAGATAAGCTGCACTAAAGGACTCCAAGCCAGCAAGGACTTGATTCACCAACCTTTGGAAGGTGACAGGGGCATTCTTTAAACCAAAGGGCATAACAGTAAACTGATAATGCCCATCCGGCGTGGAGAATGCTGTCTTTTCTTTTGCTCCTGGTGCCATTTTGATTTGCCAGTACCCTGCTGTCAAGTCAAAGGTACTTAAGAATTTGGCAGCACCTAATTTGTCAATCAGTTCATCTGCCCTTGGAATGGGATAGTCATCTGTCTTGGTGACAGAATTAAGTCCTCTGTAGTCCACACAAAACCTCATCTCTCTCTTTCCGTCTTTGGTGTGAGGTTTGGGGACTAAGACCACTGGGCTAGCCCAGAGGCTGTCAGAGTGCTCAATGACTCCCAATTCCAGCATCTTGTGGACTTCCACCTTGATGCTTTCCTTAACTTGGTCAGAGTGTCTCAATATTTTGTTTTTGACAGGCATGCTGTCTCCTGTGTCCACATCATGGGTACACAGGTGTGTCTGACCAGGGGTTAGGGAAAAGAGCGCAGCAAACTGTTGTAGGACCTTCCTACAGTCAGATTGTTGTTGGCCAGAGAAGGTGTCTGAATAGATCACTCCATCTACTGAGCCATCTTTAGGGTCTGTGGAGAGGAGATCAGGGAGAGGTTCACTCTCAGCTTCCTGGTCCTCATCTGTTACCATTAACAGATTCACATCAGCCCTGTCATGGAAGAGCTTGAGGCGGTTCACATGGATCACCCTCTTGGGGGTCCTGCTAGTGCCTAGGTCCACCAGGTAGGTGACCTAACTCTTCTTTTCTAGTACTGGGTAAGGGCCACTCCATCTGTCCTGAAGTGCCCTGGGAGCCACAGGCACCAAAACCCAGACTTTCTGCCCTGGCTGAAATTCAACCATTGCAGCCTTTTGGTCATACCAAAACTTCCGGAGCTGTTGGCTGGCCTCAAGGTTTTTACTTGCCTTTTCCATGTACTCTGCAATCCTTGAACGTAGGCCTAGTACATAGTCCACTATATCTTGCTTAGGCTCATGAAGAGGTCTCTCCCAGCCTTCTTTCACAAGAGCTAGTGGTCCCCTTACAGGGTGGCCAAACAGAAGTTCAAAGGGGGAAAACCCTACTCCCTTCTGAGGCACCTCTCTGTAAGCGAAAAGCAGACATGGCAAGAGGACATCCCATCTCCTTTTGAGTTTTTCAGGTAGCCCCATCATCATGCCTTTCAATGTCTTGTTGAATCTCTCAACAAGGCCATTGGTTTGTGGATGGTATGGTGTGGTGAATATGTAAGTCACCCCACACTCATTCCACATGTGTTTTAGGTATGCTGACATAAAGTTGGTACCTCTGTCAGATACCACCTCCTTAGGAAAACCCACTCTGGTAAAAATACCATTGAGTGCCTTGGCTACTGCAGGGGCAGTAGTCGACCTAAGGGGAATTGCTTCAGGGTATCTAGTAGCATGATCCACTACTACTAGTATGTATAGGTTCCCTGAGGCTGTGGGAGGTTCAAGTGGACCCACTATGTCCACACCCACTCTTTCAAAGGGGACCCCCACCACTGGAAGTGGAATGAGGGGGGCCTTTGAGTGTCCACCTGTCTTACCACTGGCTTGACAGGTGGCACAGGAGACACAAAACTCCTTGACCTTCTGGGACATGTTGGGCCAATAGAAGTGGTTGACTAGTCTCTCCCACGTCTTGGTCTGTCCCAAATGCAGAGCAAGAGGAATATCATGGGCTAAGGTCAGGATGAACTCCCTTAACTCCTGAGGTACTACCACTCTCCTAGTGGCACCAGGTTTGCGATCTCTTGCCTCAGTGTAAAGAAGTCCATCTTCCCAATAGACCCTATGTGTTCCTGATTTCTTTCCATTGGACTCTTCAGCAGCTTGCTGCCTAAGGCCTTCAAGAGAGGGACAGGTTTCTTGTCCCTTACACAACTGTTCCCTTGAGGGTCCCCCTGGGCCTAGGAGCTCAACCTGATAAGGTTCTAACTCCATAGGCTCAGTTCCCTCAGAGGGCAGAACTTCTTCCTGAGAAGAGAGGTTCTCTTTTTCTTGTTGTGTTCAAACTGGTTCCCCAGTTGTCTTTCCTTTCCTCTTGGAGGGTTGGGCCCTTTTTCCAGGCTCCAACACCACTTTTCACCCTGAGCCTTGCACTGTGCCCTAGTCTTGACACACACCAGTTCAGGGATACCCAGCATGGCTGCATGGGTTTTCAGTTCTACCTCAGCCCATGCTGAGGACTCCAGGTCATTTCCAAGCAAACAGTCTACAGGGATATTTGAGGAGACCACCACCTGTTTCAGGCCATTGACGCCTCCTCACTCTAAAGTTACCATAGCCATGGGATGTACTTTATTCTGATTGTCAGCGTTGGTGACTGGATAAGTTTGTCCAGCCAGGTATTGACCAGGGGAAACCAGTTTCTCTGTCACCATGGTCCCATTAATTAAGAGCTGCTGCCTGTATTTTTGCATGCTAGGGGGCCAGGCAGCCAGTGTGGCTAAATCCACCCCACCCTCAGAGACTAATGTAGCTTCAGTGTGACACCTGATTTGCTCTGGGCACACTGTTGATCCCACTTGGAGACTGGCCATTCCAGTGTTAGCTGGAGTAGAGTTTGAAGTGGAACCTTTCTTGGGACAGGCCTTGTCTCCAGTTTGGTGTCCAGGCTGATTACAGCTACGACACAAGGCTTTTTTGGGATCAAAGTTTTTACCCTTGTACCCAAAACTGGATTGTGAAGAGGCTCTGGGCCCACCCTCCTGTGCAGGTCTTTGGGGGCCTGTAGAAGACTCTTTACTATTTTTCCCTTTGGATGTCTCAACACTCTTCCCCTGGGGAGGCTTTGTGACCCCTTTCTTTTGGTCACCCCCTGTGGAAGTCTTGGTCACCCTAGTCTTGACCCAATGGTCCGCCTTCTTTCCCAATTCTTGGGGAGACATTGGTCCTAGGTCTACCAGATGCTGATGCAGTTTATCATTTGAACAATTACTTAACAGGTGTTCTTTCACAAATAAATTGTACAGCCCATCATAATCATTTACACCACTGCCTTGAATCCAACCATCCAGTGTTTTCACTGAGTAGTCAACTAAATCAACCCAGGTCTGGCTCGAGGATTTTTGAGCCCCCCTGAACCTAATTCTTTACTCCTCAGTGGAGAATCCAAAGCCCCCAATCAGGGTAGCTTTCATGAGGTCATAGGATTCTGCATCTTTTCCAGAGAGTGTGAGGAGTCTATCCCTACACCTTCCAGTGAACATTTCCCAAAGGAGAGCACCCCAGTGAGATCTGTTTACTTTTCTGTTTGCAAAAGCCCTCTCAAAAGCTGTGAACCATTTGGTGATGTCATCACCATCTTCATATTTAGTTACAATCCCTTTAGGGATTTTCAACATGTCAGGAGAATCTCTGACCCTATTTATGTTGCTGCCACCATGGATGGGACTAAAACCCA
The DNA here is from genome assembly GCF_031143425.1 of Pleurodeles waltl. Classification (NCBI taxonomy): domain Eukaryota; kingdom Metazoa; phylum Chordata; class Amphibia; order Caudata; family Salamandridae; genus Pleurodeles; species Pleurodeles waltl. Next base: position 1,158,758,581 of record NC_090439.1, read on the forward strand.
TCTCTTGTCTTTCCCTTTCTATGGCTAGGAGCTGTCTCTCTAAAGCCAATCTTTTGGCCATCCTGGCTAGCAGGAGGTCATCTTCACTGAGGCTATCCTCAGTGATTCCAGAGGTGCTGGACCCTCCTGTGAGGGAAACAGCATCTCTGACTATTATAGTTGGAGTCAGGGTTTGAGGGACCCTGTTCTCCCTAACTAGGACTGGAGGGGGGAATTCTCCTCCACATCACTAGCTTCCTCCTCTGGGAGGTCATCCTCAGAGGGGTTGGCTTTGGCAAACTCTGCCAACAGCTCCTGGAGCTGTAGTTTGGTAGGGTTTAAACCAGGTTTAATATTTTTTAATTTGCAGAGAGACCTTAACTCCCTTATCCTAAGATGGAGGTAAGGGGTGAGGTCGAGTTCCATCACATTCTCTTCTGCATTAGACATTATGGTGGTCATTACAACCCTGGCGGATGGTGTTAAAGCTGCGAAAATACCGCAAACAGGCCGGCGGACAAAGAAAGGGAATTATGACCCTGGCGGTAACCGCCAACAAAGACAGCCACTTTAACACTTCGCATGCCACGGCGGTACAGACAAACAGCGCGGCGGTCACCGCCAACAGACAGGCGGAAGACAATGTACCGCCCACAGTATCACAACACACCAATCCGCCACCTTTTCCGGGGCGGATTCTCCATGGATAAAAACACGGCGGAAACAGCTTTTGCTATGGGAAAACGCTCACCTCAACACACTCCACGAGGAACGACGACTCCATGGAGCCGGAACTCCAAATACTACCTGCCCTTGTCTTTCTGCTCCTCAACGAACAACAGCGACGTAGGCGCAGAACATACCGGGGAGTACTGCATCTACGACATGGGAGAGGGGGGAGGCAAAAGTTAGGGGGACACCCACCAAACAACCCCACCCCCACCCTCGCATATCACAACATACACACCAATGCAGTCAAAAATATCACATTAACAATCCACAATTCCCCCGGAAGAATGCAAAGACAAAGCGAATTTCGGTCAAACATTCTAATGTGCCAATATACATGTCACACAAAAATATACTGACTTATATCTCGAAATCTGTCATAATTATATATACAATACAAGAAGTAGCGCAGATATGTACACAACAATGTCCGTGCACCAACAGTCCAAAAATGCACGGGCGAGGCCCACAATAGATACCTGACCAAAATCGGAGAGAATACTGCCGGGGCATCAGATTGAAACACTACAGGCACCTCAGGGGGAAGGGAAGGGGGGGCACCTCAGCCGGATGACTGCAAAGCCAGATCCACGACCGGCTCCATGCCCATTGATGTATCCTGGGGAGTGCAAAGCCACAGTCTCTCAAGTCTCTACAGTGAGTGGCTTGCCCACTGTGCCATCCTGGGGAGTGCAAAGCCACAGTCTCTCAAGTCACTACAGTGGGTGGTTTGCCCACTGTACCATCCTGGGGAGTGCAAAGCCACAGTCTCACAAGTCTTTACAGTGGGTGGGTTGCCCACTGTACCATCCTGGGAAGTGCAAAGCCACAGTCTCTCAAGTCTTTACAGTGGGTGGGTTGCCCACTGTACCATCCTGGGGAGTGCAAAGCCACAGTCTCTCAAGTCTCTACAGTGGGTGGTTTGCCCACTGTGCCATCCTGGGGAGTGCAAAGCCACAGTCTCACAAGTCTTTACAGTGGGTGGTTTGCCCACTGTGCCATCCTGGGGAGTGCAAAGCCACAGTCTCTCAAGTAGATGGAGGAAACCACTGGTTCTGGAGGGGGACTGGTGCCTACACTGGATGAGTCTCCCCGTGAAAGTTCCTGTCCTGTCACTGTCCCAGCTGCACACGGGATAAGGATGCCTGATGTGGCGGCCTATTCTTACCCACACGGTGTTTACCCTGTTCAGTGGTCTTCACCATGGGAGTCTTTGCCCTGTTCAGCGGTCTTCACCATGGCGGTCTTTGCCCTGTTCAGCGGTCTTCACCATGGCGGTCTTTGGCATGTTCAGTGCTCTTCACCATGGCAGTCTTGGCCTTGTTCAGCGGTGCTTTGCCATGGCGGTCTATGGACTGTTCAGCGGTGCTCTGACATGGTGGTCTTTGCCCTGTTCAGCGGTCTTCACCATGGCGGTCTTTGCCCTGTGCAGTGGTCTTCACCATGGCAGTCTTGGCCTTGTTCAGCGGTGCTTTGCCATGGCGGTCTATGGACTGTTCAGCGGTGCTCTGACATGGCGGTTCGAATACTGACATTGGTGTGTGGCATGACGAACTCCACACTGGACATTGGTGTGTGGCATGACGAACTCCACACTGAACATTGGTGTGTGGCATGACGAACTCCACACTGGACATTGGTGTGTGGCTTGACGTTCCATCATCGCCAAGCGGGGCTGTGGGATCCTGGTCCCTCCTGGGCACTGACTCCGGTGGTGGTCTCCTGACCAGTAACGATACTTGGGCCCTCCTGGGCTGTGACTCTGGCGGTGGTCTCCTGACCAGTAACGATACTTGGGCCCTCCTGGGCTGTGACTTTGGCGGTGGTCTCCTGACCAGTAACGATACTTGGGCCCTCCTGGGCTGTGACTCCGGCGGTGGTCTCCTGACCAGTAACGATACTTGGGCCCTACTGGGCACTGACTCCGACGGTGGTCTCCTGACCAGTAACGATACTTGGGCCCTCCTGGGCACTGACTCCGGCGGTGGTCTCCTGACCAGTAACGATACTTGGGCCCTCCTGGGCTGTGACTCCGGCGGTGGTCTCCTGACCAGTAACGATACTTGGGCCCTCCTGGGCTGTGACTCCGGCGGTGGTCTCCTGACCAGTAACGATACTTGGGCCCTCCTGGGCTGTGACTCCGGCGGTGGTCTCCTGACCAGTAACGATACTTGGGCCCTCCTGGGCTGTGACTCTGGCGGTGGTCTCTGGACCAGTAACGATGGTGCTGGCAGTTGTGTCTGGACCGCCGGAAATGATGGCGCACTTCTCCGCCGTGACACTCACAACAGGCTGGGGAGACTTCCTCGGGATCTTTCCCACCTTCTTTGGAGTTACAGCTGACTCACCAATCGCCTTCGATCCCATTTCACTTGTTGTCCCACCAGGAGTCTTGACACGGTCCCGTCGTCCACTCTCCAATTTCAGAGCCTTTACAGGGTGTGGGCTGACAGTGCCTTGGCTCCGGGTCCTACTGCCTGCCCTGGTGGACGGTGCACTCCAAAAACCTGGAACATGCACCAATGGTACTGGAGGCTTTTTGGCTGAGGCGCTACGATGGGACTGATGAATTGAAGGGGGGGTGGGGGCAAAAAGGTCAATTTGACAGAGGGACAGTTTCTGAAGGACACTGGGATGGGTAGCTCGAGGGGGTCTGGGAGTGGAGGAAGAGGAGGTGGTTGTAGGAGGTGTCACTTTAGGTGTTTTGGGTGCAGGTGCAGGTACTGGAGGCTGTCGTGAGGTGGATGGATGTTGGGTGAGTGATTGCCGGCGTTTGTGTATTTTCGGAGGGGGCATCACAGACACACTGGGAGAGGACACAGGGGATGTGTAAATGGAAGTGGAGGTGGTGAGTGCAGGTGAGCGGCTTGTGGTGCTGGGTGTCCTGGTGCGAGTCCTAGTGCCTGTAGATGTGGTGCATGCAGGTGTGTGTGTAGACGACACTGGGAGGGAGGAGGGAGAAGAGGAGGAGGGGGACACAGTGGAGGCAGTGGATGTTGCTGTGTCTGTATGGGTGTGATGCTTGTGTGAGTGCCTGTGGTGTGTGTGGTGTCTATGTTTGCTTGAGCTACTTTTGGGTGTTGACTTGTGTGCATGCTGGTCTGTAGGTGTGCTTGGGATGGGCTGGGGTACAGGGGATTGGGTCTTGGTGGAGGAGGTTGGAGGGGGGAGGCTGGACACAGGGACAATGGCTGCCATCAGTGCTGAGGCCAGAGATTGCAGGGTTCGCTGAAGGGCAGCCTGACCAGAATGAATGCCCTCCAGGAAAGCATTACCGTGTTGCAACTCTCGTTCTACACTCTGGATGGCATTCACAATGGTAGACTGCCCAACAGTGAGTGACATGAGGAGGTTAATGGCCTCCTCACTGAGGGCAGCAGGGGTGAATGGGGCAGGGCCTGAGGTGCCTGGGGCGAAGGTGATGCCCCCCCTCCTGGGTGAGCGGGCACGAGGTGAACGCTGAGGGGCTGCTGGGAGGGCGGTGCTGGTAGGGGGGTGGCGGCTGTACCTGTAGAAGTGGGGTGCACAGATGGTGCCGCCACCACAAGGGAGCTCCCATCGGCGGACGAGTCAGTGTTGCTGGTTGGTGATCCTGTGGCCGACGGGAACTCCCCTCGTCCTCCGTCCCACTGGTGTATTCAGAGTCTGTGGTACGGCCCTCCATGGCCATATGGGATGCAGCTCCCTCGTGCTCCGTTGCCACTGTACCTCCGCCTGATGATGCTGATGTACAAAAGGACAGGGAGAGCAGGAAAAGGGGGGGAGACAGAAGAAAGAGAGTTTTAGTGCATGGCATACCGCTACCGTTGACGGACAAGACAGACGCAGCAGCCCCATGCAATACGCTGTGCTCCTGCCCTCTGCACAAGCAATTTCTGGGATATGGCCTAGATGGCAATGGTAGAAATCTGCGCACATGGATGGCAAAGGGGCAACTATACCTCAACTTGCCACTGTTCTGAGCTGAAGTAGAGTGCCACATGGCCTACATTACGGAGGAGCCTTGCCTACCTAACTCGCCCTGGCCTAGGGACACCCACAGCCCACCTCCCCCACCCAGACCCCTCTACTGCGCGCAAAGTCCACAGAATGAGGTTGTACTCACCCCCTTGTGTCTGCTGTGATGTCCTTAACCGCCCATCCAACTCCGGGTAGGCCACCGCCAGGATCCGGAACATCAGGGGGGTCATGGTGCGATGGGCACCCCTCCCACGTTGGGAGGCCATCCCCAGCTGAGCCTCCGCCGTCTTCTTGCTGCAGCGGCGAATGTCCTCCCATCTCTTCCGGCAGTGGGTGCCTCGTCTCTTGTGGGCCCCCAGGGTCCGGACTTCCTTGGCAATGGCACGCCAAATGTCCCTCTTCTGGTGGGTGCTGACCTACATGACATGCACAAGGAAAGAGGAACAGTCATTACCAACTGCACCGTCAATGTGAGTGTCCCCCTCCCAACTCTGCCCATGTGGCCCATTCATCCCCATGCATTTCTGTTCTTAGAACTCTGCCCCTTTCCCTCTCCCACCCAGCCCTGTCCACCCAGGCATAGCCCTTCCAACGTGCTCCCAGTGTACTGACCTGTTGGTCTGGAGGACCGTAGAATAGCATGTACTGGGGGAGGACCCCATCCACAAGTTTCTCCAACTCCTGTGCAGTGAAGGCAGTGGCCCTTTCCCCAGACGCAGCAGCCATCGTCGCTTCCAGACCGAGGTCACAGCAGCACTAGCAGTGTAGGTCCTCTCCTGTCGAAGGCCAGGTATCTAGTGATTGAACAGATAGAAAATGGCGGTGACGTCCGCGGCGGTGGCGGGCGCGACGGGGCGCATCATCACCGCCGGCGCACCTGTTCATTGGCTCCTGGGACCCATACGGTCCAATGTTAACCAATGCAGCATTGCGCCGCGGTCTACGACCGCCTACAGCGACGGTGTCCAACACCAGCGCAGTTTCCCCACAATTCCATTGTCCCAGTTTAGAGGTCAGGCAGCCGCCATTTCAGGGGCCCACATGGCTTCATTTACTACTGCGTCACACATACCGAGGCCTACTCTCAAAACATATCCGGGAAGGGTTAATTGTCTGTTGTAGTCTTGTGTGTGACTGTGGGTACATACCTGGAGGAATTGTGACTGTTTCTTCGCTGTTGTCCTTCTTAGGCACCGTCAGTTGGGACATATGGGAAGATGGCGGAATCCTCCGGTGTACCGACCGCTGGGGGACCTGTTGACAATGGAAGAGAGACATTTGATCGTGACCTACCGGTTTGACCGTGCCACAATCCAGGAACTATGTACCCAGTTGGAGCCAGACCTGATGTCACCAATCCGCCATCCGACTGGAATCCCCACTGACGTTCAGGTGCTGTCAGAGCTCCATTTCCTTGCAAGTGGGTCATTTCAGACAACAATGGCCATGGCATCAGGGATGTCCCAGCCTATGTTTTCCAACGTTTTGTCCAGAGTGTTGTTTGCCCTGCTGAAACACGTAAGGAGATACATCATTTTCCCTCAGGTGGAGGATTTGCGTACAGTTAAAGGTGACTTCTATGCCCTTGGACATATCCCCAACGCCATAGGTGCCATTGATGGGAAACATGTAGCTCTGGTCCCCCTCCGCAAGAGCAAACAGGTGTACATGAGCAGGAAGAGTTATCATTCCATGAATGTCCAGATGGTCTGTTTGGCAGACCAGTACATCTTGCAGGTAAATGCTATGTTCCCTGGCTCAGTGCATGACGCCTACATCCTGCGGAATAGCAGCATCCCTGATATGATGGGTCAACTTCAGAGGCACCGTGTATGGCTATTGGGGGACTCTGGTTACCCCAACCTTTCCTGGCTATTGGCCCCAGTGAGGAATCCCAGGACCAGGGCAGAGGAACGGTACAATGAGGCCCATGGGCGGACTAGGAGGGTGATCGAACGCACCTTCGGCTCCTGAAGGCCAGGTTCAGGTGCCTCCATATGACAGGTGGGTCCCTATTCTACTCACCGAAGAAGGTGTGCAACATCATCATCGCCTGCTCCATGCTCCATAACTTGGCATTGCGACGCCAGGTGCCTTTTCTGCAGGAGGATGATCCAGATGACAGTGTTGTAGCAGCTGTGGAGCCTGTGGACAGTGATGAGGATGAAGCTGAGGAAGAAGAAAACGACAACCGGGAGTCAGTCATACAGCAATATTTCCAGTGAGACACAGGTGAGTTCATTTTCATGTTTAACATAACATTAACTTTCACACGTCTACCTCTATCCTGTACCTACATTTCACTCACTATTTGTTAACTGAGTTGTCCCCTTCCATTTCAGTTTCACAAATGTGGTAACCTACGTGTCAACAGCTTGCACCCTTGAAGGGCTTGTGATGTGTGACATTGGTATGTTGGCCTTCCAATGGGTAACCCTTTTGGACACTGTAATTGACAATACAAATTTCAAAATCATAGACTGACTCCAGTTTTATTGGTGTTTCAAGGGTGTTTATTTAAGTGCTAAAAAATGAAGGGGGGTTGTGAAATGGTGATGGGTTATGGTGGAAGAATGTCCATGGCAGAGTCCAGTCTATTAGTCTCACAGGTACATTGCACATCTGGGCATTGGAAGTAGAGCTGGGGCAGTTCCAATCTGGACAGGGGAACAAAGTGGGGCAGTGGGAGGACAATCAGGGTGGTCTCATTTCCTGGCGGGGGTCTTGCCGTCTTGCTCTGTCCTGTTCCTGGATCTCAGGGACCGCTTTCGTGGTGGTTGTCCGTCTGCATGGGGTGGGGTGCTGATGTGTTGGTCCTGTGGCGGGGCGTCCTGTCCACTAGCGCCAGCGGAGGTGGTGGGCAGTTCATCGTCGTGGCTAGTGTCAGGGGCCCCTTGGAGTGCCACAGGGTCCCTCAAGGTCTTTTGAATGTCCGTCAGCACCCCTACAATGGTGCCCAGGGCGGAGCCTATGGTCCTGAGCTCCTCCCTGAACCCCAAATACTACTCCTCCTGCAGACGCAGGGTCTCCTGCAACTTGTCCAGGACCGTTGCCATCGTCTCCTGGGAGTGGTGGTATGCTCCCATGATGGAGGAGAGGGCCTCGTTGAGAGTAGGTTCCCTTGGCCTGTCCTCCCTCTGTCGCACAGCAGCCCTTCCAGTTCCCCTATGTTCCTGTGCCTCCGTCCCCTGGACCGTGTGCCCACTACCAATGCCCCCAGGTCCCTGTTGTTGTTGGGGTGGTGGGTTAGCCTGGGTGCCCTGTACTGGTGGACACACCGCTGATTGACCTGTCCTGGGTAGGGAGGTATGGGCCCGCTGGGTGGGTGCTGTGCTAGTGTTCCCAGAGGGTGGAAGGTCTGTGTTGGGCTGTGGCTGGGCAAGGGGAACCGACTGTCCTGAGGCCCACGATGGTCCGGGCTGGTCATCAAGATCCAGTAGGGCAGGGCTGCTGTCGTCACTGTGGGCCTCTTCTGGGGGTGGAGTGGTGTTGTCTGGACCCTCTGGTGTGGTGACGTTCCTTCGGGTTCCTGCGGGGGTATGAGTACATGATTATTGCATGTGTGTGTGTAATGGTGTGCAATGTTTGGGTGTGCGTGTACACCAGTGCAGGCATTCCTGTGTGGGGGCTTGTGTGCTGATGGTTGGGGGGTGTTCTGGGTCTGTGCAGTGGGCATGCTTTAGTGATGGCTATCCATGCTTAGTTATGTCATGCAGGTCTTGGGGTTGGGATGGGTGGTTGGTGTCATGGGTAGATTAGTGAGGATTTGGGGTGATAGGGGAGGGTGTGAGGGTGTGGGTGTGTGATACCATGCAGGTAGGGTGGGGGATATGATAGTTAAGATTTGACTTACCAGTGTCCGTTCCTCCAACGACTCCTGCGAGGCCCTCAGGATGCAAGATGGACAAGACTTGCTCCTCCCATGTTGTTAGTTGTGGGGGAGGTGGTGGGGGTCCGCCGCCAGTCTGCTGTACCGCGATGTGGTGCCTGGATACCGTGGAACGCACCTTCCCCCGTAGGTTGTTCCACCTCTTCCTGATGTCCTCCCTATTTCTTGGATGCTGTCCCACAGCGTTGACCCTGTCGACTATTCTTTGCCATAGCTCCATCTTCCTGGCTATGGATGTGTGCTGTACCTGTGAGCCAAATAGCTGTGGCTCTACCCGTTTGATTTCCTCCACAATGACCCTGAGCTCCTCCTCAGAGAAGCGGGGGTGTCTTTGGCGTGACATGGGGTGGTGTGTGTGAGGTGTGGGGTGGTGTATGTGTTGATGAGTGTGGTGAGTGTAGTGGTATGTGGTGTTTTGTGCGTGGGTGTTGTGTGGGTGATGGTGTAGTGTGCCTCTGTGTGATTGGGTTCTCTATTCTGTGCTGTCTCTCTATGGCCTTCTCTCTAATTTTGGGTCGTAGGGGTTTGTGGGTGATGTGGGTGTGTGTTTTATATTGTGTTAGATGTTTGGGAGAGTTGTTTGTATGTGTATCAGGTGTGTGTATTTGGATTTGTCCAATGTGGCGGTGTTTTGGAGATGTGTGTGTATTTTTTAGCGCGGCGGTGTGTACCGCCAATGGTATACCGTGGTTGAAAGACCACCGCGTGGATTCGTGGGTCGTAATGGCATGGGTGTGCTTCTGTTGGCGTGGAGGTGGAGGATTTGTTTCCGCATGTTTATCGCTGACCTTTGGTGTGGTGGGATTGTGTGGGTGTCTGACTTTCGGCGGATTCCGTGATGTGTGTCATAATAGCTGTGACGGGCTCCCGCCGCCGCGGCGGTGTATTGGCGATCTTCTGCACAGCGGTAAGCGCCTTTTACCGCCAATGTTGTAATGACTAAAACTATCTCTGGAACTTAATTCAAACCTTTACAAAACTTTTAAACTCTAAAAGAAATGCTAACAGGGACTAACACAAGGCCCTAGCAGGACTTTTAAAAATTTAGAAAAATAGCTCAAATTTCAAAAATCAGTTTCTAATGACAATTTTTGGAATTTAGTTGTGTGATCAGGTATTGGCTGAGTAGTCCAGCAAATGCAAAGTCTTGTACCCCACCGCTGATCCACCAATGTAGGAAGTTGGCTCCGTATGCACTATTTCAAAGTGAGGAATAGTATGCACAGAGTCCAAGGGTCCCCTTAGAGGTAAGATAGTGGCAAAAAGAGATAATACTAATGCTCTATTTTGTGCTAGTGTGGTCAAGCAGTAGGCTTATCAAAGGAGTAGTGTTAACCATTTATTGTACACACACAAGCAATAAATGAGGAACACACACTCAGAGACAATTCCAGGCCAATAGGTTTTTGTATAGAAAAATATATTTTCTTAGTTTATTTTAAGAACCACAGGTTCAAGATTTACATGTAATACTTCAAATGAAAGGTATTGCAGGTAGGTACTTTAGGAACTTTGAATTATCAAAATAGCATATACAGTTTTCACATAAATCACATAAAGCTATTTTAAAACTAGACACTGCAATTTTCAACAGTTCCTGGGGGTAGTAAGAGTTTGTTAGTTTTTTCAGGTAAGTAAACCACCTACGGGGTTCAAGTTTGGGTCCTAGGTAGCCCACCGTTGGGGGTTCAGGGCAACCCCAAAAGTTACCACACCAGCAGCTCAGGGTCGGTCAGGTGCAGAGGTCAAAGTGGTGCCCAAAACGCATAGGCTTCAATGGAGAAGGGGTGCCCCGGTTCCAGTCTGCCAGCAGGTAAGTACCCGCGTCTTCAAAGGGCAGACCAGGGGGGTTTTGTAGGGCACTGTGGGGGACACAAGTCCACACAGAAAGTACACCCTCCGTGGCACGGGGGCGGCCGGGTGCAGTGTGCAAACAAGCGTCGGGTTTTCAATAGAAAGCAATGGGAGACCAAGGGGTCTCTTCAGCGATGCAGGCAGGGAAGGGGGGTGCTCCTCGGGGTAGCCACCACCTGGGCAAGGGAGAGGGCCACCTGGGGGTTGCTATTGCACTGGAGGTCGGATCCTTCAGGTCCTGGGGGCTGCGGGTGCAGTGTCCCTACCAGGCGTCGCGTTCTTAGAAGCAGGCAGTCGCGGTCAGGGGGAGCCTCGGGATTCCCTCTGCAGGCGTCGCTGTGGGGGATCAGGGATGTCAACTCTGGCTACTCATGGTCTTGCAGTCGCCGGGGAGTCCTCCCTGAAGTGATTGTTCTCCACAAGTCGAGCCGGGGGCATCGGGTGCAGAGTGCCAAGTCTCACGCTTCCGGCGGGAAACACAAGTTATTTCAAAGTTGCTTCTTTGTTTCAAAGTTGCAGTCTTTGGTGAACAGAGCCGCTGTCCTCTGGAGTTCTTGGTCCTTCTAGATGCAGGGCAGTCCTCTGAGGCTTCAGAGTTTGCTGGTCCCTGTGGAAAGCGTCGCTGGAGCAGTGTCTTTAGAAGTGGGGAGACAGGCCAGTAGAGCTGGGGCCAAAGCAGTTGGTGTCCCTGTCTTCTCTGCAGGGTTTTTCAGCTTAGCAGTCCTCTTCTTCTTAGGTTGCAGGAATCTGTGTTCCTAGGTTCTGGGGAGCACCTAAATACTGAATTTAGGGGTGTGTTTAGGTCTGGGGGGTTAGTAGCCAATGGCTACTAGCCCTGAGGGTGGCTACACCCTCTTTGTGCCTCCTCCCGAGGGGAGGAGGGCACATTCCTATCCCTATTGGGGGAATCCTTCATCTGCAAGATGGAGGATTTCTAAAAGTCAGAGTCACCTCAGCTCAGGATGCCTTAGGGGCTGTCCTGACTGGCCAGTGACTAATCCTTGTTTTTCTCATCATCTCCTCCGGCCTTGCCGCAAAAAAGTGGGGCCGTGGCCTGAGGGGGCAGGCAACTCCACTAGCTGGAGTGCCCTGGGGTGCTGTAACAAAGGGGGTGAGCCTTTGAGGCTCACCGCCAGGTGTTACAGTTCCTGCAGGGGGAGGTGTGAAGCACCTCCACCCAGTACACGATTTGTTACTAGCCACAGAGTGACAAAGGCACTCTCCCCATGTGGCCAGCAACATGTTTCTAGTGTGGCAGGCTGCTAAAACCAGTCAGCCTACACGGGTAGTCGGTTAAGGTTTCAGGGGGCACCTCTAAGGTGCCCTCTGGGGTGTATGTTACAATAAAATGTACACTGGCATCAGTGTGCATTTATTGTGCTGAAAAGTTTGATACCAAACTTCACAGTTTTCAGTGTAGCTATTATGGTGCCGTGGAGTTCGTGCATGACAGACTCCCATACCATATACTCTTATGGCTACCCTGCACTTACAATGTCTAAGGTTTTGCTTAGACACTGTAGGGGCATAGTGCTCATGCACTTATGCCCTCACCTATGGTATAGTGCACACTGCCTTAGGGCTGTAAGGCCTGCTAGAGGGGTGACTTATCTATACTTCATAGGCAGTGTGAGGTTGGCATGGCACCCTGAGGGGAGTGCCATGTCGACTTACTCTTTTTATCCCCACTAGCACACACAAGCTGGCAAGCAGTGTGTCTGTGCTGAGTGAGGGGTCCCCAGGGTGGCATAAGATATGCTGTAGCCCTTAGAGACCTTCCCTTGCATCAGGGCCCTTGGTACCAGGGGTACCAGTTACAAGGGACTTACCTGGATGCCAGGGTGTGCCAATTGTGGAAACAAAAGTACAGGTTAGGGAAAGAACACTGGTGCTGGGGCCTGGTTAGCAGGCCTCAGCACACTTTGAAATCAAAACTTAGCATCAGCAAAGGCAAAAAGTCAGGGGGTAACCATGCCAAGGAGGCATTTCCTTACTCCAGGGCCCAGTGCTCATAGTGAAAACCCTATGTTGTCAGTATGTTTGTTATGTGTCACTGGGACCCTGCTAGCCAGGACCCCAGTGCTCATAAGTTTGTGGCCTATATGTATGTGTTCCCTGTGTGATGCCTAACTGTCTCACTGAGGCTCTGCTAACCAGAACCTCAGTGGTTATGCTCTCTCTTCTTTACAATTTGTCAATAACAGGCTAGTGACCAATTTCACCAATTCACATTGGCATACTGGAACACCCTTATAATTCCCTAATATATGGTACTGAGGTACCCAGGGTATTGGGGTTCCAGGAGGTCCCTATGGGCTGCAGCATTTCTTTTGCCACCCATAGGGAGCTCTGACAATTCTTACACAGGCCTGCCACTGCAGCCTGAGTGAAATAATGCCCACATTATTTCACAGCCATTTTACACTGCACATAAGTAACTTATAAGTCACCTATATGTCTAACCTTAACCTGGTGAAAGTTGGGTGCTAAGTTACTTAGTGTGTGGGCACCCTGGCACTAGCTAAGGTGCCCCCACATCGTTCAGGGCAAATTCCCCGGACTTTGTGAGTGCGGGGACACCATTTCACGCGTGCAGTATACATAGGTCACTACATATGTATATCGTCACAATGGTAACTCCGAACATGGCCATGTAAGATGTCTAAGATCATGGAATTGTCACCTCAATGCCATTCTGTCATTGGGGGAACAATTCCATGATCCCCGGGTCTCTAGCCAAACTGCCTTTCCCGGGGTTTCACTGCAGCTGCTGCTGCTGCCAACCCCTCAGACAGGTTTCTGCCCTCCTGGGGTCCAGCCAGGCTTGGCCCAGGAAGGCAGAACAAAGGACTTCCTCAGAGAGAGGGTGTTACACCCTCTCCCTTTGGAAAAAGGTGTCAGGGCTGGGGTGGAGTAGCCTCCCCCAGCCTCTGGAAATGCTTTGATGGGCACAGATGGTGCCCATCTCTGCATACGCCAGTCTACACCGGTTCAGGGATCACCCAGCCCTGCTCTGGCGCGAAACTGGACAAAGGAAAGGGGAGTGACCACTCCCCTGACCTGCACCTCCCAGGGGAGGTGCCCAGAGCTCCTCCAGTGTGCCCCAGACCTCTGCCATCTTGGAAACAGATGTGGTTCTGGCACACTGGACTGCTCTGAGTGGCCAGTGCCAGCAGGTGATGTCAGAGACTCCTTCTGATAGGCTCTAACCTTTCTTACTAGCCTATCCTCCTTCCTAGGTAGCCAAACCTCCTTTTCTGGCTATTTAGGGTCTCTGCTTTGGGGAATTCTGCAGATAACGAATAAAAGTGCTCATCAGAGTTCCTCTGCATCTCTCTCTTCACCTTCTGCCAAAGGATCGACCGCTGACTGCTCAGGACGCCTGCAAAACCGCAACAAAGTAGCAAAGACGACTACTGCAACCTTGTATCGCTTCATCCTGCTGGCTTTCTCGCCTGTTTCCTGGTGGTGCATGCCCCGGGGGTAGCCTGCCTCCACCTTGCACCAGGAGCTCTGAAGAAATCTCCCGTGGGTTGACGGAATCTTCCCCCTGCAACCGCAGGCAACAAAAGACTGCATCACCGGTCCTCTGGGTCCCCTCTCAGTACGACAAGTGTGGTCCCTGGAACTCAGCAACTCTGTCCAAGTGACTCCCACAGTCCAGTGACTCTTCAGTCCAAGTTTGGTGGAGGTAAGTCCTTGCCTCCCCATGCTAGACTGCATTACTGGGTACCGCGTGATTTGCAGCTGCTCCAGCTCCTGTGCACTCTTCCAGGATTTCCTTTGTGCACAGCCAAGCCTGGGTCCCCGACACTCTAACCTGCAGTGCACAACCTTCTGAGTTGTCCTCCGGCGTCGTGGGACTCCCTTTTCTGACTTCAGGTGGATTCCGGTTCACTCATCTTCTAAGTGCCTGATCCGGTACTTCTGCGGGTGCTGCCTGCTTCTGTGAAGGCTCCCTGACTTGCTGGGCGACCCCTCTGTCTTCTCATCCAAGTGGCGACATCCTGGTCCCTCCTGGGCCACAGCAGCATCCAAAAAGCCTAACCGCAACCCTTGCAGCTAGCAAGGCTTGTTTGCAGTCTTTCTGCATGGGAACACCTCTACAAGCTTCTTCACGACGTGGGATATCCATCCTCCAAAGGAGAAGTTCCTAGTCCTCTTCGTTCTTGCAGAAACCAAAGCTTCTTCCATCCGGTGGCAGCTTCTTTGCACCCTCAGCTGGCATTTCCTGGGCATCTGCCCACTCCCGACATTGTCGCAACTCTTGGACTTGGTCCCCTTGTTTCACAGGTACTCAGGTCCAGAAATCCACTGTTGTTGCTTTGCTGGTGTTGGTTTTCCTTGCAGAAACCCCCTATCATGACTTCTGTGCTCTCTGGGGGTTATAGGTGCACTTTACACCTACTTTTGAGGGTTTTGGGGTGGGCTATTTTTCTAACCCTCACTGTTTTCTTACAGTCCCAGTGACCCTCAACAAGCTCACATAGGTTTGGGGTCCATTCGTGGTTCGCATTCCACTTTTGGAGTATATGGTTTGTGTTGCCCCTATACCTATGTGCTCCTATTGCAATCTACTGTAACTTTACACTGCTTACATTACTTCCTTTTGCTATTACTGCATATTTTTGGTATTGTGTACATATATCTTGTGTATATTTGGCATCCTCATACTGAGGGTACTCACTGAGATACTTTTGGCATATTGTCATAAAAATAAAGTACCTTTATTTTTAGTACTTCTGTGTATTGTGTTTTCTTATGATATTGTGCATATGACACCAGTGGTATAGTAGGAGCTTTGCATGTCCCCTAGTTCAGCCTAAGCTGCTCTGCTATAGCTACCTTCTATCAAACTAAGCTGCTAGACACCTCTTCTACACTAATAAGGGATAACTGGACCTGGTACAGAGTGTAAGTACCCCTTGGTACCCACTACAAGCTAGGTCAGCCTCCTACAGACACCAACTGACTTGGCCCCAGCCCTACCGGCCTGTCTCCAGACTCAAAGAACCTGCACAGCGACGCATCCGACAGGGACCAGCGACCTCTGAGGACTCAGAGGACTGCCCTGAAACCGAAGGACCAAGAAACTCCTGAGAACAGGGGCACTTTTAAAAAACAGCAACAACTTTGCAACTTTTTAACAACTTCCAAAGAACTCTTTCTTCCTACCAGAAGTGTGAGACTTTTCACTCTGCACCCAACGCCCCCGGCTCGAGCTCCAGAGAGCTAACACCACAGAGAGGACTCCCAGGCGACTACTACAACGTGAGTAACCTGAGTCGACACCCCCACAGCAACGCCTGCAGAGAGGATCCAGAGGCTCCCCCTGACCACGACTGCCTAGTAACAAGGAACCCGACGCCTGGACCAAGCACTGCACCCGCAGCCCCCAGGACCGAGAGGAACCACCTTCCAGTGCAGGAGTGACCGACAGGTAGCCCTCTTCCTAGCCCAGTTGGTGGCTGGCACGAGAAGCCCCCCGGTGCCCTGCCTGCATCGCCTATGTGACCCCCTGGTCCCTCCATTGCTTTCAATAGCAAACCCGATGCCTACTTTGCACACTGCACCCGGCCGCCCCTGTGCCACTGAGGGTGTGTTTTGTGTGCCTGTTTGTGTCCCTCCCCAGTGCTCTACAAAACCCCCCTGTCCTGCTCCCCGAGGACACAGGTACTTACCTGCCAGAAGATCGGAACCGGAGCACCCCTGTTCTCCATAGGTGTCTATGTGTTTTGGGCCCTCCTTTGACCTCTGCACCTGACCGGCCCTGTGTTGCTGGTGCGGTGACTTAGGGGTTGCCGTGAACCCCCAACAGTGGGCTGCTTATGCCCAGGAGACAGACTGTGTAAGTGCTTTACTTACCTGAGAAACCTAATCAAACTTACCTCCCCAGGAACTGTTGATTTTTGCAGTGTCCACTTTTAAAATAGCTTATTGCCATTTTAACTAAAACTGTGTGTGCTTGCTTTGAATTAAAGTTCTGTACTTACCTGTGTGAAGTGCCTTGCATTTCATGTACTTACCTGAAATCTTGAATCTTGTGGTTCTAAAATAAATTATGAAAATATATTTTTCTAAATGAAAACTATTGGCCTGGAGTTAAGTCTTTGAGTGTGTGTTCCTCATTTATTGCCTGTGTGTGTACAACAAATTCTTAACACTGCCCTCTGATAAGCCTACTCGACCACACTACCACAAAATAGAGCATTAGTATTATCTCATTTTGCCACTATCAACCTCTAAGGGGAACCCTTGGACTCTGTGCACACTATCGCTCACTTTGAGATAGTATATACAGAGCCAACTTCCTACATTTGTGTAGCTTTTTTCCAGGCTATGTGGTCTGGCTCCTCTATATTGTTATGTGTGTCCACGGTACAATTGATGTAATGTGTGGTTACACTCACACTCAATGCATGTGAGGGCTCTCATGGCTAAAGGGACACAGTGTCCCTACACATCCCAGTGTGCCTTACTAAACCATATATCATTTGACACAGGTCCCCAAATACTTAGTAGTTGCAGTTCCTGCTTAGTGACATCCAAGTTGTAGCACCGATAGTCTACATCCTTGAGTAGCATAGAAATGATGCTATAAACAAGGAGTCAGGCCATGATTATCTGCTTATTGTCAGTGCAAGCATTTTGATAGTACTCATAGGATATCTTCAATGTAAGAATTGAGGCTGACATATGTGCATGATGGCATTGTCATGATAAATGAGCAAGATATTCATGGTAGCCGTGGTGATGGTCTTTTGGCGCCCGTCACCGCAGCGGTACGTCGCTTATACCACCAATGTCTTAATGTAGCCCATAATTTCTTGTATCTTGGAGTAAGTTCTGACCTTGGAATACCTGTCTCACACAATATGGTTCAGAAATTTCCAAGGTAGAACGAATGCACCTGTCTTTGCAACAGTGGCTCGTCTGTCCTATTTCACAGCTAACTAGCTGAGCCAACTTTGCCGATGTGCCATCTGGTGTGCAGCACCAACAGACAATCCTGAACTGCTAAACTGCATATAGTTTCAGGCGTCTCCTAATGCATGTACTCACAGCCTAGCAAAGGTCAGGACTGAGGGCTGGCTTGCACTTGAACACCCATTCATGTATGTATGTGGAATCAGACCATGCTACACAGCAGATGATATGCAATATTTTGTGGCTACCAAGTCTGCACTTGGTGGGGTGATCATTGACACGTGGGGTCCAATTCACAAAGGTTACCTTGGACCAAATGTCTAAACTTAGGCCAAAAGTCTAACTCTACTGCAAGTAAAGTTAGACGTTAGGTCTAAACTTAAACTTTTGGTCTAAACTTAGACTTTTGGTCTAAGTTTGCCTTTGTAAATCGGGCCCCACGAGTCTAGGTTTAGACCTAAAGTCTACTTTTACTTTTTGTAAGCTTAGACTTTAGGTCTAAGTTCAGTCTTTTGCTCTAAGTTTACCTTTGGAATTCAGGCCCATGGCTTTGGGTGGACAGCTTCATCCAGACCGTGTTCCATCTCCACCTGTAGACAGACTTGTGAAGAAGACTAGGTAGTGAGGACAGGAAACCCTTGTCTCAATGTCTTTGTGTAACGTGACCTTCATTTCAATAATTCACACATACAGCTTTCATGGCCATTGACAATCAGGACAAGATTTTTAGGTTTTGCTTAAGGTTTGGATTTGTCACTCCAGTAGGGTATACCACCCACAATATTGACAGATGTCAATGTGTGAGTCATGTCTGAACATATCAGTGATAGTACACATTCTATTGGGAATCAAAGTCAGCTGGAATTGATCAGTGAGATCAAAGGTGGACAAAGTCAGCTTTTGCTTCAGATACCAAAGAAAGCTACCTGGGGACAAAAGCGGGCATCACCTCTATCGTCAACCGAGAAAGAAGAGGAGGAGGAGGGGCCTGTACCTTCTCCAGGCAGGGGAAGTGTGCCCACCCATACGGACTCTGTGGACAAAGCCCGGGTGGAGGCTGTGGATATTGTAGAGGGGGACCTTGATCTGGACACCACTGGCAAGGGAGGGAGGATGTTGCATTTCCCCTGGACATTGAGGACCTTGATCAGCCAGAGGTGTCCCCAGAGCCCCAGTCGCCTACATCTGTGCTGCCCTCTCTAGAACATGAGGCCCTCAGTCCAACCGGCCACCAGCTGCCACCCCTGTCAACGGTCCCCCTCCATGTGCCTGCCCTAGTCCACTGGGGAGCTCCATTGTCCCCAATACCCCACATCCCTCCTGTGCTACCCAAACACCTCCCTATGTTGTGACCCCTGTGGCTGCATCCCAGGAAGGGATGTGGCATCTGAGGGGGAGCGGGTCAACCTCTCTTGGCTCCTACAGCAGTTAATAGAAGAACAGCTTAGGACCTGAGAGGACTTGAACCGCTCCCTGGATTCCATCAATTTCACCCTCACTTCCTTGGGTACAGCCATGATTTCTGCCTTATCTCAGCGTCCCTCTCACACCACCATCCATGTGTCTCTCTGTTGTTCCTCCCAATCTGTTTCCCTCCCTACCCCTCGTACCCCACTGTGTCTCAGTCCCGTGGGGTGCCAGGTCCTCCTATGGCCAGCCAGGAACAGGTCATAACGGCAGGGGATCTCACTGTCACAGAGAAAGAGGATGACCAGAATGACTGTTGACTGGAGATTTCATTTGGGCAGGACTTTTCTTTTCCCCCTTGTGAATAGACTATTTTCCTTGATATTTCCTGATGTGTCTTATTTATTTTGCCCAACCCCCTCCATGTCCCCTGCCCCTACACTATGAAGAGCAATATTTATTTTTGTTTCTCTCTTTCTCAATGGACGGTTGTGTTTTTTCAAATACATTTATCCATATAAAGAAAAAGAGAGAAGATGCGTTGTGTAGTTCACTGTGCTGGAACCAAAATGTGGAATTCTATGTCTGTAGTTGGGTAGCTATGCCTTCCACATGACACAACTGTACACAGATGGTACTGGTGATGAATATGTCTTCCCCACATTGTTGGCACATACATGACCTAGAGCCCCAGTAAGCCTTTGAACATCATCAACTAATGACCATACAAATTCAAATGTGCAAAATTTGATATATTTACATAGTGCTGTGCATGCATATGTAATAGTGCTCATGAGGGATCTCGGCTGCGTCTTCTCAGTTTTGGTGGTGAGGACCTTTGCAATGTTGTACATTTTCTGGAGTACTTAGTTGCAGGTGGGTGTAGTGCCTGTTCAGTGTGGGGGTCTGCTTGGACAGTGGGTGTCTGAGCCTGTCCAGTGTGGGGGTCTGCTTGGACAGCAGGTGTCTGAGCCTGTCCAGTGAGGGGGTCTGTTTGGACAGCAGGTGTCTGAGCCTGTCCAGTGTGGGGGTCTGCTTGGACAGCAGGTGTCTGAGCCTGTCCAGTGCGGGGTCTGTTTGGACAGCGGGTGTCTGAGCCTGTCCAGTGTGAGGGTCTGACTCACTGTCATGGAGTTTGTTCAGGAAGGGTATGTGACAGTGCATTAGAGGGTGTGTGCAAGGTGAGTGTTCCCATAGTGGATGGGGGGGGGGTACAGGTTGCCTAACCAGGGGTTGGAGGTGGATTGGTGTAGGTAGATGTGTTGGCTCCCCTCTATGCATTGACTGTGAAGGAATTGGTATCATTTTGAGTGTCCCCTTCATCATCTTCATAGCCAATGCATGGTGTCTTGCACTATCCTGCCTCTGTATGGCCATGATGTTATTTAGCCTCTTCCCCATGTCTTGCCAGGATTTTTCCATCCTCTCCAACATCTGGGTCATTCTGTGCACCAACTGTGGGAGTTGGTGCATGTCCTGCAGTGAGGCAAATATGTCAGACAGTGTAGCCCCTATGTCACAAATTTCCTGCTTCACGTCTGACTGCTGCTGGAAAAAAGTCTTCCTCCCAGTCTTCATCATGTATGTCTGACAGCCCTCTCTGCCTGGGATGCCCTCGGATACCAACAGCAGGTCCACCAGCAGGAGTGGTGGTGCCAAGTGGGAGGATGTGAGGAGTAGATTTGTGCTTAGGGGCTACCTGCCCCTCACCAAGACTGTAATTTCTGTCAGATGTTGGAGATAAAGCTTAGAAAACACTGTCAGAGTAGGAGTGTATAGGGGAACCAACATGTCTGACCTGGATGTGAGGACTGTGAAGAGGCAAGCTGTGGGTTGTGTTTCTGGGGAATGAGCAATCCTATGGGATTTGGAAGGAGGCACCATGCGAAAATCAGCAGATGTGGGCTTTGCGTGTGAGCTGCATGGGTCAAATGGAGTGGTCATTGGATTGGATTTCACATCACTTGTAGTCAGCCCCTGATCTCCTTCCTCCTATACTTCCTCCTCCCCCTCCTGTGCTGTTCTGGAAGCTGACAAGGCAACTTGGAAGAAAAGTGTGGCACACTTACGTCACAGACAGATGGCAGTGGGTTTGACTGCTGCAGCCAGGATGTCTGCTAAACCCCTGAATGGTGTCATCCTTATCAATGATGTTGTCCTGGTAGCAGCTGTAATGTAAGATACATATCCATTACTGTTAGCAAAGGATGATCGTGATGATTCCACATGTACATGTTAGAGATACAGGCCAGTGATCTACAAGTTACACCAAGTCCTGATCAACCATTTTCCACACTTATAGGCAATCATGTAATTGGATGTCACTGAGCTATAGGACGGGATTAACTTGGATGTCCTGCACTGGCTACTTCTGGACACACCTACATCTTCATTGCATCATGCATCGTAAGTATGATGTGGCATGTGCTAATCTGATAATTGTAAGGGAGTCTTCCCAAACATGCAGAGCTGGGCAATTTTTGCACATCAGATTTTGTCAGTACATTGACAGGTACAAGTCTGATATACACAATTATCAACCAATGTATGGGTGACATTTGTTTACCCCCCACACACACACACAACAGGACCACATTGCTAATTATGGACTGTGAGGGCAGCCATCTCTGCTATGCACTTACTCTTTAGTCTGTGTTTCTAACTTCATGTTATATGTTACTTGACACTACAGTATATACAGTCATAGTTGGCACACATCCTGTGGTCCTCTATTCAGACGTTAATTAATTTGGGATATTGCTGGCAAAGGGAGATTGACAGTATTAAGGGAGCCAACAGATTACTCAAGTGGAAAAGCTGGGCTGTTCCGCAGCTTTACTGTTTACACGATGTGCTGTTTAACTACTAGTTGTTCAGTCATCCCCTCCTCCACACCCAACTTGCCACCTCGTACCACACTCCCAAAATGCAAGCTTCCTGGTATCAGTACACCCCTCATCAACAACATGACTTTAGCAGTTGTTTCCCTGCATCTGGTCAGCAAGTAACCATGTCAGGAAATTAGTAACAGGTTGTGACTCCACCTCTCCATGATGTACTTTGGGACAAATTAATGAGCCCCTCAAGGCCCCGGAGGATCATTCTTTGTACAACTTCAGCTGCCCACAGCAGTGAATCATGTCTATGAGGCCACAGCAGGCCAATTTGCATGGTTTGAAGTGACATGCGTGGAGTGTGTCAAGTGCGAATCAATCACTGTGTTGCCTCACTCTCTACTTGAATGACATGCCATGAACAATGGGAACACTTGTGACAGATCCCTAGAGTGACAGAGCCATGTATACCTGGGAAGGCACAAAAACCTTACATCCTGTGAGGTGAGTCATTGCGACTTGTCACATTTAGACCTCTACCACTGACCCAAGCAAAAATCAACCTACGTGAGGGCCCATATGAACCCTTAGGCATGTAATGTATGCATATACTGTATATTTGGTAGACATATCATTGGCCAACATGTCAGGTTAGTGCATGGCATGCTGTTATGAGCCATATTTGAGCATGTAGGGATACTTGACAACAGTGACATATGACAGACATTACATACTGCTGACATTTACAACACAGTTTAGGAGCAAACACTTTTTATGAAGCCATTTTCATGTATCCTTACCAGTGTCTAACTTCCGCCCAGTGTGTGGTGTCAGACTAGAAGTCACACCCATATATGTTGAAGAGGTCAACACAGGCTGCAACTTTCTGGACAAGATCACAGGGCCTACAATGTTATGGGTGTGCTCAGTTAACAAAGTAGTTGGCAAGCAAAAAAGAGAATACATAGTTCACTTCACAGGTTTGACACAGTTCATGCATTTCATGTACATTAACAATTAATTGACTGATAACAGTGCATGGAAGAATGCCCTCCCCTCGTCATATTTACATACCAGTTTTTGCCGATGATATGGGTTGTTTGGATCCTCAATGATGGTGCAGGGAACTTTGCTTCAGTGTGTGTCTGTTTTCTGGCTGTATGTGGCAACAGAACAGAAAGGCCATCAGACATGTCCAAGATATTTGGTTATGTGCAACCTGTGACATGACTACACATTTTCATCTACATGCCAACAGCAGTGGTAAATGTATAAGGGACATTTTCTGTTGCCATACGCCAGTGTGAAGTGTATGAGGCAGCAGGGATGGCTCGTTGTTTGGGACTGAGGTATTGTAAATTTCCATTGCCATCACAAAGGATTCTGTTATATGTAGTGTAATGGGCTAGCTGCAACACATGAGGGGCAGAGTTACCATGCAGTTAGCACTTACTTGGGACACCATTCATGGACACATTTAATGAGTATCACAAACATTAGTCATTTGGTGTCATTGTTACATTGCAAAATACTTGGCACCTCGTTGTGGTCATCAGTCACTGGCAGCCCATGGAGCAGCTGGAGGTCTATGGTGGAGAGAACATCACTCTTAAGTGGGGTGAGTCGCATGCGGGCTCCCGTTTGTACACCTGGGAGAGTCCTGGCCTCCTCTATCTTCATGTAGTTCTCCTACACCCTCATCTTCTCACCCTGCCACTTCTTCTTGATGTTGTTCATGGTCCGTAAGTCCTCCCCCAGTGCAGTCACTGCCATAGCCAACTGCTGCCATAAAGCTGCCTTCTGTGAGGATCTGCTGCTGTAGGGTGTGAGACCATGCAGTCTCTTGTGGTTCCTCACAATGAATTTCAGGATCTTGGTGGTCTCCTCCTCTGTGTCGTTTTTTTTTTCCTCCTAGTGGGCAGCATGGCTTCAGGATACGCATCACAGACAGGCACAGTATGGTTCTTGGGAAACCAGAGCCTTGCTTCTGTGCTGCTTTTATCTGGTTTTTGGGTCTAGATTGCACATGACCTTGATTATGTGCGGGTGCATGTGATTACACTGATTAAGACTGTGGTCCAGATGATCCCGCTTGAGTGCGGATGATCCGCCCGAGTGCAGATGACCCGCCTGAGTGTGGATGTAAAGATACTACTCGTAACTTACCTTTGTGAATATGAAGCAGTCGCAAACTTACACTTTTGGTCTAAGCTTAGACCAAAGGTGTAAATTTACCTTTGTGAATCAGGCCCCTGGTTACTAATGTTATATATTACACTACAAATCCTAAGATACAAAGGTGAACCTGGACTGGTGCTGTCCATCACACATGGACTGGACAAACTTTATGGAGCTGGACTGGGCTTTGCAACATGGGACTGGTCATTTTAACTTACATTACTAAGATGTATTACTCGACATGTGAGTAATTCTATCCCTTTCCTTTACACTCAGCACAGTGTAAATGTAGAATGTAGCTTTCTGCGCTGCACAGCATGACATATTTGGTCAGATTGTCCCTTGTTGCCACTTACCCTGTCGGTCTTGTTGGTCTTCATAGGTTGCACTGTTGTGTCCTTCAACTCCTGTCACCAACTCTACTGGGATGCCACCTGCTACTCCAAAGACTTCAGCTTCTGCGGAAACTCCAGTCCTCCCCCTCCAGTTCACTGCCTTCAGGTTGTTGGCCAGTTTCTCCTTGGTTCTATGCTTATAATCGTGCCAGTGCTTCTTCAACTCTGGCACTGTTGTCTTAGCTTGCCCAACTCTGTTAATCTTGTCCGCTATGGACTGCCAAATGGACTTTTTCTTCCCTAATGGATATTTGGAGGTGACAAAGAATTGATGTTCATACCTTGTCACCTCTAAAATGAGGATTTGATTTTCCTCCTCACCAAAATGACCCTTCCTCTTTCCCTGGGGGTCTGTCTGGACATCCTGGCTGGTGCTGGTGTTATTGGGGTTGTTGCAGTGACTGCTGCTGCCCCCTGCTCCATCTCTTCCTTTTGAGGTATGGGGAAATGTTTTTGCTTCAAATGTGTCACTTTTGATGGCATTTTGATGCATGATGCACTCCGATGTGAAGCTAGGCTGATTTGCGCTGCTTTACGTGCTGCAACCCTGCCTAACATCCCTGTTGCTGCACATGCATCAGTTTTCTCTGCAGCAGCTGTCTCGCGGATGCATAAATTTTAAGGCGCACCATGGTGTCGTACAAACAAGCCTGCTGGATTCGGGGCAGTAGCACCACAGTTTGTGGGTGGCTGACTCACTCCCACACCAGTTGTCAGCTGTTGACCAACCCTTCCAGCTTGCTAACAGCACCTAACCAAACCCGAAAGGAAAGGTGACTTGTGACAGCCTATCGGATGACACTCAAATGACCTCCCAAGAAGTTGTGTTAACAAGTCTTACACCATTCTCTCATTAGCAAAAGGTTACATACAAACACAGGCAATATTATGATGCAGGATGGTTTTCAATACATTTATTGAAAAGACTGCAAACTATAATATAATATATGATCTGTAATTATTAGGATAGTGAGGTATTACAGGATTAAGATTATGATGGTTAGAGAGAAAAAGATAAGCAATACCAACATATTTCAATAAACATTTATGCAGAAGTCCTACCTAATGACTAGTATGTAGCTTTTAGCAAGAGCATAGCAGTGATGGCCCAGTCTGTCTGTACTCAGTTCATGAGAGGACCACCCACACCCATTTCCTTACAATGAAGGTCTGCCCTTCATCTCCTCAGCTGGTTGGCAGAGACACGTCTTAGGTCAGTTGTAAAATGGCATGCAGCATGAATGGAAATTCTGGCCGGAAGCTCCCTTTGGTCTACTTGGTGTTGTTATACGAAAGCATGTTTTGTTCTACGAAATAGGCCTGACGTGGGCATGGGCCTAAGTGTTAGACTATTTGCGTGCTCTTGTGTCAGCAATATTGTTGAGTCGAAGGTGGAAGAAGGCACGTCACGAACAAAGGTAGGTTATACGTTTCCTTTTATTCTATGTCCAAGAATAAGTGTCCCTCGGTGACCGGCAAACCAAGAAGCCTCAAACCGACCAACGGGCCTTCCAGGAATGTCGCTCCCCACACAAACCCAAACATTCCACCTCCTGCTCACGAGCAGCGCCATACACACAGAGCGCTCAAGAGCACCATATGATAACATGAGGTTAACTCAACACATATAGCACATCTCCCCTCTTCAATGACAACAAAATAAAATACATATACATATAAGCCCCACAATATGCAACCAAAACCATAAAATCTCATCCCCCAACTAATCCAAAACAAAATCCTCTAGATATTTAGGTTTGTTAATCACTCTTTTAGATTTTTGTAGCTTGTTATGAACCTTTTCCTCAGTCTCCCTCTGGGCGCGGTTAAAGCTCTCACTGACCATGATATCATTCATCTCTCTAGTCCCACCATCAACACCTTGAACCTGAGCAAAGCTCAAACTTTCCTCTTGCTCATTGACAATGAAGTCATCCCCTACACCAGTCTCACTGTAAAGCATCATATATACATCAACAGTCTCATCCACCATCCCAAATGCACCATCCCACTGGCAATCCTCCCTCATCTGATCTCCCGAAACCTCACTTGAATCCTTATCCCCCAAATGGACTCCTTGTGCAGCAATTTCTTTGTCCTACTTAGCTACTTTCCTTTTACTTCACCACTTACCTCCCTCCACTTTAACAGAATGTCTGGTTACTTGAACAATTTTTGTTTCTGGGAAGTACTTAGAACGTTCACCTTGTAAGGTCCACTTACTCTTACTCGATCCCCAATCCTGAAATCCAACTCCCTCACTTTCTTAAGATCATCATATCTGCTCTTAGTCTTGGTCTGCAACTCTAACACCTTGTCTTTTATTGACTCAACACTAAGGATATTCTTGTCTGGATCAGACTTCTCAATCACCCACTTAGGTGATAACTCATTAAACGAGTGTCTTCCTCTCAACAATGCAAAAGGAGTCACGCTAGTTGTAGAATGGGGAGTGTTATGATAGCACCAAATTCTATCCCCACCTGCTTCCTGAATCGACTCACCAACTTCCATGGCCATCTGTATAGTTTCTTTCATCATGCGATTACCTCTTTCCACCATGCCATTAGCCTGGGGACTATATAGCGCAGTTGTAAAATGTTTAATCCCCAAGTTGTTCAGGGACGAATTCATATTATGCAACACAAAGTGCACACCATTATCCATGACCACAAAGGCTGGAACCCCTTCAGATTGAAAAGTTTCTTCAAAACTTTTATTACACATGCTGTGTTAGGTTCTCTCAAGAATTTATATGACACCCATTTTGAATGGTGATCCACAACAACCAACACAAATCTCTTCCCCTTATTCAATCCACCAATAGGTCTAATGAAATCCATACCAATTTTCTACCACGGCCACACAGGGAAACTCACAGGACACAAAGGTGTGTTCCGTACACATATGGACTTCTCAGCTTGCAAACACACACCACAACTGTCAACCAAAACCTCTACATTTGAATCCATTCCAGGCCACCAGTAATAGAGACTGTGAGAGGAGGCCTCTTTTTGCATGGTTAGCCCCCACTTTTTGCCTGATGTTGATGTGTTCTAGAAGTTGGTAGTGCCAGGGCCTCTGCTAAACAGGTTCCCTGGGCCAGAGCTCTTTCCCTAAAACTGTTGTGACGTGTGGCACAATTGGTTATACTCTTAAATACCCCTTTAAGTACCTAGTAAATGGGTACCCCAGTACCCAGGGCAGGAGATATTAAGAGTAGGCCCCTGGGGCAAGCAGCAATGATTGTGCCACTCCAAAGGGCCCTGCACCCAGATGCCCCCAGCATTGCCATTGAAGGCTGAGTGTACTGGGGCAACCCTAAAAGGATAAACTCGACATGGCACACTCTCTGTGTGCCCTGTCCACCACACGCTGCATATGTTATGGGTCAGTCACCCCTCTAGCAGCCCTTTCAGCCCTAAGGCAGGGTGCACCATACTATATGTGACAGCATAGCTGCATGAGCAATATTCCCCCACTGTATCCTTGCTAAATCTAGGACATGTTGAGTAAACAGAGCAGCCATTTTAATGTATGTACTGGGCACTGGTCAAACACAAGTTCCCCAGCTACATAATGGCCACTCTGCACCCTGGGTTATTTGGTATCAAACAACTCAGAATATTAAATCCAAACTGATACCAGTATTGGATTTAACCTTAAATGTACCCAGGGGCCACGTTAGAGGTTCCCCCTGCAAAAGCTAACCCTAACTGGCAGAGTTGCTGGCTGGTTCCATCCAGCTGCCACTCCAGACAGCCAATATACAAACCTGAGGGAGAGCCCTGGCTCTCTGGTTTGTAAGACAATGCCCTTCTTGGGTGGAGGAACTAACACCCCTCCCTCAGGAATGTGCAACACCCTGGTGGTGAGCTTCAAAGGGCTACAGCCCCTGAAACTCGAGCCTCCAGGCCTGCTGCTAGCAGCAGAGGGCTTCCCCTTTGCAAACCCCCACTTTTGGCAGGGCGGGAAACCAGACAAAGGGTAGGAGGAGTGGCCTCACTGACCATGCACCACCCCTAAGGGCTTGCATGTGAAGTGGACCCTCTGACTCAGTTTTCTCCATCTTGGAATGGAGAAAAACAGCCAATGAGGTTTAGGGACGTGACCCTTCCCACAGGAAGTGGTCACTATAGTGGGTGTAGCCACCGAAAGGTAAGTGCCCCATTGGACACTACCAGGTTCCCCCTAAAATGCCCACTAAATTCAGTATTTAGTGGGCTCCCCTAGACCAAGATTTTTGATTCGAAAAGGATTCCAAGAAGAAGAAAACCAGCACCAAAGAAACCGCCAGGATGAGAACTGAGGACCTGCTGCACCAGAAGAGGCGCCAAAACCCCTGCTTGCTGCACCAGGGACCTGACAATCGTGACAGCAGAGGAGCTGAACACTGGCCCGACCCCAAGAAACCCAGTGGACCTCCAGACTTCAAGGATCACCCCAGATCTCCCTCCTGAGTTGAGGCACCATTCAAGAAAAGCAAGTAAACTGCAAAGGACCAAGAAACCAGTGAGGGACACTTCACTGAATCGCCAATATCTCCACGACCGGAAGGCACAGTCGGACCCCACGACATACAGACAACAGTCCAGAAGTGCTCCCCACACTGTACTAAGTTTTGTGGCACTGTGACCCCCAGTGGCTGAAATAGAGCAATACCCTGCGTCACAGTCAGCTGACATCAGACCAGGAGAAAACCAGCTTCCCCGGAGCTGACAAAGGATCAGGAGGAAGCCCCAGTCGATGGACTTCAGGAACACCCCGGACCTCCGACCAGAGTGCCCCCATTGTCCTGCAAGCGACCCTCAAAGAGACTTACCTCCAGCTCCAGTGGACTTTGTTGCGCGCAGCATCCAAGACCTCCAAAACGCCCTGCACCTGGCCGCCCTGGGCCTTGCATCATGGGATCTGCTGTGTGCCCTGGGTCCCCAACCCCTTGTGACCTCAACAGCCAAAGGAGACCCCCAGGCACCACTTTGAATTTGCAAACCAGCTCCTTCCAGGTGGCCCATCCAGGTGTGCCTGTGCCAAGAACTTTTCCAACGCTGCTCCCGGCGGAACCAGGAGCTGCCCAAAGCTCTCCAGCTGGCACGAGGTGCCCACCGACCACTGCGACCACCCTGCAAAAGGAGAGACTGGTAACTCAACAGTGCGATTTTTAATGCATTTTTAAAAGTGACTGCGTATTGATTCCAATGGTTTGTAATTACGCACAGAAAGACTAACTTTGCTAAAACTTTAAAAAGTCATCACAAGAAAAGTACTTAATCTATTCTAAAGATTCTTGGTCTGAAAAATTATATAAAAGTCCGAAGTATTTTTTATAAATTCTGGTCCGAGTTGTTCGTTGAGTGTGTGTGGTGCATGATTGGATTTATAAGTACAGCAAATACTTAGCACATCTCCTGGATTAACCTAACTGCTCGACCAGCTATCTTAAAAATTAGAGCATTAGGTGGTCTGATTTTTACCCCTGGAAAGTAACATGTGGTTGTCCGGACCCTCTCTATAGTGTACTTGGTTTTGTACACTACATAGAGGGCCAGCCTCCAATAGAGACGTAATTTCTTCAGAGTACCTGTAAGGTCTACATGACCCATGTGAGCCAATTTGACTGAACTATTCCTCAGTTCAGTTGGAGGAATTGATTTGGTTCCTCTTATTACCAAATTTCCTTCCATGCTCAACTCCTCCTTAACCTTGAAGAATGGTTTTACATCTTCCATCCCTTGACCTTCTCTAGGCCAACCATTCTTTATGTAACTCTTCACAATTTTTAAAGTTTGATCACTTTATTCTCCCAGCACTCCTTTGAAATAACACTCTCCGATGCAACCAGCCCATCAACCATTTCAATCACTATTCCTTTTTCCTCTTCACCAACATTTTGGAATCATCATTCTCACTTCTGGGACATCTCGACAGGAAGTCAGCCCTGCAATTCTGCCCTCCTTAAATGTGTTTAATTTTAAAATTAAAAACATGCATTCTTTATAACAATTAAATCAACCGGGGACTTGCATTACCCTTTCCCTTTTCATTCCACATATATGTCAAAGGTTTGTGATCAGTGACCACCATAAATTCCCTACCCCATAAATAAGTGTCAAAATGATGAACACCCCATACACAAGCCAAAGCTTCTTTCTCAATTGTACTATAGTTGTCCTCAGATGATGTCAGTCTAAGCGATGCAAAAGCCACGATAGAGTCTTGTCCTTCATGCAGTTGAGTAAGCAAAGCTCCAATTCCAGAATTAATGGCATCTTCAGTTACCACTGATGTAGCCTTCTCATTAAAAGGTTGTATAGCTGGTGCCTCGATAATGAGCTTCTTCAGGACATTGAATGCCTCCAATTGTTCTTGTTCCCACACAAACTTTACATTTTTCCATAACAGTTTTCGTAGAGATTCACACTGTAACGCAAAATTCTGCACAAATCTAGAATAGTATTCACATAAACCCAGGAAAGACCTTAACTGATCCTTATTACTCGGTTGTGCACACTTTTCTATTGCCTCTAAGAGATCATTTTTAGGTTTAATTCCATTCTTGCACGTGTGGGTTCGCATCCCGTCCTCATCGCCAATTTATGTTGAGTGGAAGGTGGAAGAAGGCACGTCACGAACGAAGGTAGGTTATATGTTTCCTTTTATTCTATGTCCAAGAATAAGTGTCCTTTGGCGACCGGCAAACCAAGAAGCCTGAAACCGACCAACGGGCCTTCCAGGAATGTCGCTCCCCACACAAACCCAAACATTCAACTTCCTGCTCACGAGCACCCTCTGATAACATGAGGTTATCTCAAAACATATAACAAATATCAAACTGTATCTTGTGCTGGTTTGTACTGTTCTTGTCAACCTTGGGCAAAGAACATGAAAAAGGTTGCGTATATTAATAACAACAATGCTCTTGAAAATAGCAGCTCATTCAGAAAAATAAAACATTTCCACTGAAAAGCAGGCTATTCTAAAATGAATAAATGGGAACAGAGCATGTTATCTGAGTAAAAAGGGCAAAGTGCTAAAAAGAACCCACGACAACGGGATCTTACACCATGGTGTGTCTTATCGTAAATACGGTGCATCCATGGCTTTGGAAATTGTTGTACCACAGCGCAACTTTTTCTGAGCCATCAATGCCTTACCGAAGGGATGCGTCAATTTTCGTAAGGATGGCCCTTAGTTTAAGGTTTGATTACTGGCAGCTTTGGCTGTCTGACCGACTTCTTGCCACCGCTACACAACACGCATAGCCCAGACAATACACACAACACACCATGCCCTCTTCTCCCTCACTTAAATCCACGTTCTTTAGCTGGAGACTGAATTTCAGGTGCGTAGTCTCCGAATGAGTCACGGGATCCATGGCAGCCACTGTATGCCTCTGGCAGGTGCAGCACTCGGGGGGAGGGTGGTTTAGGAGGGGGTAGTTGCAAAGAGAAGAGGCCCTTTTCCCACAGCCTGGACTCCCTGAGAAACAGACCTCTCTCTGCTGTTGAGCTCACCCACAACCTCCCCTCCTGCGACTACAGTAGACTTCCCACTGCCCCAGCACCTCCATTTCATAGTGCACAGCATCTACTCGTCACCCCCATTAACACGGTGTGGCATGCACTCAGTGCACAGCAGCTCCTGGCATTTTGAAGTCAAACGTTATACATGACTCAATCACAGTTTTCATAGACAAATGACAGATTTCTATAAATTACCTTCCAAGAAGTGACAATGATATGCAACTTGCTTTTTGTTTTAAATTAATTTCTTTTGCATGTGTGGTGATATATGACCATTACCATGTTCCTTTAACTAACAGTAAATATGTGCTCCTGGCTACTTAAACAATGGAGGGCTTTAACAAGTTCCATCCCTATACCAGTAACCTCTTTGAAACTGTCTGGCTAGTGTTGGCAGAGCATTGCCATCTTCTTAAAGATGGTGGCTCTTCATGTCTTCTTAGTATGAAATGAACACCACAAACTTACCATGGAAACCAGCTGCACCTCTCAGCCACTGCAATACTAAGGAAGGTCGAACAACATTGAAACTATAAAATTATATCTAATCTCGTGTAGTTGTTTGGTTGAAACCTACCAAACAGCATAGCTGTCTGGTCGCAACGACCTTTTGGAGACAGACAAAAGTTGATCTGAAACTCAGCTCCGCCTATTGCTAAATATTGGATTTCTGTTTCGCCACTCTTATGTCCTTGCTTTCTATTTCTTAGTTATATTTTAGCCCGTCCAGATTTGTTTGTCTCTTCTGTGTAACTTAACTTGTTAACTACTTCTCTGTTCTCTGATTGGCTCCTTCTAAGCTTCCACCAGTGTCTGCTTTACAAGAAGTATTGCTCTCTTTTTTGTGAAACACCCCATGAGCGTGCATGTGTTTTCCAGCTGTCACAATGTCTGCTCTCTGCGCATCCTAAGCGCTCCCCAATGTTTTCTCTCCCATGTTCCTCTCTCCCATACACATGCCCCATCCTCTCTCACCCCTGTCATTCTTTCCCCACCCTTCTCCTTCCATGTTGCTTCATCCCCACCATGTGCTTCTATCCTACCCATCTCTGTCAGCAACAGGAAGGGAGCTGTGACTGGGGTTGTATCTGCATATCAAAAGAGGCTTGTGGCTCCCACCCTCCATTCCCACTTCAAAGGAGCCTGTAATGTTCTTTGGCTTTGTACCCAAGTTTTCTAAAATGGAGTCCTGGGTCTATGCAGTCCGGCACAACACATAATGCACGAGGCACTGTGACTCGTGCACACAGCACAAACATACGTGCACCATGCATGCCTCATATAAATGAAGTGAGGGCCCTGGGACAAGGCAACTGGTAGAACTTTTTAACCAAGAAAAGTTGGTAGGCAACTTTCCATCTGACAGCAACTGGTAAATAGGCATCTGCTCCTGCTCCCACCATCAGTAGCTGCCCCCACTGTCAGTTCTTCTCGTCCCGATGAAATGACAGAAGTCACTTAAGGAAATGCTCCTCCTGACCGCAGTCATGTTCAGAGTCTAAGACCACGTCACACATGGCCTTCAGTGTACATGTTTGATTGTCTTGAGTACTAAGGTGAAAAATCAAAACACGACAAAGAGCTTCTGCAAGAGGAACGGTGATCAGGGATGCTGACTGGACCAAGCTTTGAAAGGGAGCATTTCCATACCATCAAGATGTCATTGTTACAGTTTGCTCTAGGGTACAACTCAGAGATAAGGGCCCATATTCATACTTTTTTAGAGTCGCATTTGCGCCGCTTTTTGACGCAAAAACGGGGCAAACTTGCAAAATACAATTGTATTTTGCAAGTTTGCGCCGCTTTTGCGTCACAAAATGACTCAAGTGCGGCGCTAAAAAAGTATAAATATGGGAGACATTTTGTATCAGGCACATCCAGATTGGCAATTTCACTCCATCCGAGGTCTCTTCAAGGGGAAAAGCAGGGTTGCATATTGCATATTGTTAAAAGGTCCTTGGTGGTCACACACCCTGTGATTTTGGCAGTTGTATGGATTTTGGCAGCCTAAGGGCTTTGTATATCTGTCTCTTAGTTATTCTATAAATGCTTTAACCCAGCTCTGTCAAGTACCACGCAACTAGTAAGATTAACGAATATCATAATATTTTCACTTTACAGCAAGGTGATATTGAGTGATGCATATCTGTTTTGTTCAGTAAGCAGCATGACAGTGATCCAGCACGCCTTTCTGTACCTGTAGGCTCTGGTGTAGTCGTCAAACAAGTTGTATCACTGGTCTTATGCAATTTTTATTATTGCCTGGAAGTGCATGGCAGGAGCACGCATTAGCACCAAAATTCAATTTAAATTAAACCACTATGGCTCCACAAAAACAACAGAGAGGATGATGTCCAAACCACGAAGGTTTATTAGAAGGTTACAGGATTCAATAAATCTATAAAACAGTTTATCAAATAGGCATATATATCAATTTGCAAATGCAGCACATCGCTAAAACTAACAACATTAGCTCGAAAGATCTTTCCTCCGCCTCCCCTGGATGCAGCCAATCAGGTGGCGCCATCTTGTGGCACCAGGTATACTCCTCATTTCCGGACAACCACGTTTGTCTTGTCTGACCGGTACAGAAGGCTTTTTCTTATCTCAAGGTACCATATACAACAGAACAAGTATCTGATTAACTTGAAATAAAACTTCTTAAACAAATAAAGAACAATTTCGTCTAACTAACAAGAATGGTAAGGCACATGCAAAGAAAGGCTAAAAAATGTGTCAGGCGCATGGAAACCAACAGTACACTTCATAAAGAAATATTTTGAGATGTTCTGGCCTACTCGAAGTTAAGTCAATATCAAGAAAGTCTCAGTTAAATGGATTCACTCATGTCATAACAATTCATTGATTATAATTTGATTATAAAATTAGCTTTTTGTATCTAGATATTCTGCCGCACGTTAGCACACAGATTAACGTATCAGCATATTGATTAATTTACAATTAGTAATTTAAGGAGCGTTAAGACTATGCTGCTCCAGCAGTGCTTTGTTTACCCTCTCTCTTTACGTTTCCTCAGAAAATGGGTCCCGCCCCTGCTACAAGCAGCCAATCAGTATGATCAGTGGCCTGCCTCTCTGTCGTCTCATCTGCCTCCCCCTGTTTTCCTGGACTGAGTCTCTGCTCCCTTGGGAGCCTCGGGTGCAGAGTGTGAGATGCCAGCCCATGCTCTAGGTTTGTGCTGTGCCAGGGCAGGTCCCCGAGTGGCTTTTGCCTCTGAGCCTCTATCACACGGTGTCCTCAGCCCTATCAGGCAGATTTCGACTTCTCTGACCTTCACAGCTTGGTTCCTGTTCCTCGTGCCTGCTGCAGGCCTCCTCTGTTCTGGGGCAGAAGTTACTGCCCCTCTCCCGCCTGCGCATGCCATCCCTCCGCCCCTCCACCCTTCCTGGCATCCTAGATGTGGCCAGTTCAAGCAGGCTAGCTGACTTCATCTCTAAAGAGAATCACACCAGTAGAGTGTGCTGCAATAGCAAACTGTGCAGGAGGCCACGGGTGACGGCACTGGTGAAAGGTGCGTGGATGCAAGGTACTGTAAGAAGCGAGTACAGAAGCGCTTCCATACAAGGTACTGTCAGATGAAAGTACAGAAGAGGTTCAGTGCAAGGTACGGTAAGAAGCAAGCACAGAAGTGCCTTGATGCAAGGTATTGTAAGAAGCAACTACAGAAGCGCTTCCATACAAGGTACTGTAAGAAAAAGGTACATAAGCACCTCAATACAAAGTACTGTAAGAAGAAAGTACAGAAGCGCCTCAATGCAAGGTACGATAAGAAGCAAGCACAGAAGTGCCTTGATGCAAGGTATTGTAAGAAGCGAGTACAGAAGCGCTTCCATACAAGGTACTGTAAGAAAAAGGTACATAAGCACCTCAATACAAAGTACTGTAAGAAGAAAGTACAGAAGCGCCTCAATGCAAGGTACGATAAGAAGCAAGCACAGAAGCGCCTTGATGCAAGGTATTGTAAGAAGCAAGTACAGAAGCGCTTCCATACAAGGTACTGTCAGATGAAAGTACAGAAGCGGTTCAATGCAAGGTACGATAAGAAGCAAGCACAGAAGTGCCTTGATGCAAGGTATTGTAAGAAGCAAGTACAGAAGCGCTTCCATACAAGGTACTGTAAGAAAAAGGTACATAAGCACCTCAATACAAAGTACTGTAAGAAGAAAGTACAGAAGCGCCTCAATGCAAGGTACCGTAAGAAGCAAGTACAGAAGCGCTTTGATGCAAGGTACAGTAAGAAGCAAGCACAGAAGTGCCTTGATGCAAGGTATTGTAAGAAGCAAGTACAGAAGCGCTTCCATACAAGGTACTGTAAGAAAAAGGTACATAAGCACCTCAATACAAAGTACTGTAAGAAGAAAGTACAGAAGCGCCTCAATGCAAGGTACCGTAAGAAGCAAGTACAGAAGCGCTTTGATGCAAGGTACAGTAAGAAGCAAGCACAGAAGTGCCTTGATGCAAGGTATTGTAAGAAGCGAGTACAGAACCGCTTCCATACAAGGTACTGTCAGATGAAAGTACAGAAGAGGTTCAATGCAAGGTACGGTAAGAAGCAAGCACAGAAGTGTCTTGATGCAAGGTACTGTAAGAAGCGAGTACAGAAGCGCTTCCATACAAGGTACTGTAAGAAAAAGGTACATAAGCACCTCAATACAAAGTACTGTAAGAAGAAAGTACAGAAGCGCCTCAATGCAAGGTACCGTAAGAAGCAAGTACAGAAGCGCTTTGATGCAAGGTACAGTAAGAAGCAAGCACAGAAGTGCCTTGATGCAAGGTATTGTAAGAAGCGAGTACAGAAGCGCTTCCATACAAGGTACTGTCAGATGAAAGTACAGAAGAGGTTCAATGCAAGGTACGGTAAGAAGCAAGCACAGAAGTGCCTTGATGCAAGGTATTGTAAGAAGCGAGTACAGAAGCGCTTCCATACAAGGTACTGTCAGATGAAAGTACAGAAGAGGTTCAATGCAAGGTACGGTAAGAAGCAAGCACAGAAGTGTCTTGATGCAAGGTACTGTAAGAAGCGAGTACAGAAGCGCTTCCATACAAGGTACTGTAAGAAAAAGGTACATAAGCACCTCAATACAAAGTACTGTAAGAAGAAAGTACAGAAGCGCCTCAATGCAAGGTACCGTAAGAAGCAAGTACAGAAGCGCTTTGATGCAAGGTACAGTAAGAAGCAAGTACAGAAGCGCCTTGATGCAAGTTACTGTAAGAAGCGAGTACAGAAGCGCCTCGATGCAAGGTACCGTAAGAAAAAGGTACATAAGCACCTCAATACAAAGTACTGTAAGAAGAAAGTACAGAAGCGCCTCAATGCAAGGTACCGTAAGAAGCAAGTACAGAAGCGCTTTGATGCAAGGTACAGTAAGAAGCAAGTACAGAAGCGCCTTGATGCAAGGTACTGTAAGAAGCGAGTACAGAAGCGCCTCGATGCAAGGTACTGTAAGAAGCAAGTACAGAAGTGCTTTGATGCAAGGTACGGTATGAAGCAAGTACAGAAGTGCCTTGATGCAAGGTACTGTAAGAAGAAAGCACAGAAGCTCTTCGATGCAAGGTACAGTGAGAAGCAAGTACAGAAGCGCCTCAATGCAAGGTACCGTAAGATGCAAGTACAGAATTGCTTTGATGCAAGGTACCGTGAGAAGCAAGTACAGAAGCACCTCGATGCAAGGTTGTCAGGAATAAGGTCATGCGCGGTCCAGGTCCTTCCTGAAACTCCGCTGCGTGGCTCTGCGGCGCTTTATGCGCACCACTTGTTATCCCCTCTTGTTCCAAAGGTTGCCATCAACGTCGTCTGCCCTGTGGCAAAGCTCATAGAGCTGCAGATTCAGGACATTGGTGGACAAGATGCACTTATCAGTGCTATTCCATGAAGGGACTACAATTCCCATGTTTTTAGAGGCAGCAGCCATCTTGGGGTGTGGCAGGCCTATAAAGCCCAGCCACACCCAAGCACGTTGCTCACTATTTTGAAGACTTTGATGCAGTCAGACCTCGTGGGGGTTTCTCTGAAGAAGAGCAGAGTTCCTGGATGGCGAGTGTCATCCAATCGAAGTATCCTTGTTTCCATGGTGAATTCAAAGATAAGTAGGTCGTACTCGTAGCGGTAAGGCCTTGATGAATCCAATTTTGAAGGAAGTCGTTTCTTCCAGAGGTAAAGCGCTCTTTGCACGGCAATTCAAGTGTTTCGGTTCACAGTTGTAAAGCGCTCTTGGCACGACAATTCAGGTGCTTCAGTCCACAGTTGTAAAGCGCTCTTGGCACGACGATTCAGGTGCTTCAGTCCACAGTTGTAAAGCGCTCTTGGCACGACAATTCAGGCGCTTCAGTCCACAGTTGTAAAGAGCTCTTGGCACAACAATTCAGGCATTTCACTCCACAGTTGTAAAGCGCTCTTGGCACGACAATTCAGGCACTTTAGTCCACAGTTGTAAAGCGCTCTTGACACGACAATTCAGGCACTTTAGTCCACAGTTGTAAAGCGCTCTTGACACGACAATTCAGGCGCTTAAGTCCACAGTTGTAAAGCGCTCGTGGCACGACAATTCAGGCGCTTCAGTTCACAGATGTAAAGCGCTCTTGGCATGACAATTAGAGCGCTTCAATCCACATGAGTAAAAGGCTCTGGGCACAACAATCAAAGTGATTCAGGCCACATGAGTAAAAGTGCTTCAAGTTCAGTGAGTAAAAACTTTTTTGACCTTTATAGTTGTGAATGTGAAAGTATTTCTGGAGATACGCAAATCATAGTTTTCATTGATTTCTGGAAGGCATAATATGTGAAAAGCATATTTAATTCTTTGAGATTTTCTAGTTCATGATCAAAGGTTTATATTATGAATGCATAAATGTTACAGGACTGATATTCTGAGTTTAATCATAATCCAAAGTTCTTGCCGTCTCTTGCTTCAGGGGTCGTAGTTTATTTTTGTTCCATGATTCAAAGAAGGGGCCTTGCCCTCATTTCAAAAGGGGTCTCCATTTGATATCGGAGACGCATTTAATCAAGAGTCTATTGATGAGTTTTATTTCTATGAATGAGTAAGTGCATATTTGTTCTAACCTTTTCTTTTCAGATCTCTCTCCCTGCTGTTCCCTACCCTAATTCCCTTCCCCCCGACTGGCTTCATCATATCTCTGTGCTATAATAGCTTTCTGAGTTGGTGACGCTGGAAGGTGGGCCTTTTGTTCAGCAACGTGCAGATCCAGAGGAAAGGACACTGTGAGAAAGGTACTGTAAGGAGCAAGTACCGAATCTCTTCGATGCAAGGTACTGTAAGAAGCAAGTACAGAAGTGCCTTGATGCAAGGTACTGTAAGAAAAAAGTACAGAAGTGCCTCAATACAAAGTACTGTAAGAAGAAAGTACAGAAGCACCTCAATACAAGGTACCGTAAGAAGCAAGTACAGAAGCGCCTCAATGAAAGGTACTGTAAGAAGGAAGTACAGAAGCGCTTCGATGCAAGGTACTGTAAGAAGCAAGTACAGAAGCGCCTTAATGCAAGGTACCATAAGAAGCAAGTACAGAAGCGCCTTGATGCAAGGTACTGTAAGAAGCAAGTACAGAAGTGCTTGATACAAGGTACTGTAAGAAGCAAGTACAGAAGTGAACGATGCAAGGTACGGTAAGAAGAAAGCACAGAAGCACGTTCATGCAAGGTCGTGTAAGAAGCAGGTACAGAAGTGCCTTGATGGAAGGTACTGTAAGAAGCAAGCACAGAGGCGCTTTGATACAAGTTACTATAAGAAGCAAGTACAGAAATGCCTTGATGCAAGTTACTGTAAGAAGCAAGTACAGAAGCGCCTCGATGCAAGGTACTGTAAGAAGAAAGTACAGAAGCGCCTTAATACAAGGCACTGTAAGAAGTAGGTACAGAAGTGCCTAGATGCAAGGTACCGTAAGAAGCATGTACAGAAGCGCCTCGATGCGAGGTACTGTAAGAAGGAAGTACAGAAGTTCTTTGATGCAAGGTACTGTAAGAAAAAAGTACAGAAGTGCCTCAATACAAAGTACTGTAAGAA
Source organism: Pleurodeles waltl (assembly GCF_031143425.1). Taxonomy (NCBI): domain Eukaryota; kingdom Metazoa; phylum Chordata; class Amphibia; order Caudata; family Salamandridae; genus Pleurodeles; species Pleurodeles waltl. Next base: position 1,158,798,298 of record NC_090439.1, read on the forward strand.
GAAAGTACAGAAGCACCTCAATACAAGGTACCGTAAGAAGCAAGTACAGAAGCGCCTCAATGAAAGGTACCATAAGAAGCAAGTACAGAAGCACCTCAATGCAAGGTACTGTAAGAAGGAAGTACAGAAGCGTTTCGATGCAAGGTACTGTAAGAAGCAAGTACAGAAGCGCCTTAATGCAAGGTACCATAAGAAGCAAGTACAGAAGCGCCTTGATGCAAGGTACTGTAAGAAGCAAGTACAGAAGTGCTTGATACAAGGTACTGTAAGAAGCAAGTACAGAAGTGCACGATGCAAGGTACGGTAAGAAGAAAGCACAGAAGCACGTTCATGCAAGGTCGTGTAAGAAGCAGGTACAGAAGTGCCTTGATGCAAGGTACTGTAAGAAGCAAGCACAGAGGCGCTTTGATACAAGTTACTATAAGAAGCAAGTACAGAAATGCCTTGATGCAAGTTACTGTAAGAAGCAAGTACAGAAGCGCCTCGATGCAAGGTACTGTAAGAAGAAAGTACAGAAGCGCCTTAATACAAGGCACTGTAAGAAGCAGGTACAGAAGTGCCTCGATGCAAGGTACCGTAAGAAGCATGTACAGAAGCGCCTCGATACGAGGTACTGTAAGAAGGAAGTACAGAAGTTCTTTGATGCAAGGTACAGTAAGAAGGAAGTACAGAAGAGCCTCAATGCAAGGTACTGTCAGAAGCAAGCCCAGAAGAGCCTCGATGCAAGGGACTGTAAGAAGCAAGTACAGAAGCGCCTCGATACAAGGTACTGTAAGAAGCAGGTACAGAAGTGCCTTGATGCAAGGTACTGTAAGAAGCAAGCACAGAGGCGCTTTGATACAAGATACTGTAAGAAGCAAGTACAGAAGTGCCTTGATGCAAGGTACTGTAAGAAGAAAGTACAGAAGCACCTCAATACAAGGCACTGTAACAAGCAGGTACAGAAGTGCCTCGAAGCAAGGTACTGTAAGAAGCAAGCACAGAAGCACCTTGCTGCAAGGTACTGTAAGAAGCAAGTACAGAAGTGCCTAGATGCAAAGCACTGTAAGAAGAAATTACAGAAGCGCCTCGATACAGGGCAATGTAAGAAGCTCAGAAGACCTCCCTCATTACTACGAAAAGAGTGATTTTCAGTTATCATAGAAGCCAAGTGGCTGTGCCATGTGTGCCACTTTCAGCCGGGCTGTGCCATGTTTGACAACTTCTGCAAGTACAGAGCCATGTCTGACACCTTTACACTGCACTTAACAGAACCTATCTTACATGAACACACTGTACTATACAAAACAGTTGCCAATACAGCACTTATCTGGAAGGCGCACACTGTACTGTCTGCATTAGGTGGCACCCATCTCAAAGGTCTGAACTGTATCTTACACTGCACTAAATAGCGGCTACCTGAAAGGAGCACACTGTAATGTATAATATACTGTCCTTTAGAGCACATACCAACTTGAATAGATCACACTGTTCTTTACTGTACTGCACTAGACAGCACCCATCTGAAGGAGCAGAGATGTGCTTTATAATAAGTTTTATTGTTGAAGTAACATCAGAAACACAAGGTGCTACTTAAGGAAGATGTGGTGCATGGAGTCCAGTAGAAACAAGATCTTGTCAGTACACTGCACTTCAGAGTACAATGCAGTGTGCTTGAGAGCCTCCTGTAGTAAACAGAACACTGCACTAGATGATAGACCGCACTACACTGCTCGCTGTACTACAGACTTTGGTGCTAGCACCAACAGAACCAAAGGAGTGCTTCACCATTGTGAAAGATTTCACCTCACCAACACTGTTCACAGGACCTCTGCTACAATCTCTCTCAGTTCTTTTGCAGCAAGATGACCACCATATACAGTTGATTTGACCTTCAAATGACCTGTCAGAACTCGCTACCTGAGTCTCTAGCTCGCCCAAAGAAGTGGCCCTGACCACATGTCTGACCATCACAATTGATAAAACCCTGGCCACCATACAATCTATCCACTCCGGGGCTCCTTTCGACCCCTGCCTCCACCATGCCTTCATCAAACGACTTTAACACAGCACTCACACCCATACTGGATGCCAACTCCCTACTGCTGTACCAGGCCAGATACTTAGAGAAACTCCTCAACAGACGCCTCACCAACCACCTCATTGACGAGCAACACCTCAATATAAACAGCCTTGATTCAGACACAACTACAGCACAGACACAACTCTTGTCACCACTATAGCTGACATCTGCAAAATCCTTGACTGAAGAGACACATCTATCCTCATCCTACAGGACCTTCCTGCAGCATTCAACACCATGTGCACCTCATCCTCATCCGATGTCTGCATGACATTGGCTGAAATCGTCAGTCAGATCACTCCCCTACTCATCATGGCAGTGAAAGGGTGCATGCCCCTTTTCACTCAGGCTGCAATGGCAGTCCTGCAGAAGCCTTTGCATGGGCTCCCTATGGGTGGCAAAATATATGCTGCAGCCCACAGGGATCCCCTGGGACCCCAATGCCCTGGGTACCTAGCTACCATATACTAGGGACTTACTAGGGGGCACCGGTATGCCAATTGTGGGTGAAATACTGAGTTACCAGTATGCAACAACCAAATTTAAGGAAGAGAGCATAACTACTGGGGTCCCGGTTAGCAGGATGCCAGTAGACACAGTCAAACACACTGACAAACAGGCCAAAAGTGGGGGTAACCAAGCAAGAAAGAGGATATTTTCCTACATTATCCAGCTGTGTAAAGATTGGGAAATTGTAGATAGGTGATAGAACATGTTCATTTTGTTGTAGAATGGTTTGGTGCCCTGGTTAGACAAGTGAGTCTACATCTTGTAGCAATGTTGAAATATATTAAATTGTTTTATATACTATTTATATTTTATTATACAATTTTAATGTGATGTATCATATGTATGCTTGTACGCCAAAGTGCCAAAATAATTTTTTTTTTCATTTAATTGATTAGGACAATATTTAATGGTGCGTATTGAATGTTATCTTAAAAATTAGTTTGAACTTGGGGAGTTTGGTCTTGATAATACAGATTGTGATTTACCTATACTTGTTATACTGGTTTATGATGTTATAAGCTATCATACTAGGTGGTCCACTCAATGTAAAATAGAGTTGATGAAACAAATAATGAGAAGATATACGTCCATATAGACATTGTACTGGTAGAGAAATGGGGAGTTTGGTGATGGTGTAATGCACAGTACAACTTCCTTTAGGTCGCATGCTTGTCTGGTTGTGTGCTGCTAGATGATTCAATTTCTTGTAAATATATCCTTTTATCAACTATGTGATTTTTCATAATTTGTGTGATTTTATTGTGTTTGTTGTATTTTATGTTTTTGACAGCCCTGAAGAAGTTCCTTTGCTACTGGAACGAAACACATTTCTGAAATTACTGAACAAATTAAAGACATTCATCTCGCCTATGAATTGTCTTCATATATTTGGACTGTAGCAGCCTTGTCCTATCCTGTGCACTACTAGACCTGTTGGCTGTAGCTTGCACTCGACGTCCAACTGACTTCATGCTGGAGATATGAATGGGAGTTCAGTGTCATGGACCAATGCATATACCAGAACGCACAGCACATGGCACTTCATTGTTGTATTACTTTTAGGTAGTCAGCCGCTGCCCCAAGAATTCTTTAAGCAATTGGTATTTTAACAACAGATTCAATGATCTATCCTGTACAACTGGCATCATAGTGGAGACATGAAAGATTCATGATTTGGACGCTGACCGTCTCTCTCTGTGGGACTGGTGTGGTAGCCATTCGTAAGAGTATGTACTGAGCAACAGTAAAGTGACAGTTTGCCTGTTGAGGATAATGGATGAGACAGGAAAGTGGCCATTATAAATTATTTTCTTTTTTTAAGTTAATTTCAGAAAGGCAGCACTTTGAAAGGGTTCTCATTGTGGGGTTCAGACACATCTGTTTCCTGACTGATCATGATATTTTAGTAATCCGATGATTCCAATAACCATCAATTTTAAGTACTGCACTCATTGCAATGGTTTTTATTAAACCAACAATAAAATGTTTTGGACCCTTTTCTGACGGCAGTAGTGTACAACTTGACATTTCTGGAATAACTCTTCCAATACATCTGAAATTTGGAATAAATGACAGATAACTACATTTGCCTGTGTACCTTTCTCATTTTCATGTAAATTGCTTCATGTATTAAGATTTTGGAATGGTTAACCCTGGGAGCTGGGCACCTGTAAACCTGGAACAACTTTGAGTGCAGCAATACATACCACAACAGTTCTGAGTGGTGTTGGAGGGAAGAATCCATCCTTGCATGACCTGGACATGTTCTGAGTAAAGGAAGTTGTAGCTACATTCTGTACCGTTTACACCAATGGTGTGTCACTAAGTCAATGGTGGTGCGCATGTTCAGGACCCTCAGTGTACATCTGCCTGAGGGCCCAATTTATATTTTGCCATTGCAGTCGTTTCAGAGGTTTATTTCTGCCCTACTTTCTTGCAGTGTACATCTCTTCTCATTTATACATAGGGTGGGTAAATCGCTGTCCGTTGTGTTGGAGGGAGATCCGTTGTCCTAGTGGGACTACCACATATTCAGTGATTAATCTTCTGCTGGAGTATAACACTCTATTGGCATGGGTGTTCTGGGATTTATATATTACCGTTGGAGAAGCGGGCTTCGGACGGTGTAGCATAGGATGAAATACGCAATGGAATTTGATTTCCGTGGTATAGCATTGCATTTGATTGACGGAGGTTGAAGTTAGACTCTTGATACTAATGTCCTAAGTAATCACATCTTCTGAGCACAGTATATACCACACCCCATGCTACACCATCATCCTTTGCTCAAATCAGGCAGCAGCAAATATTGATTTTGGGTACAAACCATTAGATATACCTTTTGCAAAAGTTTTAATGTTTTCCCCGGTCTAAATTATTTTCTTCCCTTCTTTAAACAACCATATTTTAACTTCTTTTCAACCATGATTTGGAGAAGAAAGTCCAGATCTACAGACACGGAATTGACAGCCATGGTGGATGAAATCATTAGGGTAGAACCTCACTTGCTTAAATCACTTGTCAAATTTAGAACTATTAGACAGAAAAGGCAAATGTGGAACAGAATTGTCTCAAGAGTTAATGCTGTATCTAACAACAGGAATCATAGGAGGAAATTAGGAAGCGCTGGGATGATCTGCGGTAAAATGTCAGATCTCTGGCCTCCAAAGCCCAGATAGCAGCCAAGCAGACTGGTGGTGGTTTTCCCAGGCCTATGCAGCTCGTGCCCTGAGAGGGAAAGATGTAGGGGATCCTACACACTGAAGGCTTTTCAGGAATCCCAGGTAGAGTGGAAACAGGTAAGTAAAAGCACACTGCAGTCACTAATTTGTAAATTGTTAATGCCCCAGAAATCAATGTCAATTGTGTCTTGTAACTAGAAAGTCCTGAATTAAACACAGCAAATGTTAAAAAAGATATCTATATTAATATCAGCACTGTGAGGGCCACTCTAGTTTAATAAACTGTAATGTTGCTAGGAGAATTAACCTAACCTTTACATTTGGAACCCGGATTACACAGTGGCATGATAATGTACCGGAGGTGCTATGTTTCAGACATTCATCTGACAAGTATCCATTGTATGGCCTGGTATTTAACACAAACTACTGTAAAGCTGATCCACCACTTTGTACACGCTGTCTACACATTATAACTATCATGAAGAACAATGTAACATTTCTCTTTAAAAGTCAGTAGGTAAGTCATACTTTAACTGTTGTAGTCAAATCTTTAATAACAGTCTCTCACATGGTTTCACCTTCTTCATCCAGTCCACAGAACCTGATATGGAGAGGCCCGTATGACCAAGTAAACCATACTTTGCTACTCACATCTAGAATGCTTGTGGATTTTTCTAATATGATGGTGACAGTACTGATGAAACATTTCGAACAAACAAATATCAGTTATGTACTTTGAAAAAATGTACTGGGTGTACCAATTGGCTGGACATGAAAAGCTACTAGTGTGCTAGCAGCACTATATCTCACACACACTGTGTGTCCCTCTAAAATTGCTGTGTCTAAGCCCTAGCAGTCTGTAGGCGTACTCTCAATTCACCAATGAGGTAATATTTTAAAAAATATGGAGTCATCCATTGGTGCAGTAGCCAACAACAGCTACACTCTTAGTGGCCATTTATTCCAGCTACCATGGATGATCAAGGCGTGTTCATGCCAAAATGCGTTGGGTTTTGTTTTGCATGTTTGCGCTGTAATAAACTATTTTCATGATGATTTGGATTTGGCGGATTAGTGCCATTGGTTTGCATGTCTCGCCGCTAAGTGGAGGGAGTGATTTTGGAACTTTGCAACCATTTACAAGTATTTCATTGGCTGTGCAATTTTGATCTCATGCATTGTAAAAAGACAATGACCTACCTGTATGATATACTTCATAGTACAAAAAATGAAAATTCTAGTTCATAATGAGCTCTCAAAATTTGAAAGCTTTCCATGTCACTGATTGGGCATGACAGATACTTGTGATGTAGTAAAATAAATCTGTCACTACTTCAGAAGAACTTGGAAGTGTACAGTGATTTTTAAACAATCATGAAGTGAAATCACATAATCATAGATAGTGAACAAACTAACATGTAAAGCAAAGTCTTGGTCAAAATAGGAGTTAGTATGTAAGCCTAATGATTTTACAAATTCTGATTTTAGCATCAGTATTGTACCATTACAGGCAGATATACTAACAATGATCATGTATTTTCCTATTGTAGGGCCAGTTCCTACATCAGAAGGCCCTGAAGCCACTTCATCAACTACTATCACAGTAACAACTCCCGTCAAGCCTCAGTGAGGATGCAACTCCTGCTGGTCCTGATCTGGATAAGGAGCAGTCTGCTCCATCCGGTGTATCTGGGAAGATAACTAGGGTGAGTTTCATTCTGCCCACCATACCATCTACAACCATTGTTGTGTTTTCATAGAACTCTTAGCATGGAGGTAAGACTGCTTGGTTTTGAGCTGCAGCACCACCAAATGTGGGTGACTGAGTCAGTCCCACACCAAATGGAAATCGTCAGCCTGGCCTTCTCGGCTAGCTAACCGGGCCTTGCCAAAACCTACAAAGTAAAGGTGATTTGTGGCAGCCTGATGCATGACACTTAGGGCCTGATTCTAACTTTGGAGGACGGTGTTAAACCGTCCCAAAAGTGGCGGATATACCACCTACCGTATTACGAGTTCCATAGGATATAATGGACTCGTAATACGGTAGGTGGTATATCCGCCACTTTTGGGACGGTTTAATGGACTCGTAATACGGTAGGTGGTATATCCGCCACTTTTGGGACGGTTTAACACCGTCCTCCAAAGTTAGAATCAGGCCCTTAGACTCCTCAGGGAAATCGTGGTAGAACAGATCATACCCCTTTCTCTCATTTACACAAGTCTCATACAGGCAAAGACAGACAGAGAAATGCTGGACATGTTTCAATGTATTTTATTGAAGCAGCTGCATTCTATGTAAAAAGGTATAAGCTGCGATTATTAGGAAGGTGAAACGTAATATGGTTATGACCATTAAAATAAAACATATAAACAGTCCCAGCATAATAATTCTTACCTACACTTTGAGCATCTGAGAGAGAATAGCAGTGTTAGACATTCTGTAGGCCTTGGCATAGAACTCCGCTTTGCAAGTGGAGTTTGTGGAATACGGGCACTTTGCGCTAAGCCATGCCTTCTTGTTCCTTGTTGTTGTTGTTTGATCTTGTGGATGGCATCCATTTTGTGCATGCGGCTAGTGTCCCTCCCTTTGCTATAGGCTTGCATGTGTTCTTCGTTTGCCATGCCTTCAATCAATCAATCAATCAGTAATTTGTTAAGCCTGCTACTCACCCGGATTTGTCTCAAGGCGCTGGTGGGGGGTGCTACTGCTCGAAGAGCCAGGTCTTGAGGCGCTTCCTGAAGGTCTGGAGGTCCTGGGTCAGACGTAGGTTGGCGGGGACGGAGTTCTAGGTTTTGGCGGCAAGGTGGGAGAACGATCTGCCACCAGTTGTGGTCCGGTGGATGCAGGGGACGGTTGCGAGGGCGAGGTTGGCAGAGCAGAGCTGGCGTGTCTGGATGTGGAATTTGAGACGCTCATTGAGGTAGGCAGGTCCGGCGTCGTGGAGAGCTTTGTGAACGTGGATCAGGAGTTTGAAGACGATCCTTTTGTTGACGGGGAGCCAGTGGAGGTTTCTGAGGTGGGCTGAGATGTGTTTGTGGCGAGGGAGGTTGAGGATGAGTCGTGCTGAGGCGTTCTGGATGCGCTGGAGTTTCTTCTGGAGCTTGGCCGTTGTTCCCGCGTAGAGGGCGTTGCCTTAGTCCAGTCTGCTGCTGACGAGGGTGTGGGTGAACGTTCTTCTGGTTTCCATGGGGATCCATCTGAAGGTCTTGAGGGGCATGCGAAGGGTGTTAAAGAATGAGGATGAGATGGTGTTGACTTGCTGGGTCACAGAGAGCGATGAGTCCAGTATGAAGCTGAGGTTGCGTGCGTGCGTGGGTGGTGGGCGTTGGGGCAGACCCCATGGTGACAGGCCACCAGGAGTCGTCCCAGGCTGATCTGTTGGAGCCGAAGGTGATGATCTCGGTCTTCTCTGAGTTCAGCTTTAGGCAGCTTACTTCCATCCAGTTGGCAATGGCGTGCAGTCTGGTGTGGAGGTTGGTCTTAGTGGTTGCGGGGTCCTCCGTGAGAAAGAGGATGAGCTGAGTGTCGTCTGCGTAGGATACGATGTTGAGGACGTGGGATCGGACGATGTTGGCGAGCGGTGCCATGTAGACATTGAAGAGAGTGGGGCTGAGTGAGGATCCCTGGGGGACTCCGCAGATGGTCTTGGTTGCTTTAGACAGGAACGGGGGGAGGCGGACTCTTTGGGTTCTTCCAGAGAGGAAGGATGTGAGCCAATCCAGGGCTCAGTGGCGGATTCCGGTGTCATAGAGGTGTGTGCGAAGGGTGTTGTGACAGACGGTGTCAAAGGCTTGGGAAAGGTCAAGGAGGATGAGGGCAATGGTTTCACCTTTGTCGAGCCTGCTACTGATGTCGTAAGTGCAAGCGATAAGGGCGGTCTCGGTGCTGTGGTTCTTGCAGAAGCCAGACTGGGAGGTGTTGGGTAGGCTGTTGTCTTCCAAGAAGCAGGATAGTTGGTTGTTGACTATCTTCTTGATGACCTTCGCAGGGAAGGGGAGTAGGGAGATGGGCCGGTAGTTTTTGAGGGCTTCGGGTCGGCTTTGGGCTTTTTGAGCAGGGCGTTGACTTCGGCGTTTTTCCAGCTCTCCGGGAAGATGGCGGTTTCGAAGGAGCTGTTGATGATGGTCTGGAGCTGGGGAGCGATGATTTGGCTGGCTTTATTGAAGACGTGGTGAAGGCAGGGGTCAGCGGGTGAGCCGGAGTGGACAGTGCTCATGGTCTTGGTGGTTTCCTCGTCGTTGGTGGGGGTCCAGGCACTCAGGATGTTGGTGTGGATGGGTGCGTTAGGGTCGACCTTGGCAGTGGTGGTGGTGGAGGACGGCGGTGCGAAGCTGCCATGGATGTCTGTGATCTTGCAGTGAAAAAAGGTGGTGAGGGAGTTGCAGAGGCCTTGCGAGTGGGGGGGGGGGTCAGCAGAGCAGGACTTGGGGTTGGTGAGTTCCTTGATGATGCTGAAGAGCTCTTTGCTGTTGTGCGCGTTGTTGTCAATTCGTTCTTTGTAGAAGGATCTTTTGGTGGTCCAGATGAGCTGGTACCCAAAATCAATATTTGCTGCTGCCTGCTTTGAGCAAAGGATGATGGTGTAGCATGGGGTGTGGTATATACTGTGCTCAAAAGATGTGTTTGTTTTAGGCGCCAGATCTTCTCGGCTTTCCAGCATTCCCGTTTGGCCTGAAGGTCTGCGGTAAACCAGAGAGCTTTTTTGTTGGTGCGGGTGTTGGTGGTTTTCCTGAGTGGAGCGAGGGTGTTGGCGCAGTCATCGAGCCATTGCTTGAAGTTGAGGGTGGCAGTGTTGGGGTCGCTGGTGTTGGGTGGTAGCGCGTGGGCAAGGTTGGAGATCAATTGGTCCTTGGAGATCTTGGGATCTTGCGGTGAGGCATCCGATGCTGTTGGTGGTGAGTTTCTGGAAGGAAAAATTAACACAGCGGTGGTCGGTCCAATGGAGTTCAGTGGTGTGAGTGAAGGTGACGTGGCTGCTGGAAGAGAATATGGCGTTGAGTATGTGGCCGGCTGAGTGGGTGGGCGTGGTTACCAGTTGCTTGAGGCCGAGGTTGGCAAGATTGTCCAGTAGGGCTGAGGAGTTGCTGTTGCCGGTGTTCTCCAGGTAGAAATTCAGGTTGCCGAGGAGCATGTAGTCCGTGGAGGCGAGGGTGTGGGTGCTGATAGTGTCAGCAATGACGTCGCAGAATTGTGGGTGGGGGCCTGGGGGTCTGTAGACGAGGGTTCCTCTCAGGGTGGTGTTGGTGTTGACTTATATCTGGAAGTGCAGGTGTTCAGCGGCATCTAGGGCGTTGTGGGTGTCGGTTGAGATCCTGATGGAGCTTCTGTGGACTATGGCAATTCCTCCTCCAGGTTTGTTGGTGCGGTCTCTTCAGGTGATTTTGTAGCCCTCAGGGATGGCTATGGTGATGTCGGGTTCCGATGAGGGGTTCATCCAGGTTTCGGTGAGGAAGGCGATATCTGGGGAGGTTGATGTGAGCAGGTCCCAGAGTTCGACGGCGTGCTTGTGGATGGAGCCGGTGTTGAGGAGGATGCAGCTGAGGTGGTTTAGGTAGGTGGCATTGTTGTGGTGCTTGGTGGCTTGAGCGCAGGTGAAGTGGCACGTTCGGCAAGAGAAAGGTCCGTAGGTATGCCTAGGGGAGGTCTGGATGCAGGCAGTGGGGCGGCTAGGGTTGAGCGCGAGGAGTTCTGTTGTGGTGTATCGGCATCTGGTGGCGTGGGAGGTGTGAGGGGCAGGGGGACTGGCGTTGGCACGGTCCAGGCGCAGACGGGTGCAGACAGGCTTGCCTCTGGAGTGCCTCTGGTACGCCAACGGCGAGGCCACGCAGTGGCCGCCATTAAGAAGGGGAGGTGGGAGGGAGGAGCTGCTGGGAGGTTAGAGGTGGTGGCAAATGGGGGTGCGAGAGGGGCAGGGCCGCAGGGGATGCAGCGGCGGGACCGGGGAGAAGGAAGAGGTCGGAACATAAAAGGCAATAGAAAAAGGCAATAAACAGAGACAAAACAGGGAAGGCACAAGACAGAGTATTACAAAACCAGAAAAAGGCACAGAAAAATGGCACAATAAAACTAAGACAGATTACAGGACACACACACAATACTTACGGCAACCACTAGACACCAGGGATGAGGCACAGGCAGGTGCCTGCGGGTGGTGGAGGGCCTTGAACTCACAGCAGTAGCGAGGGCGGGATCAGAGACACGGGGGCAGGCTGGTGGAGCTGCTCGGTGTGTAGAGTGGTGCCTGGTCTTAAGGCAGGTCAGGGGTCACTCTCAGCGCCGCGCAGCGGCCTTCATTAAGAAGGGGAGGTGGGAAGGAGGAGCAGCTGGGAGGAGGAAGGCGGTGGCAAATGGGGGCGTGAGGGGACGCAATGGCGGGACCAGGGGAGAAGGAAGAGGTCGGAACAGAAAAGGCAATAGAAAAAGGCAGTAAACAGAGACAAAACAGGGAAGGACAGAGTATTACAAAACCAGAAAAAGGCACAGAAAAACGGCACAAAAAACACTAAGACAGATTACAGGACACACACACAATACTTATGGCAACCAGTAGACACCAGGGATGAGGCGCAGGTGGGTGCATGTGACTGGTGGAGGGCCTCGAACTTGCGGCAGGAGCGAGGGTGGGGTCAGGGACCTTGCTCCTTGTTGTTGTTGTTTGACTGTGTGGCTGCCTGGCAGCCATTTTGCCCATCTAGCCAGTGTCCCTTGCCGTTGTCTGCCATGATTCCTTGCTCCTTGTTGTTGTTGTATGACCATGTGGCTGACTTGCAGCCATTTTGTCCATCCAGCCAGCCAGTGTCCCTTGCTATAGGCTTGCATGAGTTCTTTGTTTGCCATGCCTCCTTGCTCCTTGTTACCTCTGAGTGGAAGCCACATGTGATTCAGAAAAAAAGTTAGCATTGTAGAACACAAATACAATAAAAATATAATACTCACCAAGCCCCGGGATCTTGACGCCTAGCAGGTCAAGCATGTCCTGCTCGTAGTTGATGATATCTGCCCAGCAGTGAGTCAGCTGCATGGTGATCCGCTGGACTTGGTGGTGGCACTGATGAACTGGGGCACCCTAGCCCAGCACTGCCAATGCTCCCACATGAGGTAACCGCTTCCAGGCCTGCCGCGTGCTGCCAGCATGGAGGGGAGGTGGTGCTATACATAAAAATCCAGTGCTGCCACCTCCTCCTTGCTGAAGATTGGTTGAGGCTGCACCCCTTGACAGTGGCACTGCCCACAAGACAGGTGGCTGCTATTTTCCTGCTGCTATGCCATGGTGCAGGGTGGGGTAGTGGAATAGAAGAAAAGAAACAGGGGAAAGAGGAAGGAGGAAATAAGGGAAAATAAGCAAAAATGCAAAAAGTCATAAAAAAAGCACAAAAAAATTAAACACCGTAAAAATAATAAGACACAAAAGACACACTAACACAAGAAACAACAAGCATTTGCAGTGCAATAGGTCTTTCATTTGTGAGATTTAGAGCTATTGGCGTTGTAAATGACAATGGCCCTCATTACGACCTTGATCGGACCGCCGGGCGGCCACAAATGCAGCCGCACTCCCGCCGCGGTCATTAGGAGATCCCCGCTGGGCCGGTGAGCGGAAACCTAGTTTCCGCCCGCCGGCCCAGCAGGGATCTCGGCCACAACACAGGAGCCGGCTCCAAATGGAGCCGGTGGTGTTGCGGCTGTGCGACGGGTGCAGTTGCACCCGTCGCGCTTTTCACTGTCTGCATAGCAGACAGTGAAAAGCTGCACGGCCCTCTCAGGGGGCCTTGCACTGCCCATACCAGTGGCCCCGCAACTTCCCGTACTGCCAGCTTGAACCGCCAGGAAAAGGCTGGCGGTAGGGGGACTCGTAATCCCCTGGGCAGCGCTGCAAGCAGCGCTGCCCTGGCGGATTAAATCCGCCAGAACCAACATGGCGGTAAACCGCCGGTCCCGGCGGTGCGACGCCGCGGTCGTGATACCAAGGGAAGCACCGCCAGCCTGTTGGCGGTGCTTCCGTCAGAACAGCCCTGGCGGTCTTGGACCGCCAGGGTGGTAATGACCCCCTATGTCTTTTACCTGTGTGTTTTGGTGTGGAGTGTAGTGGATGTATGAACAGAGACACAGCTGCAGCACTGTCTAGAAAACGAAGAATGAGGAATCACCACTGGGTACAGAGACACAGCTGCAGTACTGCCTAGAGGACTCAGAAGGGGGGAGTTACTGACAGGTACAGAGAAGCAACTGTAGCATTTTTAGAGGACTTAGAATGAGGATTTTTCACTATGACCAGAGAAGCAGCTGCAGCACTGTTTAGAGGATTTAGAATGATGGAGTTACTGACGGGAACAGAAAAGCAGCTATCATCACTGCCTAGAGGGCTAAGAATGTGGAATTACCACTAGGAACTGAGAGACAGCTGCAGCACTGCATAGAGGATTTAGAATGGAGGGGTTACTGACTGGACCAGAGAAGCAGCTAGCAGCACTGCGCAGAGGATTAAGAATGAGGAATTACCACTGTGACCAGAGACACAGCTGAAGAACTGCCTAGAGGACTTAGAATAGTAGAGTTACTGATGAGACCAGAGAAGTAGCTAGCAGCACTGTCTGGAGGACTTAGAATGAGGAATTACCACTGGGACCAGAGACACAGCTGAAGAACTGCCTAGAGGACTTAGAATAGTAGAGTTACTGATGAGACCAGAGAAGCAGCTAGCAGCACTGTCTGGAGGACTTAGAATGAGGAATTACCACTGGGGCCAGAGAAGCAGCTAGCAGCACTGTCTAGAGGACATTAAATGAGGAATTACAGATGAACTAGAGACCAGGCTAGCAGCACTTCCTAGAGGACTAAGAATGACGAATTGCTACTGGAACCAGAGAAGCATCTGTAGCACTGCCTAGAGGACTTAGAATGACAGATGCAGCATTCTCTACAGGACTATAAATGAGGAATTACTACTAGGACCATAGAAGCAGCTAGCAGCATTTCCTAGAGGACTTAGAATAAGGAATTACTGATGGGACCAGAGAAGCAGCTTGCGCATTGTCTAGAGGAGTTAGAATTAAAAATTACAGATGGGGCCAGAGAAGCAGCTAGCAGAACTTCCTAGAGGACGAAGAATGAGGAATTACCACTGGGACCAGAGAAGCAGCTGCAGCACTGTCTAGAGTACTTAGAATGAGGAATTACCACTGGGATCATGGAAGCAGCATTGTCTAGAGTACTTAAAATTAGGAATTACCATTGGGACCAGAGAAGCAGTTGCAGAATTGTCTACAGGACCAAGAATGAAGAATTACCACTGGGACCAGAGAAGCAGCTAGCAGGATTGTCTAATTCCTCAGAATGAGGAATTACTACTGGGACCAGAGAAGCAGCTAACAGCACTTCCTAGAGAATTTAGGATGAGGAATTACCTATGGGTCCAGTTAAGCAGCTGGCAGCACTGTCCAGAGGATTTAGAATGAGGAATTACTGTTGAGACCAGTAAAGCATCTAGCAGCACTTCCTAGAGGACTAAGAATGAGAAATTACCACTGGGAGCAGAGAAGCAAGTAGCAGCACTGCCTAGAGGACTTAGAATGTGGAAGTACCACTGGGACCAGATAAGCAGCTATCAGCACTGCCTAGAGGACTTAGAATGAGGAATTACCAATGAAACCAGAGAAGAGGGATGCAGCACTGCCTATAGGATGAAGAATGAGGATTTACCACTGTGACCAGAGAAGCAGCTGCAGCACTGTATAGGGGACTTAGAATGAGGAATTACCACTGGGACCAGAGAAGCAGATATCAGCATTGCCTATGGGATTAAGAATGAGGATTTACCACTGAGACAAGAGAAGCAGCTGCAGCACTTTTTAGAGGACTTTAGAATAAGGAAGAGTGAAAGTGGATGAGTGTGTGTCTGCCGGAGGGTGCAAAACACATGCACAGAGCCAATCATTTCTAAAACAACAGTGGAGGGAAAAGTGGCTTGGCAAACACCAATTAAGTAGGCATGAGCAGAAGCACAAGAGCAAACAAAACCTGAAACCTTTGGTGCCTTTCTAAACAAGGTGTTTTCACTGGTGTGGTGTGAACACATTGCTATGGACAAACAAAAAGAATACTAAGGCTGCAATGCCCAGATAGGAGAAGGGCGGGAGGGGCTATCACACGCTATAACAGGAGGAGGTGTGAATGCGCATGAAAGTAGTATGATGGCCAACAAAAATGTTCACTTAATAAAATCATCTGGGCGCGAACTAAGAACACAAAGGCGGGACATTTAGAAAACTGTACCAATAAAAAGGAAGCATTCAAGACAAACACAACAAAGGAGGAATGGGAATAGTGGGCGTGGTTAAAACCCATAAACTGAATACAGCATGTCTTGCAGAGACCACATGCATACTGACTATGCTTGATCTAAAAAAACAGGATAAACCGCTTGAAAAAGTATTTGCTTTGAAACAAAATGAATGTATCTTTCACATGATTTAGAGTGGTAGGCTTGTCAGATGTTATATTTCGACATCACATGGTACTTAACATAGAAATCGTATATCCCCACTCGAAAGAGACAGTGCACAATGTTCAATGTGCGTATATACACTCAGGATTAATCATAGTTACATCAAATAAATTTCAGGTGCAACATTAGTACAGTTTAGTCATATAGTGAGGTCAAATGACTTCATCCCTCTTATTCATTCAGTCCAAGTCAATAGATTTAACATGAACATTCGTGGAATGCCAAAGTGGTCTCAAAGTTCCCTTCATGTGGATTGGGTAAGTTCTGCTCCATGAGTTGCCAGCAGAGGTCCTCTGCTTTGTGTCCTGGTCCCTATAGTGATCCACCAAAAGAGCTCCCATGGCCCTACATTTGATCCTGGTTGGAGCAGCGGATATCGTCAAGATACAACTATTTCACTCTAATCTGAAGGAAAACATCAGGTTCACAGGGGATTTAAGTTCATCATGCGCATTGGTCAAAAGCTTGTTTATACATTTTGTAAACAAATTACTAAATACATTAAAAGTGCTTGCAAACATCAATTTGTCATCAGATTCGTTTTTTGCATCTCCTTAGATGTTAGTAGATGTTCTGTAGAAAACAAACAGCTCCCTTCCTTCTTTGTTTTAATAATCTATAAGTGTAGCCTCTTTCCAAGAGTCTGTTGATAAGAATATTGGATTCAAAAACAAATCCTCTTTCTTGGTACAGTTCCTTCTAATAAACACAAATTAGGCAAAGGTTCAGGGGCATAACACAAGCTCCTGCAGCTCCTGTGGTGGAAGGGGGGCCCAGTCTTTCGCAGGGCCCCTTTTTAGTCCAATGAATATCTGGTAACTATGGGCGACAATGGGGCCTTACATCGTATTGTGCGGTGGGGGGTGTTGAATCACTTTGGGTTACGCCACTGAAAAGGGTAAGTTATCCCTTAGAGTTCTTGGATGGTAGTTGTTATATCTCAGCAAGATATTCCTCTCAGTTCACCTCCCAGAGGGCCTTGCAAATGTGAGCGATGCATTGCCTGTAAACACTATAGAGAGACAACTTTTTGTTTAGCATAATCTTGTAAAATGTCCTTTAAAAACATTCACATTCACAAACTGTAATACTAGATTGTAGCCTGTGTTCTCATAAGGATTTATTTACATGCAATCAAACCAGTGGCTCACTTTTTCCTCTCTTTCTAAAGATTATTTGTAGCTGTGCTCGTGTAATGTTTCTTCTTACTATTTACTTGCCCTTTGACTTCGCATGGAGCACTTATGTGTACATATTTGTAGGGCTGATTCGGCTGATTTGCATCTAACAGTCAATAATTAATGTTTATTGTACGTGAATCTTTGTCATTTGTTGTATCAAGGGGTTTGCAAAAGGGTGCTACCAGAACCGGATATTCATATCCTAAGTGAATAAGAGGGAGGCACTGCAAAGACTCTCCCACAAGGGTGAAGGTCCACTGAGCCAGTATGAAGCATCACTACGAGCCACAGCAATCAGACTTATTGTTCTACAGACCTGACAAAAGCATCCATGACTTACTACCCTGAGTGGTTGGTGAGAAAGCCCAGAACCATGCTGCTAGACCCCCTCAGACTGCAGAGTGCGACACGAGACTCTACATTTGACAGAAAAGTACTTCACCAGTGTTGGTGACATAACAAGGACTTACACAGAGGATTACTCCGCGCAGGGACATGGAATGCTGTGACACTGAGCGCAAGTAGTAGGGACTCGAAAGTCACCTAGCTGGACCCACTCCCACAACAGAACAATTTATACTGGGATAAACTAACAATCGATCACACACTCTGAGACACCTAAATGTAGAAGCTCAGGTTATGCTGCTCTTTAGCGGTACAGCATAGCATGCAACAACACACCCCAGATGGCCTCTGGCACCTTGCTCTGTACACTGTACACTTAATCACAACAAAATAAACAGCCTCATCGAGCACTCACAGACACTCAAACGTACTACTCCTTGGCAGCTTTCTTTTCTGATTTCTGAATAATTACTGGTGGTGTCCCCAAGGGTTCTATCTATTCTGCCTCTCTGCATCTAGACCTGTTCCATGGCAGCGTTGAGCCTCAGATCATCCACTCCCATGGCCTCTTTTGTTTACAAATATGCCGCATAGGTGTATGCAGGTGCCTTTGTTAAACAACTGGGACTAACTTCTGGATCCGCTAACACCGCCACTTGTATGAATCCAGAGAAAGAGGGTAGGAGTATAGTCTTCAAATTTGACTTCAGCTTCTGCCTTAATGCCAGCTCAAGAAGGTGGCCAGTGCTCAGTCCGTATTCATGTTTTAAGAAGAATTTAGCCACTACTGAGTGAGTTGGTGTATACTTCTACTAATATTGATGCTTTGGGTCCCCGTTGATTATGAGAACTCATAATATCCTGGGATCTGCGATATCTAATTGATAATTCCAACCCTGCAAGCATCATTGTTGCAGTGCTTCATCCCTGTCTCTGCTCGCTGCATGTTGCAAAGTGGGTTCTATTTAAGGATGTCACCCCTGTCCCCCACGCAGCTTCTGACAGTTCTACTCAATTTAAGAACGACTAGATGACCTTATACACTCCCCATCGCCTCTATGTGTTCTGCGCCACTTGGCCCTATCTGTGTTTCCAATAACAGTATAGGGAGGACGAGGGAGGTTACGGTTTTAGGGGTCGAGCGCACGCAAACACTCCGTCCCTGCTGTAATCTTTCTGTGGGCTTTTAACCACGCCCATCAGTTTGGTTGGTTCATTGACTTGCCTTTTAAAATCTGCTTGCTTTAATTAGTGAAAGGCATGCATACGTCATGCCTTTTCCGGTGTTTAGCCCTCCACGAGTGCGCCGGCCAACTACTGAAAACATTTGTGGCTCCATGTTTTCCGCTTGGCTTCTGGACTACATTTTCTCTTTATTTCATAGGCAGTACGATCTCGCTGGGCAGTAGTCGGGCACTTTGTATGACATCGACCCTGTTACATGGATAATTGCATAACTGCCGATAGTTTGACTGCGCGCGAACGTCTGCAATTAGATGTGTCTTGTTCGATTTATCGATATCTGCAATCACAGAATATGTATGATCTCACTGTACGCTATACTCCCATACTTGACATTGGACATACCTGATAGAAAGAGGCACTTTCCCTCTAAATGTGTGCTATGTGGAATGTTTTCATGTACTCTGCAGGAAAAATCAACTGAAAAGTAGATTATATGGCTCCTCATTTTGTCCCAGAATCCATCTGCAAAGCATGTTCTAAGCATGTTGCAATAATAGGTCGAGCGTAGCAGCGCGCAAGCCCCGCTTTTTCAACATGTTATCTATTTAGGCTTTTAACCACGCCCACCGCACGCCATGACTATCACCTGTTCATGGGCTTGCCCTTCCAAAATCCTTTGTTATCATTGGTAACTGCTTTACGTTTGGCCCTCCTTGGGGCGGTTTGGTTACTGCCTTGGACATCGACCCTGTTACATGGATTATTGCACTTTTGCCAATACCTTTGACTGTGAGCGCACATCTTTTTCCCTTCATGTGTCTCCTTCACGCTCGTGGCGTTTTGAATCGGCTCACTTATGTGAAACTGTTTTACTTTTCATTTTCAATGTATGTGGCAAGAGAAGTCCGATTACTCGAGCAAATGCGAGACCCATTGTATTGCAAATTCTTGTTGTTTATTGCAGACAGTTTGACTACACGTGAAGGAAAGAGAGCTGGGAAGTGGCAGTGCGTTGATACAAGGGCCTTCGTATTTTATCGGAATTTGATTTCTATAGCGCCTACTACCCCTGACGAGGCGCTGAATCACTGACCGGCGAGTAACACGCTACTAATCCCAACCCCAGGGTTTAGGAGTAGTATCGCGAATGCAGTGGTTATTGAATATGTTGGCTACTGATATAAATCCGTGGCACCCAATGAAATCATTCCACACACTTGTCGTCCTTATTTTTCAACTCACCAGTGCCTGGCGGGGCTGTAGTTTTTTAATGGAACAGCGACACCCACAGTCGAGAGCAGGGTCGGCCAGGGCACTGAAAGGAAAAGTGGCCCTCATTTGTGAACAATCACCTTTCATGAAACGATGCTTGGTATCGGGAGTAATATTGGGAGAAATGTCGGATAAATTCATCTTTCTTGTGTCTCGTGGGGTCAGTAACATTGGCCAAGACAAGACACGCCACTGGAAATATCATTATTGCTCACCTGATCTTCAGGCCTATACATTTCTCTCCTTCGGGGGCCTGAATTTGTTAATCATCTATTGGTGCCACCCATCCCAAAGATCTTTGAATGTCCTGCATCACATCAGGCCACGAGTCAGGGAACCAGGTGCATCCTTGGTGTCCGGAGGCTTCAGTCCACCTCCAGGAGCCCGGGGTCTGCCTCTTCTGCTGTCACTCAGGAGCCTCTGCAAGCTCTGTCTGGGGATTGCATACGGCTCTGTACCTGATGTCGTTTGTATTGTGGGTAGAGGCCTGATTTCAATCTGGAAAAGCTGCAGGAATTCACTCCGAATGCCTTTCTGCCTCTGTCTCTATTCCCCTTGTTACTTGCTGTGCGCACCTCTCTCTTTCTGTCTCTGTACCCCTTCTTACTTGCTGTGCGCACCTCTCTTTCTGTCTCTATACCCCTTCTTACTTGCTGTGCGCACCTCTCTCTTTCTGTCTCTGTACCCCTTCTTACTTGCTGTGTGCACCTCTCTCTTTCTGTCTCTATACCCCTTCATACTTGCTGTGCACACCTCTCTCTTTCTGTGTCTATACCCCTTTTTACTTGCTGTGCACACTTCTTTCTTGTTCACTCTGAATGCCTTTCTGCCTCTGTCTTTGTACCACTTCTTACTTGCTGTGCACACCTCTCTTTCTTGTTCACCTCGTATGCCTTTGCGCCTCTGTCTCTATACCCCTTCTTACTTGCTGCGCGCACCTCCATCTTCCTGTCTCTATACCCTGTAGGAAGCTGCCTCTGTATATACTATATCAAAATGAGATATAGACCCCCACGAACTCGGCGGGATGTTGGTGGCCAGCATTCTGCCAAATAATGATGCGTGGAGCCTCACCTCCATTGATTGCGGTGAGGGCCGCCATGCGCCATGCTGGCGGTCGGTGGTGGGGTGGATGCTGCTCCACCCTTACCGCCACGTCAGACCATACACCGCTACATCTATAATGAAGCAGTTATAGGCGTGGCGGTGTATGGAGAGGCAGCGATGGCAATGGAGCAGCATCCAGGGAGCTCGTTCCCTCCTGGAGCAGCGCAATGGAAGAGGTAAGTGCTGTCTAAGAGGGAAGGGGCGTGGGGGGTGTGTGTGTAAGTGCATGAGGGTGTGCGTGAGTGTATGTGTGGGGGGGATGTGTGTCTGAGTGCATGTATGCGTGTGTGCATGTAAGTGATTGGGTGCATGTGGATGTGGGGGTTTGGTGTTTGGGTGGCCCTGTATGTAGGGGTCGGGGATGGTGAGCGTCGGGTTGGTGGGACCTTCATGGAGTTTTGGGGGTGGAGGGTTGGGGGGGTCGGGTTTTGGGGCTCAGGGGATGGGGGCTGTTCTAGGGGATTGGGGGGGTGGGTAGGTGTAGTGGAAAGTGGGGGAGGGGCCTGGCATGTCACATACAGGTGACAGGAATGATTATTCCTGTCACCCGTATGCTTTCCACCAGGGATTACCTGGCGGGGTATCTCGCCAGGAAATCCCTGGTGGAAATGGGATCATAATCCCACTGCCTGTCCGGCCTCCACCGCTGGGTCGAATGTGCCCACAGTCGGCCCGGCAGTCGAATCTGGCCTGGTGGTGGGTGATAGTGAACTGGCTGCTTGTGTGTTCAGAATATGGCGCTCTGGACCACAATGCCGTTGGCGGAAATGACCGCAACCGCAGGCGTGGCAGTCCAAACCGCCATATTCATAATGACCACCATAGTGTGCACAGAGTCCAGGGGTTCCCCAAGAGGCTTGTCAGAGGCAATAATAGATAATACTAATGCTCTATTTGTGGTAGTGTGGTCGAGCAGTTCAGCTTATCAGAGGGTAGTGTTAAGCATTTGTTGTATATATACAAGCAATCGAAGAAACACACACTCAATGACTTAACTCTAGACCAATAGGATTTTATATAGAAAAATATATTTTTGTGACTTTATTAGTAGAACCACAAGACTCAGTTCAGAAGTAAATACTGTTGTAGGTAAGTACTTAGTCTAGACATCAATGTAACTTTGTTTCGCTTTAGTCAAGTAAACAGGTTTAAAGAAAACAGAGATTATCTATTTTAAAAGTGGATACTGCATTTTCAGAACAGTTCCTGGGGGAAGAAAATAAAGTACAGTTTTGGAGGTAAGTACATGACTTACAGTTCCAGTCTCTGGGTTATAGGTAGTCCACTGTTGGGGGTTCAAGTCAACACCAAAGACCCACCACTAGGAACACGGAGCCGGCCGGGTTCAGAGGTCGAAGGTGAGCAATTTTAACGTGGGCTCCTATGGAGACAGGGATTACTCGGCATTCGGTCTGCCAGCAGGTAAGTATCCGTGGCTCGGAGGGCAGACCAGGGGGGATTAGAGGAGCAATGGAGGGGCCCCAAGTAGGCACCAATCCCACACCCTCAGCGGCATTGGGGCGGCCAGGTGCATGGTCCAAACAGGGCATCGGATTTCCAAAGAAACTCTAAGAGGAAATCCCCGGGGGTCACTCATGGGCGCTGCAGGCGAGTTCCGGGGGGGGTGTCTCGGGCACACCACTGGTCGGACAGGGAAGAGGGCCGCCTGTTGATCATCGCTGCACCTGGTGTCGTTTTCTCCAAGGCTTGGGGGCTGTGGGTGCAGTGGGTTGTTTGGCGTCGGTTATCTTCGTCCAGGGCAGTCACGGTCAGGGGGGTCCTCGGGATTCCCTCTGCAGGCTTCATCGTGGAGGGGTGGAGAGGTCAACCCAGGGTGGGCACTTGGTCGCCGTCACCTAGGAGTCCTCTCTGGCCGGTTGGGCCATCTGGACTCGGGCCGTGGGCATCGGGTGCAGAGTGGTTAGGACTCAGGCTTCTGGAGTGAGGTGGGAGTCCTTGAGAAGAGGTTTCTTCTTTTCTTCTTTGGACAGGGCCACTATCCACAGGAGTTCTTGATCCTCTGTGATGCAGGCAATCCTCTGGAGGTTTTTCAGAGGTCGCTGGACCTGCAGGACGCATCACTTTTCTTCTGCAGGTTCTTTGAAGCAGGAGACAGGCCAGTAGGGCTGTGGCCAAAGCAGTTGCTGTCTCCCTTCCTTCTCTGCTGGGGTTTCAGCTAAGCAGTCCTTCTTCTTCTTCTTGTGATATCATCAGGAATCTGAAGAGCTGGGTTTAGGGTCGCCCCTAAATACTACATTTAGGGGTGTGTTAAGGTCAGGGTGCAGTAGCCAATGGCTACTGTCCTTGAGGGTGGCTACATCCTACTTGTGCCCACTCCCTCTGGGGAACGGGGGCACATCCCTATTGGGCCTAATCCTCCAAAGGAAGATGTAGGATTTCTCAAGTGGGGGGGATACTTCAGCTCTGGACACCTTAGAGGTGGTCCTGACTGGTGGGTGACTCCTCCTTGTTTTTCTCATTATCTCCCCTGGACTTGCCGCCAAAAGTGGGGCTTTGTCCGGGGGCTGGGCATCTCCACCAGCTGGAGTGCCCTGGGGCATTGTAACACGAAGCCTGAGCCTTAGAGGCTCACTGCTAGGTGTTACAGTTCCTGCAGGGGGGAGGTGTGAAGCATCTCCACCCAGAGCAGGCTTTTGTTTCAGTCCTCAGAGAGCACAAAGGCCCTCACCACATGGGGTCAGAAACTCGTCTCTCAATGGCAGGCTGGCACAGGCCAGTCAGTCCTGCACTGAAGGATTGGTTAAAATACAGGGGGCATCTCTAAGATGCCCTTTGTGTGCATTTTTTGATAAATCCAACACTGACATCAGTGTGGGTTTATTATTCAGAGAAGTTTGATACCAAACTTCCCAGTATTCAGTGTGGCCATTATGGAACTTTGGAGTTCGTTCTGACAAAGTCCCAGACCATATACTTAATATGGCCACAACTGTACTTACAATGTCTAAGAATAGACTTAGACACTGTAGGGGCATATTGCTCATGCAGATATGCCCTCACCTGTGGTATAGTACACTCTGCCTCTAGGGCTGCTAGAGGGGTGACTTACCTATGCCACAGGCAGCATTTTGTGTGCATGACATCCTGAAGGGGATGCCATGTCGACTTTGCCTTTTTCCCCCCACCAACACACACAACCTGCAATGGCAGTGTGCATGTGTTAGGTGAGGGGTCCCTTAGGGTGGCACAACACATGCTGCAGCCCTTGGTACCACTGGTACCTTTAACAAGGGACTTGTCTGTGTGCCAGGGGTGTGCCAATTGTGGAAACAATGGTACATTTTAGGTGAAAGAACACTGGTGCTGGGGCCTGGTTGGCAGGATCCCACCTCACTCTCAGTCAAGTCAGCATCAATATCAGGCAAAAAGTGTGGGGGGGGAGGGGTAACTGCAACAAAGGCCATTTCCCTACATACCCCTTCTTACTTGCTGTGCGCACCTCTCGCTTTCTTAGTCACTCTGAATACCTTTCTGCCTCTGTCTCTATACCCCTTCTTACTTGCTGTGCACACCTCTCTCTTTCTGTCTCTGTACCCCTTCTTACTTGCTGTGTGCACCTCTCTCTTTCTGTCTCTGCACCCCTTCTTACTTGCTGTGCACACCTCTCTCTTTCTGTCTCTGTACCCCTTCTTACTTGCTGTGTGCACCTCTCTCTTTCTGTCTCTGCACCCCTTCTTACTTGCTGTGCACACCTCTCTCTTTCTGTCTCTGTACCCCTTCTTACTTGCTGTGCACACCTCTCTCTCTCTGTACCCCTTCTTACTTGCTGTGCACACCTCTCTCTTTCTTAGTCACTCTGAATACCTTTCTGCCTCTGTCTCTATACCCCTTCTTACTTGCTGTGCACACCTCTCTCTTTCTGTCTCTGTACCCCTTCTTACTTGCTGTGCACACCTCTCTCTCTCTGTACCCCTTCGTACTTGCTGTACGCATGTCTCTCTTTCCGTCTCTATACCCCTTCTTACTTTCTGTACGCACCTCTCTCTTTCCGTCTCTATACCCCTTCTTACTTGCTGTGCGTACCTCTCTCTTTCTGTCTCTATACTCCTTCTTACTTGCTGTACGCACCTCTCTCTTTCTGTCTCTGTACCCCTTCTTACTTGCTGTGTGCACCTCTCTCTTTCTGTCTCTGCACCCCTTCTTACCTGCTGTGCGCACCTCTCTCTTTCTGTCTCTGTACCCCTTCTTACTTGCTGTGCACACCTCTCTCTTTCTGTCTCTGTACCCCTTCTTACTTACTGTGCCCACCTCTCTCTTTCTGTCTCTGTACTCCTTCTTACTTGCTGTGCACACCTCTCTCTTTCTGTCTCTGTGCCCCTTCTTACTTGCTGTGCACACCTCTCTCTTTCTGTCTCTGTACCCCTTCTTACTTGCTGTGCGCACCTCTCTCTTTCTGTCTCTGTGCCCCTTCTTACTTGCTGTGCGCACCTCTCTCTTTCTGTCTCTGTGCCCCTTCTTACTTGCTGTGCACACCTCTCTCTTTCTGTCTCTGTACCCCTTCTTACTTGCTGTGCGCACCTCTCTCTTTCTGTCTCTGTGCCGCTTCTTACTTGCTGTGCACACCTCTCTCTTTCTGTCTCTATACCCCTTCTTACTTCCTGTGCGCACTTCTCTCTTTCTGTCTCTGTACCCCTTCTTACTTGCTGTACGCACCTCCTCTCTCTTTCTGTCTCTGTACCCCTTCTTACTTGCTGTGCACACCTCTCTCTTTCTGTCTCTGTACCCCTTCTTATTTGCTGTGCACACCTCTCTCTTTCTGTCTCTGTACCCCTTCTTACTTGCTGTGCACACCTCTCTCTTTCTGTCTCTGTACCCCTTCTTATTTGCTGTGCGCACCTCTCTCTTTCTGTCTCTGTACCCCTTCTTACTTGCTGTGCGCACCTCTCTCTTTCTGTCTCTATATCCCTTCTTACTTGCTGTACGCACCTCCTCTCTCTTTCTGTCTCTGTACCCCTTCTTACTTGCTGTGCGCACCTCTCTCTTTCTGTCTCTGTACCCCTTCTTACTTCCTGTGCGCACTTCTCTCTTTCTGTCTCTGTACCCCTTCTTAATTGCTGTGCGCACCTCTCTCTTTCTGTCTCTATATCCCTTCTTACTTGCTGTACGCACCTCCTCTCTCTTTCTGTCTCTGTACCCCTTCTTACTTGCTGTGCACACCTCTCTCTTTCTGTCTCTGTACCCCTTCTTATTTGCTCTGCACACCTCTCTCTTTCTGTCTCTGTACCCCTTCTTACTTGCTGTGCGCACCTCTCTCTTTCTGTCTCTGTACCCCTTCTTACTTGCTGTACGCACCTCCTCTCTCTTTCTGTCTCTGTACCCCTTCTTATTTGCTGTGCACAACTCTCTCTTTCTGTCTCTGTACCCCTTCTTACTTGCTGTGCGCACCTCTCTCTTTCTGTCTACGCCCCTTCTTACTTGCTGTGCGCACCTCTCTCTTTCTGTCTCTGTACCCCTTCTTAATTGCTGTGCGCACCTCTCTCTTTCTGTCTCTATATCCCTTCTTACTTGCTGTACGCACCTCTCTCTTTCTGTCTCTGTACCCCTTCTTACTTGCTGTGCGCACCTCTCTCTTTCTGTCTCTGTACCCCTTCTTACTTGCTGTGCGCACCTCTCTCTTTCTGTCTCTGTACCCCTTCTTACTTGCTGTACACACCTCTCTCTTTCTGTCTCTATATCCCTTCTTATTTGCTGTGCGCACCTCTCTCTTTCTGTCTCTGTACCCCTTCTTACTTGCTGTGCCCACCTCTCTCTTTCTGTCTCTGTACCCCTTCTTACTTCCTGTGCGCACTTCTCTCTTTCTGTCTCTGTACCCCTTCTTACTTGCTGTGCGCACCTCTCTCTTTCTGTCTACGCCCCTTCTTACTTGCTGTACGCACCTCCTCTCTCTTTCTGTCTCTGTACCCCTTCTTACTTGCTGTGCGCACCTCTCTCTTTCTGTCTCTGTACCCCTTCTTACTTGCTGTGCCCACCTCTCTCTTTCTGTCTCTGTACCCCTTCTTACTTGCTGTACGCACCTCTCTCTTTCTGTCTCTGTACCCCTTCTTACTTGCTGTGCACACCTCTCTCTTTCTGTCTCTGTACCCCTTCTTATTTGCTGTGGACACCTCTCTCTTTCTGTCTCTGTACCCCTTCTTACTTGCTGTGCACACCTCTCTCTTTCTGTCTCTGTACCCCTTCTTACTTGCTGTGCACACCTCTCTCTTTCTGTCTCTGTACCCCTTCTTACTTGCTGTGCGCACCTCTCTCTTTCTGTCTCTGTACCCCTTCTTACTTCCTGTACGCACCTCCTCTCTCTTTCTGTCTCTGTACCCCTTCTTACTTGCTGTGCACACCTCTCTCTTTCTGTCTCTATACCCCTTCTTACTTGCTGTGCGCACCTCCTCTCTCTTTCTGTCTCTATATCACTTCTTACTTGCTGTACGCACCTCCTCTCTCTTTCTGTCTCTGTACCCCTTCTTACTTGCTGTACGCACCTCTCTCTTTCTGTCTCTATATCCCTTCTTACTTGCTGTGCGCACCTCCTCTCTCTTTCTGTCTCTATACCCCTTCTTACTTGCTGTGCGCACCTCTCTCTTTCTGTCTCTGTACCCCTTCTTACTTGCTGTGCGCACCTCTCTCTTTCTTGCTATCACTATTTTGCCCCTCTGTCCTGTTCTTCCTTTTTCTCTTACATTCTTCTTCTTTTCCTCTCCTTGGTGTGTCTCATTCTCCCAATGTCCTTCACTCAGTCTCTCACATTTCCCCTCCCTTTTTTCCTATCTTTCTCTCTGTCTAGAACCCCCTCTCTCTCCCACTCCTGTGTCCCCTGTGGGCTCTTTCTTCATTTATTTTATAGCTCTTCTGCCCTCATTCCTCCTGTCATTCTGCATCTCTCCTTGAAGTTCTGTTTCATTTCCCTGTCTTGCAAACCTTCCCTTTTCTCCTGTCTTGCTCTCTTCCGCCACGCCCCACTGCCCCTTGATTTCCTGTGTGCTATACCTAATGTTATATTCACATGTTTCCCCTTTATTTCTTTACTGCAGACAGTAATGGGAAGTCGCGAATGCCTGCAGGCAGTGGTTAAACCAAATGAGAACCCACAGGTGGAATTTCCTTTACCAGTCCATCCCTTTGAAAGAGGAACTTCCACTGGTGGATTGTAATCTACATTTAGCGCTACCCCCTGGAATGCCAACAACCTCTGAAGGAAGCCCCGGACTGAGGGATGGAGTTAGGACTCTGCATGTGCGGCAGTAGCCACCCTTCCTTTTTATCTCCTAGATCAGGAAATGTTTGACATCCTCTTCTACCTTCCTCCCCTCTCCATCACTGCCTTGGTCATTCACTGTTTTTGTAGTTTTATTTAGCGCAAACCCGACCCAATTGTATTGTGGTGCTTTACATGGAGACTTGCATGTTTTTAGGCACAGGGCAATTACGTGATTTGTCTAGGATCACAGTATGCTGAGCTGACGCTGGGACTCTAACCTGGTTCTTACGTTGCAAAGTCAGCAGCCCTGGCCTTTACCCCACATCCCCGACCACTTTCCTGTCTCCCTCTTTTACATTTTCGCTTCCCAGCTTTCTCTCCATCTTTAACAAGTCTCTGACCCTTCTCTCCAGTGTCTATCATCATATCTCCCTAATCTATTCCCCCGCAGTCGCTCCATCTGTCTGCATCTCTAGCATTCTTCTACTCTCTCCTCTACCTTTCCTCTCTTCCTCATTTGATTTCCACTTCCTCTTCCAATGTTTTTGTCATTCTTCTATACTCTGCTCTCTCACTTCTCCTTTTGTCTCTCTCTCCACATTACTCTCTTCGCTCAGTCCATTTGGATACTGTCCTGCCATGTCTAAAACCCTTGACTTTTTCATTTTGTCACAATCATTGTTTTTCTTTTTGCTCATCTTTGGTGTTTGCGTTATTTTTTATTTTTGTTCAGTGGTGAACAGGAGGCCCCTCACAGTTTTTAAGATAACAAGGTGGCCGTGGGCACCTGGGGCTCATCTCTCTGCTGCTGAAGACACAAGTATAGCCTATTGGATGCCACCATTTGTAATCTGTCTCCTTGCACAGCCCCTTTCACCCTGACCCCAGGTAACATTAGTCCTAGCTGTGCACTGTCGCACTAAGACAGAGAATGCCCACCACATACTGTGCCTGCTCAGTGTGGCCCATTCTCCTAGCGCGCAGTGAGCCAGCCATTCTCTGCACTTGGTTAAAGATGAGCATTGATCTATCCTCTAATGAATCAGCAACTTTTACAGTCAAGTGCCAGTGGTGAAGTGTGATTTTATCTACAGCTGATAAAATTGGCCCACCCAGCTTGCCTTTGGCTCTGGCCATGGCCGACTGCCCACCTTGCCAATCCGATGCAGGTCAAAAGACGATCAGTGTGAGAAACCCTTGCACGTCTGTAGAAGGCTTGCTTTATTTACCTTTTTTTACTCTTTTAAGCAATAAATATCTCAACAGCACCATCAGCTGTCCACATTAAATCATTATTTTGCCCTGGGGAGGTGGTGGTCCCCGTGGCTGCAGTGGAGCCGCACAGCCCCCGCTTATAATAACAATGAAACCCCTGGGAGGTGGAAGTTCCAGGGGCAGAGATAAGCCCAGGAGGGGAGCCCCATGCGCCCCCTCCTTTATTTTAGACATGAAAGTGATGTTGCAAACTCACTTCTCATGTACTCGAGCCACCACCCAAGAGGCCTAAGAGATAACCTAACATTTGGACAGTTTTTAAGGATTAGGAGGGATTGCTTTAAGAAAAAATATTTTCTTTCATGAATCTGATCTACTCATCTCTCGGTTAGCTGAGAGAGGGTATCCTATTAGGCTGGTTTGCAAATCCAGAAAGTGGGCACACATAGGGAACATATTCTGGTCCCAAGAGATCGAGGAAAGCTGGAGACTGTTTGATCTTTGTTAGTACCTACAATACAGACAGCATACGAAGAATCATTTTCAAGTATTGGCCTTTGATTAATGATATTATTAAGCACAAAGAGATGCCCCCTCTGTTCTTTTATGAGATGCCCTAACCTAAGGGATAAACTTGTAAGCCTACCTCCAATGTTGGGGCATTATAATTGTGGCCACTGTGCAGCATGTTCGATGTGTGTTGAAACTAAGATCTTTTCACAAGGTGATGTGTCTCACACTTTGGGATCATTGTCCAACTGTATTTCTCAATTTGTTGTGTTTGCTCTCTGGTGCCCTTGTGAAAAGATTTATGTGGGAAAAGCTTTGCAGTATAGGAACCGGATCAACTGCCAAACATCTGGGGCACCACCAGTGGAACACTTCACAGCTATGGCACACACAGCAAGAGAAATCCGGTGCCAAGAGATTGAAGTCATACAAGAGGAGGGTACAGTAGGAGGCTGGCCTGGCTTATAGTGGGTACCTGATCGTACTTACACCTTGTGCCAGGTCCAGTTATCCCTTATTAGTAGATTAGTAGTGTTCCAGCAGCTTAGGCTGATAGAGGTAGCTATAGCAGAGCAGCTTAGGCTGAACTAGGAGACATGCAAAGCTCCTACTATTCCACTTATATCAGATAGTACTATATCATAGGAAACACAATACTCAGAGTTACTAAAAATAAAGGTACTTTATTTTAGTGACAATATGCCAAAGTATCCCAGAGGATATACTCCCTTAGGAGGTAAGTAAAATACACAAAATATACACACAAACCAAAATCAGGTAAGTAAACAGTTAGAAAAATAGTGCAAACACTATAGAACACAATAGGATGCAATAGGCCTGGGGGCAACACAAACCATATACTCTGAAAGTGGAATGCGAACCATGAAGAGACCCCAGGCCTAGTGTAGTGTGTAGAGGGTCGCTGGGAGTGTAAGAAAACACTAGGGGGCATATTTATACTCTGTTTGCGCCGGATTTGCGTCGTTTTTTTTTACGCAAATCCAACGCAAAGCTAACTCCATATTTATACTTTGACGTTAGACCCGTCTAGCGCCAAAGTTCTTGGAGTTTGCGTCATTTTTTAGCGTGGACACCTACCTTGCGTTAATTATATGCAAGGTAGGCGTTCCCTTCTAAAAAATGACTCTAAGGCATGAGCGCCTTATTTAAACTCCCATGCAAAAATGACGCACGGGAGTGGGCGGGCCTTAAAAATGACGTCCAGCCGCGTTTGCATCATTTTTTAAAGCCTGGTCAGGGCAGGCGTTAAGGGATCTGTGGGCTCGGAAGGAGCCCACAGGTGCCCTCCCATGCCCCCAGGGACACCCCCTGCCACCCTTGCCCACCCCAGGAGGACACCCAAGGATGGAGGGACCCATCCCAGGGAAGTTAAGGTAAGTTCAGGTAAGTATTTTTTTCGTAATTTTTTTGTGGCATAGGGGGGCCTGATTTGTGCTCCCCTACATGCCACTATGCCCAATGACCATGCCCAGGGGACATAAGTCCCCTGGGCATGGCCATTGGGCAAGGGGGCATGACTCCTGTCTTTGCTAAGACAGGAGTCATTTCAATGGGGGTTGGGCGTAAAAAAAAATGGTGCAAATCGGGTTGAGGCCAAAATTTTCCCTCAGACCTGACTTGCCCCATTTTTTGAAGCCCAAGCTCCATTTTCCCCTACGCCGGCGCTGCCTGGTGTAAGTCATTTTTTTTTACGCACACCAGTCAGCTGCGCCGGCTAACGTCATTCAATAAATAAGGCGCCCGCATGGCGCTTTGGAATGGCGTTAGCCGATGTTAAATGTTTTGACGCAAAACTGCGTCAGCGCAGTTTTGCGTCAAAAAGTATAAATATGGCCCTAAGGGTGTCCAAGATAACCCACCCCAAGACTCTGAAAAGTAGGAGTAAAGTTACCTTACTACCCCAGAAAGACAGTAAATTTGAGATAGTGGATTCTGCAAAGACAACAACTGACTGCAAAGCACTGAAGATGGATTCTTCGACTTGAGGGCCTGTAAAGGAAGGGGACCAAGTCCAAGAGTCACACAAGTGTCCGGGGGGGGGCAGGAGCCCACTAAACCCCGGATGAAGGTGCAACAGGGCTGCCTCTGGAGGGAATAAGCCAAAGATTCTGCAACAACGGAAGATGCCAGGAACTTCTCCTTTGGTCAGAAGATGTCCCATGGTGTGCTGAACGATGCAGAAAGACTGCAAACAATCCTTGCTAGCTGCAAGAGTCGTGGTTGAAGATAAAGGGTGCTGCCCGGGCCCATGAAGGACCAGGAGGTCGCCCCTTGGATGAGGAGACAGACGGGGCGCTCAGCAATACAGAGAGCCCATGCAGAAGCAGGCAGCACCTGCAGAAGCACTTGAACAGGCATTCAAGAAATCTGAACACAGCAGTCATCTCAGCAACACAAAAGAGGGTCCCACGAAGCCGGTGGTCAACTCAGCGTGTTGAGCAATGCAGGACGGAGTTCTGGGGATCTGGGCTGTGCTGTGCACGAAGGAATCCTTGCAAGAGTGCACAGAAGCCCTAGCAGCTGCAGTTCACGCAGTACACAGGATTACTGTCTGGCGTGGGGAGGCAAGGACTTACCTCCACTAAATTTGGACAGAAGGACCACTGGACTGTGGGGGTCACCTGCATCCAGCTCCTGTGTTCCATGGACCACGCTCGTCAAGATGAAAGGGGACCCAGAGTACTGGTGAAGCAGAAGTTCGGTGCCTGTGGTAGCAGGGGGAAGACTCCGTCAACCCACAGGAGATTTCTTCTTGGCTTCCAGTGCAGGGTGAAGGCAGACGGCCCTCAGAGCATGCACCACCAGGAAAGTCAAGAAAGTCAGCAGGAGTAGGCGCTACAATGTCGCTGGTAGTCTTCTGGCTACTTTGTTGCAGTTTTTCAGGCATACTGGAGCAATCAGCGGTCGAACCTTGGCATAAGTCGAAGAGGGAGATGCAGAGGAACTCTGGTGAGCTCTTGCATTTGTTATCTGATGAAAAACCCACAGGAGAGACCCTAAATAGCCCCCAGAGGAGGACTGGCTACTGAGAGTGGTAAGCACCTATCAGGAGGGGTCTGTAACGTCACCTGGTGGCACTGGCCACTCAGAGGTCTCCACTGTGCCATCACACCTCTGCATTCAAGATGGCAGAGGTCTGGGACACACTGGTGGAACTCTGGGCACCATCCCTGGGGAGGTGGTGTACAGGTGAGTGGTCACTTCCCTTTTCTTTGTCCAGTTTCGCACCAGAGCAGGGGCTGTGGGTTCCCTGAACCGGTGTAGACTGGTTTATGCACGGAGGGCACCATCTGTGCCCTTCAAAGCATTTCCAGAGGCCTGGAGATGCTACTCCTCTCAGGCCCTTAACACTTATTTCCAAAGGGAGAGGGTGTAACACCCTCTCAGAGGAAATTCTTTGTTCTGCCTTCCTGGGACTGGGCTGCCCAGGCCCCAGGGGGCAGAAGCCTGTCTGAGGGTTGGCAGCAGCGGTAGCTGCAGAGAAAACCCCAGAGAGCTAGTTTGGCAGTACCAGGGGTCCATGCTGGAACCCCGGGGATGCATGGGATTGGCACCCCAATACCAGAATGATATTGGGGTGACAATTCCACGATCCTAGACATGTTACATGGCCATGTTCAGGGTTACTATTGTGATGCTACATATAAGTATTGACCTATATGTAGTGCACGCGTGTAATGGTGTCCCCGCACTCACAAAGTTTGGGGAAATTGCCCTGAACAATGTGGGGGCACCTTGGCTAGTGCCAGGGTGCCCTCACACTTAGTAACTTTGCACCTAACCTTCACTAAGTGAAGGCTAGACATATAGGTGACTTATAAGTTACTTAAGTGCAGTGTAAAATGGTTGTGAAATAACGTGGACGTTATTTCACTCAGGCTGCAGTGGCAGGCCTGTGTAAGAATTGTCTGATCTCCCAATGGGTGGCAAAAGAAATGCTGCAGCCCATAGGGATCTCTTGGAATCCCATTACCCTGGGTACCTCAGTACCATATACTAGGGAATTATAAGGGTGTTCCAGTGTGCCAATTAGAATTGGTGAAAATGGTCACTAGCCTGCAGTAACAATTTTAAAGCAGAGAGAGCATAAGCACTGAGGTTCTGGTTAGCACAGCCTCAGTGATACAGTTAGGCACCACACAGGGAACACACATTCAGCCAGGGTGCTCACAGCCAATTCTGATGCTGCTTTGGGCAGTGTCAGGATTGGCCGCAGGGCAGGCAGGGATAAGGATCTGAGGATAAGGAGCTGTGTTATATATGTCTTTTTATTTTTGAACATATGCCTTGTTCTTTCTTTTGGTCTGTTCTGGGTTTCCGCATTCTCTATATGTCTACATGTCCTTCCTTAGGACCTATTACTGCTGTCTTTTATTTATCACACACCAGCATTCCATGTATGGAATCTTATAGGGACCTGTGTTTCTGCCAGCACCTGAGAGGGTAACATGCACTCCCACTATATATGTATATAAATGTATACATATATGTATACTTTAAAAAATGTATTACTTCAATCTTTTGTGTACTAGGGGTTGTGTTTTCCATGTATTTCCAAATGTTACAGTGCCTTTTTTGGCCTGATGAAACTTTATTAAATAATGAAGATGGTGAGGGTTAGTGGTCTAGTTAAATGTAATGGAATCTTTTCAGGTCCCGTGTTTCTACCAGCACTTGAGGGGGAAGCGTGCACTTCCAGCATATATGTACACTTGAATTTTTTTTTTCTGGGGTGTGACGGCACTGTTTGTATACTAGGGGTTGTTGTATCATGTATTTCGCACTGCCTGATGAAATCGTCTTTAAAGAATGGAGATGGCCTGGGTTAGTGGTCTAGTTAAATGTGATGAGTGAGACGCGGCCCTTGTTGCCTCAGGGAGGGGAGTCGTAGTGTGTCCTGGGAGAAATAGCGGTCTAGTTGGTTTTCTTCTTTGAGACCACCGGGACTCCAGATGGCTCTGCGTTGATTGGCCGAGTGACCTCATGCAGGTATACATTTTTTCTGCAGGTTTTCACAGGTGAGTTGTACTTGGCGAGAGCATATGGGATGCTGGGGGGTGAAAGGAGTGTCCTTCCCCTCAGACTCTTGTGAAGTTGTAGTGCCACACCTTAAGATGCCTCAGGATGTGTTAGTAGGGAAGCCTGCCATACTGGGTGATTGATTAGGCGTGGTGCGGTGTGATCTTTTGGACCAGTAGAGAGGCGTCTCTGGGCCTCACACTATGCAGAATGTTTAGGACACTTAACAGGTAAGTGTCTTGTGGAGGGTAGCCCTGTCGAGGTCACCTGGTGACTGGAGTTACTGGATTCGGCTTGGAAATGTCCTTGGGTCGCTTGTGTTTGCATAGCACACAGTGGTATTGGAAGTGGTGTTTGTTTAATTTACTATGAGCTTGGTTGCATCGGAGAGACACGTTCTCCTATTTTGAGTGATACAACTCCCTAGGTTCACTCGGTGGTTGCTTTAATTTAGCACTTTTTTACCTCCACTATACCTTTTCCTCTTTCTTTTCCTCTCTCTTCTTTGATGTTAAGGTTTGGGATAGGTTCCAAGTGTGAGCAAGCATGATATTTTACCTTTTTCTATAGAAAGGAAAAAAACATTTTTGACGGAAGGCCTGCCAGGAGGTTTGTCTTCGTGATCTTGTCTGAATTGGTGAACCAAGTCCAACCAGATATTGTTAGAAGGACTAGTATGGTTGGAAAGTTGGTTTATTTTGACCTCTTTGGTTCTTTTTCTTTTCTATTCTCTCTTTTTCATTTATAGGTGTCTACCTTTGTTTGTCTTGATGATCACCCCGGCGTATTAATTCTTGATAGGGGGCCAAAACATCAACTTAACGTTCTGCCGCTCCTATGACCATCATTTTCCAGACACTGGATTATTTGAACTTTGTTGACTCTAAGTCTTAGATCCTGTGATCAATGGAGGAAGGAGCTCATGGTGCATTGTATGATATTCACTTTCACATCACTTTTTCTCACCTGGAGCACCTATTTGTATTTCCTTGTACATTCTTATTTTTTAAATATACCAGTTTCTGCAAAAGAGAGTGTTATTCAATGTTTACCCTTAATTGGGATTTTTGCTTTCTATGATTCAGTCATGCTCAATTCATGTCTTGCGTTATATAACTGATTGTCTCCCTGCTTTCCTACCACAATATTCAAAAACATGCAGCATGCACCTTGTTTCTCTTTTTAGTTTACTTTTAGTTTTATATGCTCCACATTATGGAAAAAAAACATTGATCTGCACAGAGCACCATCTGTGCAAGAAACAAAGCAAAATGTGCAGATGAAATATGAATGTTGAAAACTCGAGGAAGGTTGATTTTGGCCGTTCTTCATTCAATCCCAATTTACATCACACACAAAGAATTAGGGGGCATATTTATACTCCGTCCGCGCCGAATGTGCGTCAAAAGTTTTGACGCACATTCAGCGCAAACGTTGCCCCTTATTTAAACTTTGACGCCCGAGCCCGCGGATGACAAAATTCCACCGTGTGTGTCATTTTTTGGATGCGACAACCCGCCATGCGTTAATCATATGCAAGGTAGGCATTCCCGTCCAAAAAATGACTTAAACGACCATGCGTCGTATTTATGCTTTCGGGCAAAAATGACGCACGGCCGGGAGGCGGAGCCGGAAAATGACGCACAGCCCGATTTGCGCCAAAAATGAACGCCTGGGTCAGGGCAGATGTTAAAATGGGGCAAACACACCTGTATTTAATCAGAACACACAGAAGCAACAGCAGAGCAGCAGAGCAGCAACAGGGAGACATGGAGGTGATTCTAATCCAGCGTGCACGCAGACGCAGAGCCCAGCAGCAACAACAGCAGCTACAACAACACCAGCAGGGACCCCAAAGGCAGCGCAGAAGGCAGGAGAGGATATTCCGCCCCAGAACAACACTTCATGGCCTCAGGGAACACAACATCATCCAGAGATACAGGTTGAACTGGCAGGCCGTTCAGCAGCTGCTGCACAACATTGAACCGCAGTTGGCCCCCACTTTGCTGACACCCGCACCATCCCAACAGAAACCAAGCTGCTTGCCGTACTTCATATGCTGGCAAGTGGCTCTTTTCAAACAACTGGTGCCCTGGTTGCCGGAATATCACAACCATCATTCTCCGCCTTTTTGCCCAAAGTACTGGATGCCTTCATTGGACTTACACCCGCCACATCTGCTTCCCTAACACACTGCAGAAGCAGCAGGAAACAAAACAGGGGTTCTACCTCATCAGTGGCTTCCCACATGTCCTTGGTGCAATGGACTGCACACATGTACGGCTTGTGCCACCTGCTGCAATTGAACACCTCTACCGCAACAGGAAGCACACACATTCCATCAACGTGCAGGCCATTGAAGGATTGATCACCAACATCGTGGCTAAATATCCTGGGAGTGTCCATGACTCATTCATCTTCCGTCACTGCACCATCAATGAACAATTCCAGGATGGACGGTATGGCAATGGACTACTTGTTGGTAAGTACAAAAACCTGCTTATCTACACACTGCACAGCAACCCTCTAGGACACACAACACATGCACCACAACAGCAACA
The DNA here is from genome assembly GCF_031143425.1 of Pleurodeles waltl. Lineage (NCBI taxonomy): Eukaryota > Metazoa > Chordata > Amphibia > Caudata > Salamandridae > Pleurodeles > Pleurodeles waltl. The sequence goes on from NC_090439.1 coordinate 1,158,835,685, forward strand.
TGTCAACAGGAACACACTGAGGTCGTGACATCGCTAGCCATGTTTCTTAGGTCTGCAGTGAACCTGAACCTGTGAAATTACTGTACAGCCTAATGTTAAGATGTCAAAGATCACAACGTGTGGAGTGGGTTGCTTAAATGTCACCTTGCAAAATGTAAGTGTCCCAATGACGTTTACATGAATCCATTGAATAAGTCTAAAGGTATGGGATGTCCAGGGTACATTGATTAGAACGTGTTAACAACACTGTCAATTTTAACCTGTGTATGAAACTATCATCTCACCCCCAGTGAAGACACAGGGACACCTGTATCACAAGTCACAATGCTGGGGAGGGCAAACTGTACTGCAAATCCCAAAACATACTGCTGACAACCGGTCAGCAGCCAAACACTCGTTCAGCCAAGGAAACAACACAATGCAGATGGTACATCCTACAAGCTTAGGATGCTACATTATAACACAAAAGAGTCACAGACAACCCAAGACAACTACTGCCATGCAAGGTCATTTCAATAGGGCCAGCTACATCAACATGATCCCATTCATTTTCTCTTGCAGCTGATCACGGGTATGGCATCCAGCCATGGATTATGACACCTATTGGCAACCCGAGTACTGCTGCAGAGTGTGCCTACAACGACGCAAATAGGAGGACACGCAGCATAGTCGAGAGGACCTTCTGCATCCTCAAATCAAGGTTCCGGTGCCTCGACATCACTGGTGGTAGCCTCCTATATTCCCCGGAGATAGTCTGTAAGATCATCCTAACATGTGCAATATTGCAAAACATTTGCATCAAAAGGAACATTCCCCTCCTGGAACCAGAGCCACACATGCCGGAAGAGGAGGAAGAGGAGGATGCTGGCCTGCAACATGAGGGGGAACTACAGAACACAGCCGCTGGTATACGCAGTCGGCAACATATCATCAACAATTTCTTTTAAATATAATCACCTTCACCACTTTAGTTAACTAATTTAAATAAACACCTATAATAATCACCATATCATGGTCTGGCTATTCATTTTTGCACACCTTCATCGCTACTTATCAGAATAAGAGTGTTGCCGCATGGAGCATTGCTGAGATACTGATTAGGACACTGAAAATCCCAGAGCTAATGTGATGCCTAACATACAATGGTCACATACACACACACTGTAAATGACATCTATCATGTACATTTCTCATTTGAAGGCCAATAGCAGAGGACCACACCTATTTCACACATACATGTTGAAACCAAGGTCCAACGCAGCATATGGCACACAACTAAGACATCATCACTCAATAAGGGGAAAACAAGCCTCATACATGAGGCAGTCGCTGTGCTTTTGCATCAGTAACAGGAATGTCTGACCAGACCCTTGACAGCAGTAAGTCCAACTGCATCCAATATTTGCAAGGACTATCTGTGACCAGATTTCCATAGAAGCAGAACATAGACAGCGCGAGTGCCACACATATGAGCAGCATTGCACACATGACATTCCATGTACATGTCAGCCCATTTCCTAACTCCTGACACACCCATGCACCTAGTCACAACCCACCTGTCTGAAGAGGTCCCTGGAATACTAAGATGTGTACCCTGATATTACCTCCTCTACACACACAGACTAACAATAGCAATCCAGTGTGCTACACCCTTTCCTATGGTATGCCATTGTCATAGAACATCTGACTGCATTGACGTCAGGTTAATTTATACACTGTCTTCTAGTTTCAAAGCCCTGTTAGCACCTGTAGATTGCTTCCCATGTGAAAATGTCTGTTGGCCCTTGGAATGCAAGTCTCACCCACAGGACTGGTGAGAAACAGATGCAGCCCACACCTGTGATCACCTCCATGCACATCACCCATTTAAAAAAGCACTGCCCCTGCTGATGCCTGGAACAGCATAGGAGTTGCCATTTTGTCAAATACACCGTTAAGCATTGATACTAATTAAGCTGTGTAACACAGCCCTTGGGTTAATTTGTCACCTTCAAAAACACAGGACATACACAGTTTGACATCTCAGCTGTCTAGTTTGTCCTCCAAACAGTCTGAGTCAGACCACTGATTATGTAACTTGTCAAATTGCTGGATCCTGAATCACCCTGCATTCTGTCAGCCTGACTGGCATCTGTCTGTGCGTCACACTAAAGTATCCCTGTGTCTACATATGTACCACACTTGCGTTAGCAAACCTCTCATTCATCAGGGGGTATTGGGCATGGGCTTCTTCAATGCATACCCAAATACATTGTAAAGCATCATCTGCCTTTTAACTGTACCACATGAGAATCCTCTGTGAAAACCAAAATTCATGACCCATCCCTTGTCTGGGTCTCATTTATGTATGAATGACAAAGTGTGACAGTGTCCCAGGGCCGTAGGCCGGGATTGGGTACGGGGCTTTCAGCACAACCAGCAACCTCTGATAATGTCCATGAATAATAAACACATGTCAGGACCCTGACAGTTCACACACAGAATCACAGTGCCCACAACATATTTATGGGCCATGTGTGATTAATAGCTGTGAGAATAATCAGCACAGAGGCTATGATGTTCCCAGATGCAGTGGGAATTGCAGAGGCCAACCTGTGTACAAATGTTGTAAATGACACCTGCCGGAACATGACACCTGAGACATTATCTCACTCAGCACACCAAGGTTGCCCTGTTGACTGTCTCATTACACGTCTTTAGTGACAGGGTGGGACAATCCCCATGTAGGTTCACATGTCCACATCCACTTTACTCACATTGATCAACCAAGGATACTCAGTAGATACAGGAATAGCTGCCACTGACTCATGATGAGTCCTGGACCAAACTGTGACAAATTACACCCCAAACTATATACAGGATCATAATTGGACCACACACATGAACAAGACACCTATGTGCAATTGATCACTGGAAATATGTGGACACAAGCTGTCTTGTATGCGGGTCCACCACAGCCACTTGATAGTTGGGGCTCACTTCTATTGCCTCAACTGTGGTGTCATCATACATTTGAGATTCACCCTTGTCTGTCTGTGCAAACAACATGGTACCCACTTCCTCAATGCATGTGTATGACTCACTGTGGGATTCACCAACTAGTGCCTAGGAAGCTGTTACCAAAACTCTAGGACATAGGATGTTGAAAATGTGGACCATTGACATGAACAAGTGTCTGCCATCTATCTGGTGCATGCTTTGTCACATGTGCTGTCTACGTTACCCTAAACCTTGGAAGTCCACATTACGGATGTTGCTACATGTATGACTAACACATGCCCTCTCTCATTTCTACAATGACTTGCATCTAAGGATTGGACACATGGGCGTCACATTCATACAAGCATATGTACAATAATGCTTCATGTGATACACACACACTTGGTCAACAAATACATTAGTTGACAAAGCACACACTTTGAGCCAAAGGCATTTAGGTATCTTAGAATGTTTGTTGGAGTTAGTTGTGCCACATTCCAAATATGGATGGCAGTCCAAAGGTATGCACATGGCTTCACATCTCCATGGTTGGTGCAAATCACCATAGCTGGGCCACATCAATTGAATCAAATGTAACAACAAGAGGGCTTGCAAAAGTCAAAGCCAAAGGCATTTAGGTATTGTACATATGTGCGTCACATTGCTATCCTCTCCTTATGCCAAACATGCCCAATTTGTGCAACACATATATGTAGGCCACACTTATGACCATCTATTGCGCCAGCCAACCGTAAAAATACTGTGAAGGGAGTAGCGGATCATGGTCCACTGCAGAATGATGTCACACATGTGAGCATACACCATCAACACCATAGTGTGTTCAATCAGCCTATCTCTGATGTGTCCCAAATGTAACATAAAAAAAAACAGAAAAATTGCCCAAAACCAGTTAATGCACTGAAAATTTGACGTTCCTAGCGTTATGCGTCATTTTTTGCCCACCAATACTGTATTTGCGTCATTTTTTTTGACGCACAGGAGTGAAAATTAGACCGCATCCAGATATTTGTACAGGCCATGTACTATTATTTGGATGCGGGCTAATTTTCACTCCTGTGCGGCAAAAAAAAAATGATGCAAATACAGTTTTGGTGGACAAAAAATTACACATAATGCAAAAAAGGGCGGACATTTCATACAGGAAGTGATGTAATATGATATCCTGTTTACAGATCATGTACAGTGGGTGTACTTTCACTTTCACTTTGCAGTCTATGATTCTTCTAGACTGTGTGGCTGTGTAGAGAGTGGTGTCCTGAGATTTTGTGCTTTTTTGTCCTGTGTGCTATCTGTATTGTCAAATTGTGAAATAAATATTGTTGGTGTATACGGTACTACTGTGTTTTGTGTATGTTTGTCCATTTACCTAGTGTTTATGTTGTTTGTGGGAGTCTGTTGTGGGTAGTGTTAGTTTGGGGATAGTTGGGCTCTTTTAGTGGTTAAGTTTACTTTTGCTCTGTATTTGTACCCCTACTTTCCCCCTTTTCCCCTTTCTATTTCTTTTACCCCTATTCCCTTTCACATTTCCACTATGTCTGGTAGGCCACGTCTTGGCAGGATGGGTGAAGAGGAGTTGGGGGGGTTCATATGGCTTGTGTGCCATTTCTTGCCACTCATGATCGAGGTAGGGGGCAGAGTGATACAGGGGTATCCAACAGAGGCGCGCAGAATCCGGTGGGAAAAGGTGCTGCATCACCTGCAGCGTGTGTATGCCAGCCAGAGGAGTGACCACCAGCTGAAGCACCGGTGGGCTGACCTCATCACCAGGGAGCAGGATCTCTTGGACCACCTGGGAATTGTGATTGGTGGCACTGTTGGTGAGTACTAATCATGTAAATCTGCATGATTAAGTGCTCTGTAGTGACATAAGAGGATTTGTACAATGTCTGCCAGCTAACTTGCTGACTGTGTGGAATGCTGGGGAAACATAAAGGGATAATTGATGTACTATGGCAAGGATCACAATTGCTAGCTGTCAGGTAGCACGTGCTCAGCAAACTTACAGGTTACTTTTCCATGAAGTAAATTGGTGCAGCCTTTGTGTCAGACAACCAAACAAAATAGGAGCCAGTCATGTCTATCTAGGGTACTATTGACAGAGAAGTAAAGATGTACCAACATATTGGCTAACTTTGTTGACGCAATAGCTAGACTGACTTTAGAATCACTACATGATGCAGAAAATGAGTGCTGGCTTCACATCAATTGATTATAGCAAAGTGGCTCAGACATATGTCTCATGTGAGTCTGGTGAGTGTGGAAGGAAAGCGTTCACGGAAGTACTATGAATGTTTGGGATTATTGTGGTCCTTTATCTTTTTGGATACATGTCAGATATGGATTTGAAAACATTGTGAAAAGGTGTAAGGTGCCCTCAGTTAACATCTTAGAATGTTTGTTGGAGTTAGTTGTGCCACATTCCAAATATGGATGGCAGTCCAAAGGTATGCACATGGCTTCACATCTCCATGGTTGGTGCAAATCACCATAGCTGGGCCACATCAATTGAATAAACTGTAACAACAAGATGGCTTACAAAAGTCCCTGCCCCTCCCTCTGTACACTGTACCTATGTGTCATAAATGTGTCATGGCCACAAGGCATGTTTGACTGGTAATGCAGTCCTCAAGTAACCAGGCTTTGGATGTCTCTCTTGGATGCACATTATGAGACGATTACACTCCATATTTTTTTTCAGGTCACCAATTACGGGGCATGTTTGCAACCACATGATAGTTAGGGCCAATGTATGTGTGCAGATATGTGTGTAACTGTCACAGGAGACCCATGCTATGTACAAGTTGGCCGTGATATATCAGATGCAGTATCATCATGTCTGAATGGCTGCCATTTCCTTATTCAGCCTAAACATTGTATATGTTTATGAAATTGTTGCTCTGTGCACAGATTTTGAGCACATTTCTTCCTTCCATGCCTTAAAGGTGGACCGGCACCCTACACTGTGGGAGAGGTGGCGACATTTGAGGACCCGACCACTCCAGTAAGTGTTGCTATGTCTGTTATGTGTTGTCTTTGCTGTTTATGGACTCGTGTGTGTTAAACGCATAGCAAGGTGTGATGCTTTGGGCAATCATTTCTCTTGTTCCATGAGTGGGATTTCAGTTTCTCACATGTTTTGAGTTGGCCAATGCGTATCCAAAGGTATTATGTAGGGATTGTAGGCCATTCTGTAGGCCCCACTGTGAGTACTGGGGTTAGTCATGTGGATGACACTTGTATCAACAAGAGTCGCACTGGAAGTCAGCTCCGATTTAGTCAGCCTGTCAGACCGACATTCTCCAAGATTGGTACAGCAAATTGCTTTCCAATAGACTTCTGCTTCCCTATTTACCAACGTAATTATGAAACTGTAGTTAGAACCTCCTAGCAGCATGTACTTCCACATGTAGTGCTACAAGTATGTGGAACTTGAGTGCAATGGCCTAGGTGTGCATGCAAATCATGATCATGGGTGTTCTTGCAACTCTGTGTCTGATGCAAGTCAGGCCTTACTGGAAGTATATGTTTTGTACCAAGTTCTGCATTTCCTGACATGTGTGGCCCTATGATTGCTCTAGGGTTTGCTGACTCCTAATTGTTGATAGACCTTACCTGTGGTGTGTGTGTAGAGCCAAACACATGTGGAGTTTTCTATACACTCCTCGGTGTACATGTTGTTGGAAATTGATAGTTGTTTATCCACCCCCCCACCCTCAAACACGGGCAGGGGTTTGTGAATGGGGTACCTAGTACTGATGCTACCAGTATGTTACACATACATGTGAATAAGTGACTGTTTGGTTGTAACCTACTATACACACTCAGGTATGGCACTTGATACTATACTGGCAAGTCCAGTTACAACTTGCAGACCATGTGGCTTTAGTTTTGCTTTCCATACACTGACATTTGTAGCCCAGGTCTTGGCGGAGGATATGCAGCATGATTCTTAGCTGATAACTGGCAGAACTCAGATGGCAAGTCAAAGCCAGTTGTTACCCATCTTGTAGGTTATGGGTGTGCTATGTGTGATGTGACCTTTGTAGGAAGGCCTGCCATGTACTTCCTCAGGGACATTCAATGATCTGAATTGTGATATGAGCTGTTACAAGTACTGTAGAGGTATTGTCTGATTAACTTCTTGTGGCATTTCACACAATGCAGTTACTAATGTAGAATATTTGCATTTGTCTTCACAGCTGCAAAATTGACTCCAGACCAGGTCCGTGAGTTCCAGCAGTGGGCCATGAGATACCAGCACATCCTGCTGGTGGAGTCGGGGTTCAGGAGGATGGCCCGGCAATATCGCCATGAACGGGCCTCCGAGGCATGGAGAGCCTTCCCACAGGGTGGGCCTACTTTGCCCACCACAGCCACCACCAGCACAACCACCACTTCAAGCCAGGTGGCCCCACCCACAGCTGGGACTGTCGTGCCTACATCTGCTGGACTTCCAGGCCCCAGCATTGCTACAGGTGCAGGACAGCCCACTGGGCCTGGCACCACACACACACAGACCTCCTCCACCGGTACCCAGACTGCCACAGCTCCATCTGTTGACCCTGCAGCCTTCCAAAACATGGAACGGAAGATGGACCGTGTGCTGCGCAAGTTAAGCCACCTGAGCCGAGATGTGCGCCACATTAACCGGCGTGTTAAGACAATCAAGAGGACCCTCCGCAGGGCCAACCTCTAGACTGTATTTGATATGGAAATGATTCCCTCCCCTCCCTCCTCTTTCCTTGTTCTTATAGTTAGTGGGCTTAGGGGGCTTAGGGGCTGATTCTAACCTTGGCGGACGGCGGAGGCCGTCCGCCAAGGTTCCGCCGTCAGAACACCGCACCGCGGTCGAAAGACCGCTGCGGTGATTCTGAGATTTGCCCTGGGCTGGCGGGCGGCCGCCAAAAGGCCGCCCGCCAGCCCAGGGCAAATCAACCTTCCCACTAGGATGCCGGCTCAGAATTGAGCCGGCGGAGTGGGAAGGTGCGACGGGTGCAGTTGCACCCGTCGCGTATTTCAGTGTCTGGTAGGCAGCTACTGAAATACTTTGTGGGGCCCTCTTACGGGGGCCCCTGCCGTGCCCATGCCATTGGCATGGGCACAGCAGGGGCCCCAGGGGCCCAGCGGCACCCCCTACCGCCATCCTGTTCCTGGCGGGCGAACCGCCAGGAACAGGATGGCGGTAGGGGGTGTCAGAATCCCCCATGGCGGCGCAGCAAGCTGCGCCGCCATGGGGGATTCTAAGGGCAGCGGTAAACCGGCGGGAGACCGCCGGTTTACCCTTTCTGGCCGCGGCTGAACCGCCGCGGTCAGAATGCCCTGCGGGGCACCGCCGGCCTGTCGGCGGTGCTCCCGCCGACCCTGGCCCCGGCGGTCTTAGACCGCCGGGGTCAGAATGACCCCCTTAGTGTTAGGTTAGTATAGGCTGTTAGTTTAGTTAGTGTTAGTGGGTGGGGGGGTCCTGATTCTTTCTATTTTTACTTATTAAGTGTGTGGGTGGGTGGGGGGCTATGTTGGGGTTCTTGTGTGTTTAAAAAAATAAATAAATGAAATAAACTAAAATAAAAAAATACTAAAAAAATATATTTGTTTAGGATAGTATAGTATGTGTTTAGGTTAGTATGTGTTGTCCTCCATGTGTCCCATCTCATAAGGGGGCTACGGGGTAGATGTTTAGAACGTTTCTTTACATGTGATAAGTAAGCGTAGCTTAGGTTAGTTATGGAGAGTTGTGGGTAATGAGTAGTCAGGGTAGATTAGGGTAGGTACGATTTTTCACTCAGTTTCCTCTTCTGTGATTAGCATTTAATAAATATTTGGTTAACCCTTAACAGTATGTGTTAAATGGTACTTGATCCTGGGCTTGGAATCAGTGTACATGAATTTTGTACTATTAAATTTGTGTCTTATGCTACAAACAAATCCCAACTGAGCTGTACGATTGGCAGCTACCCCAGAGCTACCTTGCAAAGTTTCCACCCTTCGTTGCAACCACCAATCACAGTTAATATGGATGACAATGTGTTTCTGTCAATAAGTATGTTTTCTAAGTCACAAACAGTGCTTCCAGACTTGGTATTGGGGGAACAGTTTTGGGTCTGACTGCGGTGTGATGATCAAGGACACCCTTATAAGAAGAGTTCTCGTAAGCACTCTTGTATTCTTGTCTTCATGACTCACATACGTCATTTGTGACACAGTTCAGCATAATTAACTATTTGTATGTAAACTCAGACAGCTTCATTCATGCAGTTTTTGTAGTGTTTGCTTAGATTTGTGTGCACTGTTATATGTGTTAGTATTGCATGGTGACAACATTTTGAGGCCACTATTTGATGACTTAGTTATCCCCTGAGGAAGCATTATTCTGTCCAGCACAGCATGGTGGTCTATGGTTTCTCTTTTCATCAGATATTACCCTCAGGAAGGGCAGAGTATGATGCAATCATGGCCACTGTGCAGATTTATCTGACTACATAATATCAGGACAGTTGTATTGACAAGCTACGTAATTTGACAGTAGGCACATTTCAGTTATCTACTGCACAGTTGATATGTCACATTACCCAGAGACAGATTTGTTGTGTAAGTGCTATTTATTGAAAAGTGCTGTAGTGCTATATGTACATTGCCCATGATTGTGAGTCCATTATAGTGACATCTTACATTGTGATCCTACACAAGGGGTTACCGAAATGCTTTTGACATGCTGGGGTTGATGTTTCAGACAGTGCAGAGGGACAGACTTAGCCAATGAGTAGGAGAGAGACAATCACTGGGCTGGGTGACAAGATATACAGTGGTTTGCAGAACAGTGCTTGAGTACAGTTGTTGCAAGACTGGCAAGTTACAAAACGCAGGACCTTGGTAAATGTTGGCCATGTGGCAGGGACTAGTGCTTCCGGGTCATTGTCCTTGTGAATGTGATCTGTTCCATGTCTTCTTCTTATGATGTGTGTGTTGCCTGCTTTGTCCTTGTTGTTGTTGGTTGTGAAGGGGCAACACACACCTCAGTCTTAGAAGATGTCGAGTCAGACATACTGGTCGCTGCTCCCTGTGAAGGTCTTAAGGGCAGTACTGCAGCAAGGAGGGTCTGCTGGTTCTTGAGAATAGCAGCCACATCACGATTGTAGGCAGCCAGGTCGGCTCTGAGGGGTTCAATGTTGCATTTGTGCACACGTTGACAGGACTGCTGTTGTAGGTGTTGGGTCAACTGTATTACAGCTGTGCTGATTTCCTTCTGGGTTTTCTGCAGTTCCTGCAAGATAGATGTTAGGGCTTGCATAGCTGCTGCCTGATCTGCAGATGACATCATGCACGAACGCACCCCCTCTAGGCTGGATGTTTGCATCCCCACCCGCACCTCCTTGGCCAGCTCCCGCTGTACTCCAACTACAGTTCTCTCAAAGCTGGTGCCAGTGTCGTCTGAGTCCTCAGCTGTATTGGAGCTGGCAGGTCTTACAATTGGGGTGGTCGGTGGATCCTCTGGGATGGCTGCTTGTTCTGTGCTCATCCTTGTGACTGAAGGTGGGGTCTGGAGGGATTCAAGGACCTTTTGGATGGTCTCCTGGGGAATGTTTATCAGCTCCTCATCCATGTCATCAGGGTAATCTGGGACAGGCATATCCGCAGGAGATCCATCTTCCTCTGCAATGAAACAGAGTACAATTAGTGTGTCTGTGTTGTGGCATGAGTGATGTGACATGCCTGCCTTGTGATGAATTCACTTTGTGATCTTGTTTCGTGTTCATTGCTCCAGTCCTTCAGATGAGCATTCTTCCAGGCCTATGGCCCACCTGCATGTCACATGTATGTTATTGAGTTATTAGACTTGTCAGCATCATCGCCTCTAGGTGTTGGTTTAGGCCAAATAGAGAATTGCCACCTTCTTGTCCTACTCAAGCCTCCGTCTACATCCATTCTCATGGTGAGACCTTTCACTGGCTGTGGGTGTACTGATGGCACTGGCAGCACACTTAACAATCTGGACCTGCCCCAATCTCTGATCTTTCACATCCACTTAAATGTATTTGACATGTGGCATATCCTATGCATAGCAATGTTATGACACAATATGGATGTTGGCATTGGTAATATGTACTGCTGATGTTGGGGAATGTGTGTTACATTGGATTGCCCTGATAGTCGTAGCAGTGGCCTATTTTCTCCTCTGTGCAGGTGTATTTCAGTGACCAGTTCCATGTGTCCCCTCCTCAATGCTGTTGTCTAAGCAGTATGACCTTTGTAACTTTGCCTTGTTAGCCAGGCACGGGATGGACCCTGACATATGCAGCATGGGTGTGTACTTAGTGCTGTGTCGCTCCTATTGTTGTTTACATTGGCTGATGTTTCCGACAACTATGGGCATTGACATTTGAGAGTACTGGGGCCTTTGCCTTGTTTCTGGGGATTGTTAAAGTTGTCACCCTCACCCCCTAATTTAGGTGTGTATGATCCATGGGGACGTTACTGCCATTGGCTACTTGAGCTGCACACAGAGCGGAGGTGGTAGTGGGAACTGTTGTCACTGTTACATTCCAGTTGTCGGTATGGCTAGAAGTTGTTAATAGGGCCCTAGTTAATGTAGGAGGTATGGTGGGTGACGTGTGCCGGGATGTCAGTTTGACGTTGTGCCATTCCCCCCTGGCGTGGCTTTCCCTTTGCTCTATCGTTGGCATGACAGCATGCCCCCATGGGACTGTTATTGGTGTAGTGTAATGGTGTGCCCCAGCTTCTGTTTGTGCAGGCCATGCCCCCATGCCGTGCCCCTTTACCTATGCCACTCCATGTATATGATGACTTCCATGCATTTTGTGGTCGGTACCCCCCCTGCTCACAGTTGACATTATGGCATTATAATTCCCCATTCGACTTACCCTGCATGTGCGTTGTCTACTGGTAGTCTGTGCTGTCCTGTCCTTGAATCCCTGTGATGATCTCCTCAGGGATGACGGCTGCGACCATCATGTGGTCCAGGGCCTCCTGGTGTGCTGGACTCCCCCCTCCAGTCTGCAGTGCTGCCTTCCTGTTCCTGGCCATCTTTTCCTTGGTCCTGCGCTTGCAGTCATGCCAACATTTCTTGCACTCGATGACTGTTCTGCGTACTTCTGCCATACTGTTAATATTGTCGACAATTTGTTACCACATAGCCTCTCTCCTACTGATTGGCAACTTTGAGGTGACAAACAGTTGGTGCTGGTGTTCCGTCACCTCTTTAACCAGAATTTCCTGCTCCTCTGCACTGAAGCAACACTTTCTTTTCTTCTTATAAGTGTCCTGGTTCTTGTGTGGGTCCTACTGGCTGGTTCCTGGTCTGTTGTCATCTTCGTGGGGTCTGTAGTGGCATCTGGGATCCATTTTGGCTCTCCTCTGGTGAAATGGAAGTGTTCGCGGGTTTTTTTGATGCTATTGCGTCAAAAAACAGTGCATATCCGGTTTGCAGGGTCATAAATCGGCACTACAATCATTTCCGCTGCGTTAACATCGTTTTGCTTTACGACTTGACGCTGCAGTGTGCGTCAAACATAATGACTCCCACCTGTGGTTTGCGCCGCCGTGCGTCAAAGTATAAATTTGACGCCCGCACGGTGCACAAAAATGGTGTTAGCCGGCGGTAATATTTTTGACGCAAAACTGCGCCGGCGCAGTTTTGCGTCAAAAAGTATAAATATGGCCCAAGATGTTATGCATATTGATGACTCAGTCCATCTTAGTACTATAAACAAATGGGATAGCATCTGGGGCAAGAGATATTATTACTAGAGATATCACTGGAGATTGCCTGGAGCTTGACCATTACGGTAAAATCCAGTGGCTGTGGTATGTAAGTAGTCTATGGCAGGACTTTGATAACCACCGAAGTATTCAGTTTCCCTAGAATATTTTGCAATATAGCAAGAAAGAATCAAGGATAGTACTTATGAAGGAAAGCGATGCTGTTAGCTGTGTGAGAGGACCAAGCCCACTGTGGATAGACATTCTCAGTGACTGTGGACCCAAGGGATACAAGCTTAGCTGACTACTGTAAATAAACCACAGATAGATTCTACCGGACCAGGCTATGCTTTCAAGTGCTCCACTAGATCAGAGGCATGGTCTGGAAACTTACCCGAATGCCCATGTGATGGAAAATCGAGCCAATCAAATATTAATTTTGTTGTTTTGTAATTTTCGTATATATATTAGAGTGCATGTGTTGCACCCTCTCTTTGATACACAGATGCTGATTTATTATCAGGAGGTTTAATTTTGTTTTTTTGCAGTTTGGATGATGCCCAAACATGCAGTCAGGAGGCGGAAGGCACTTACCCAGTTAGAAAGGCTCTGCTACGAGAAAGAATAATTTGTGCTATGGTTTTTATCTTTGTCTCTGCATAAGTGCACAGCTAATTCATACATTCCTAAAATAGTTCTGGGGAAAGGGGTCTAACTGGGTTATATATTATTAGTTAGCATTTTTGATCTTTGTGCACTTTTGGCTTTTGCACTTTATGATCTTCTATATTTGGCGATTGTATTAGATTTTATCTCTGTGAAGAAAGACCTTTCTGATTGTTGATTTTATGGATTTTTTGAATAGTCTGTATAAAGACTATTTAATTGAATTGAATTGAAATGGATGAAGTAACTTCTTGTACTGCCCAATAAATACTCCACTCAGGAATGTGGTAATCTTCTTTATTTCAAAGTACGGTGGTACAGGAAACAGGCCAACCGCACTCCTCAGGCACGAGACTCAATTGTCACCCAGTCGAGTCTCAATGTGTCATAGAGGAACGTGGAACCTACCCATGTCACAATACTCATCCTAAGTAACACACAACTCATTCTTTCCCTTTTTATTAAAATGAGCACAAGTTCTTTAACACATAAGGAAGCATAGGAAAATTAGGAACTAAACAAAAAAATAAAAAAAAATATACACATAACCCAAAATAAAACATAATTTAGTACAACCAAAAAGAACAAGAACACCACCACCACCACCACCTTTCCCTTCAATGATAAGACATAACTACTAACGGGATAATCATATATGTACATATCACTACTATACCAGACACTGAATTCTTGCAGTGTACCCCACAACAAAATATTTCAGCCAACTAGGAGGTGTCGCTTTCCTCCTCCCACCACTCACTTCCATTTCTACATTCCTAGAATCACATGTATGTTTCGTTGAACAATCGAATTCCTGTGGGTTATCCTTTGAACTACCATCACACTCACTAACACTACCCTTGTGGTCAGTGCCAGCTGTACTATTTCCTATGGACATATCATTCACGCTACCCTCGAGATCAGTGTCAGTTGTACAACTTCCTGTAGACACGTAGGCCCTCATTAAGACAATGGTGGTAAATGCCGCCTACTGCCGCGGCGACGGCCGCCAAAAGACCATCGGTGCGGCTAACATCCATCCGTCAAATTATGACCACAGCCATATTTCTGCCACAAGAAGGGTGGAAATCCAGCTGTGGCCATACTGGCAGATGGTGTTAAGGTGGAGTTGCTACCACCAGCAGCGCCACGCCAGTAGACCTCTGCCAGCCGTATTATAACAAATAATGTGGCCTGGCGGTGTTCTGCTGGTGCGCGCTGCTGGCGGTAGCAGTGCCCCATCCCGTCCCCTGCCGGAAGACCCCCTGGATGCAGGTAAGTTGGGTTTCTGACAGGGGAGGGGGTGGGGGGCATTGTGTGTGTTTGGGTGTGTGTGCATGAATGTGTGAGTGTGTGCGTGAATGCGAATGTGTGTGTAGTGCTGTATATGAATGTGTATGCATGTGTGAGAATGCATGTTTGAATAGTAATGTGAATGCATGTCTGCATGTCAGTGTGAATGTGTGTACAGATGTGTGCAAGAATGAATGGATGCATGCATGAATTAATGAGTGTATGCCTGTGTGAGTGAGTGTGTGTATGCATGGTGCGTGCCTGCGAGTGTGCATGAAGGGGGGTTGGGGATCTGAAGGGGGGGCATGGATGGAGTGGGGCGTCTGGGGAGTGTTTGGGGGGGTGGGTGAGCCTCCTACCAGTGACAGGGAAGGAATTCCCTGTCACTGGTAGGAGGCTCACCCACCCCCCCCCTCACACTCCCCAGACGCCCCCCACACTCCCACAGTGACAAGGAAGGAATTTCTAAGTCACTGGTAGGGCCTACCGCCATGGTTTTCTTGGTGTTGCAAACGCCACGCAAACCATGGCAGTAGGCAGGGTCATGATGCCGCCAGCGGTACTATCGCGGACGCAGGGCATTTCTATCTCTGGCCCAGCGGCTGCTACCGCCATGGTGGTTAGTGTGGTAAATTGGCGGGTTGGCTGCAGCCAACCTGCCAATGTCATAATGAGGCAGTATGTACCGCCAGCCTGTTGGCAGTACTACCACCACATTATCACTGACCGCCGGGGTCATAATGACCCCCATATAATGTCTATTCACTGATTCAACTTCATCCTCTACCCAATCAAAGGTCTTCCCTTCATTCACTGCCTCTCTCATGTCTACCACACTACCCTCTTTCTCCTGTTAATCACAGTATACAGCAACACGTTTAAGATTCCACACTTTGCCATTACTTAGCCTAACAGCATTTTGTACCATCTCCACTACTTGCTCTGCTTCAAAATACTGACTCTCTCTCTTCCTGACTCTATAAGGTTTATTCACTCGAATCCAATCACCAACTACAATATTGACGGGTTTAACACTATGGGGGTCATTCGCCAGGGTCACGGTTGCGGTCGGACCGTCGCCAAAGTGGCGGTCCAACTGCAACATTATAACCGTGGGGGAGCCGCCACGGTCACACCACTGACACCGCCATACTGCCGCCAGCCTGCAGCCTGGTGGTCCCGGCGGTTGTAATCCACCAGGGCAGCACTGCAAGCAGCGCTGCCCTGGGTATTACGAGTCCCATCTGTCAGCCTGTCCATGGCGGTAAACACTGCCATGGAAAGGCTGGTGGTATGGGGGCCTCGGGGGCCTCGGGGCCCCTGCACAGCCCATGCACTTTGCATGTGCAGTGCAGGGGCCCCCATGCACAGCCCCATCGCTCATTCCACTGCCCAAATTACAGGCAGTGCATTGCGAGACGGGTGCTGCTGCACCCGCTGCACCGCCACATTACCGCCAGCTCCATTAGGAGCCAGCTACTATGTTAGGACCAAGTTCCCCTCTGGGCCGGTGGGTGGAAACTCTGTTTCCGCCAGCTAGCCCAGTGGAGAAGCCATAATAGGGCCGGCAGGTTTCAGGCCTGATGGCGGGATGGCATTGGAATGTCATAATGAGGGCCTATGTGTTTTATCATATTAAGATTTTGCTTTTTCTTGCGTTTTTTCCAAACTATTCTTCACCAAGTCAGGAGACCAATGTTTTATTTCAGCATTCACCAACCATGCAGGACTAAATTTACTTGTTGTTTTCTACCCTCTCATTATCACAAAGGACTCAACCCTGTTGCATTATTCTCTGTAATTCTGTATGCCCAGACCGCCTTAAGTACGGCAGTATGCCAATCATTATGTTCCCCCAAAGCACCCTGAATAACTCCCTTGATGACTCTATTAAATCTTTCTATCATGCCATTCCCACTGGGATTATACAGAGACGCGGTTTTGTGTTTGACACCCAACCTCTCAAAATATGTCTTAGCTGCATTAGAGACAAATTAGACACCAATGTCACTCAATAGTATTGCTGGAATTCCTTTCCGACCAAACGTCCTGTCAAGAAATTCCAAAACTGTAGCGGAGTCAGCCATAGAACATACTCCACAAGACCTAACAAATCATTCTGCTGCCCTATTAATGCTCTGCCACCAAAATAAATCCTTAAAAATACACTTGGTCTTGACAATACCAAAATGTCCTTTATGGCAGAGTTCCAAGATCACTTCCCTCAATCCACAAGAAGGAATAATTTTGTTCCCTCTAACAATGATATCCTTGTCCACTGAAAGTGCTAATCTAACTTCCCAAAAGTGTCTCCATAACTCTGATAGCTGATCTTTCTTAGGCCATCCTTCTAGTATGTACTTCAAAGCTGACTGCAATACTGCTTCCTCTTCCATCTCTTTTTCCCAATACTCCGTCTTTATAGCAGGTTTACCAGAATCATGTATACAAGCAACACTAAAATCATTCCATGGATCATCCTCACACTTTTCTAAGGGACTAGGAAACAATGACAAACAGTCAGCGACCAAATTATTTTTACCAGGTAAATACACCATGTGGTACATAAAATCTTTCATTCTCATAGACAACCTTGCGATTCTTGCAGAAGCTGACACACTTCCTTCGCAGGTGAGTAACTTGATTAGAGGTTTATTGTCACATTGGATAGTGACAGTCGTCTCCCACACAAATGCACGGAAATGCTCCAAGGCCCATGCACAAGCTAATGCCTCCTTTTCTTTGATAGGATGTTTCTCCTCAGATGGTGAGGATCTAGAAGCAAACAAAATATTAGTTTCATTACCTTTCTTGTCTTTCTGTGACAAAACTGGACCTAGACCTTTGTTATTAGCATCTGTTGTCACAAAACTGTCTAATTCAGGATCTAAACTTACGGTGTTATCCTAATCCTAATGAACTCCTCCTCACATTGTGAATCCCACACAAACTTCTGATTCTTTTTGAGCAAAAGTCGAATGTTGTAAACTTTTTCCACAAAATTCGAAATAAATTTTGCGTAATAGTCCGCCAACCCTAGAATTGATCTGACATCATCCTTACTCGCAGGGGGTGGTGCCCTAACAATAGCATCAATCAGTGATGATTTAGGCTTTACCCCTTCATTGCTGATCTCATGTCCCAAATAATTCACACTCCTTTCTGCAAATTTACATTTACTCAATTCTACAGTTAAACACTTGCTATCCAACACTCCTAACACTTGCTGCAACCTCTCATCATGTACATCTCTGTTCTCCCCAAACACCAATATGTCATCCCAGAAGAACATCATGCCCTTCACCTTCCCAAACAACTCATGCATAAGACGCTGGAAAACAGCAGCCGCTGATACCAGTCCAAACATCATCCTCTTAAACTGGAAACACCCAAAAGGTGTAATGAACGCTGTGAGTTTTCCAGACCTTGTAGAAAGTAAAATTTGGTGATAAGCTGCAGAGAAATCTATTATCGAAAACCTTTTTGCCCCTTTAAAACTCTAAACCATTTCTGTAAGTTTTGGCAATGGGAAACGATCAATGACAATATTATTATTCAAGTATCGTAAGTCTATGCACAGACGAATTTTCCCAGTGCTGAGTTATGCTTTTACCACCAGTGAAATCCATTCAGAACTCTCTATAGGTTCAATAACATCCATCTGCATTAGCTTGTCCAATTCCTTTGATGCGTCATCCCTTATCATTAGTACAGACCTAAGTTTGTGTATTTTTGGTGCAGCACTTCCTTTTAACACAATGTCATGTTCAAATCCTATAAACTTCCCCAACTGTTTACTGAACACCTCAGGAAACCTCTTCACCATTTTCACGGCCAATGAACATCCTTCATTCATCCCCAATACCTTCTCCTCGCTATTTAGATCCAGATCCATTTGTAGATTTCCTTGATCCTTCCACCCAAGGACCAATGGTCCTCTTTTGGACACATAGGGGGTCATTACAACCCTGGCGGACGGTGTTAAAGGTGCGTCAATACCGGCGGACAAAAAAAGGGAATTATGAACCTGGCGGAAACCGCCAACAAAGACAGCCACTTTAACACAGCACCCGCCACGGAGGTACAGACAAGCAGCGCGGCCGTCACCGCCAACAGACAGGCGGAAGACAATGTACCGCCCATAGTATCACAACCCGCCAATCCGCCAACTTTTCCGGGGCGGATTCACCGTGGATAAAAACACGGTGGAAACAGTTACTGCAATGGGAAAACGCTCACCTCAACACATCCCACGAGGAACGAGGACTCCATGGAGCCGGAATTGCAAATCCTACCGGCCCTTGTATTCCTACTCATCTACGAAGACCAACAGCGGCGCGGCCGAAGACAACAGTGAGTACAGCACCTACGACATGGGGGAGGGGTGGGGCAAAAGTTAGGGGGACACTCATGAAACACTCCCATCCTCACATATTACAACATACACACCAATGCATCCAAAAAAATCACAGTAACAACCCACAATGCCCCCGGAAGAATGCAAAGACAAAGCGAAATTTGTTCAAACATTGTAATGTATCAATATACATGTCTGTCAAAAATATACAGATATACAAGAAAATCAGCCAGAAATATATACATTACAAGAAGCAGTGCAGGTATGCACATAGCAATGTCCGTGCACCACTAGTCCAAAAATGCATGGGCGAGGCCCACAAAAGATATCTGGCCACAATCGGAGAGAACACTGCCGGGGCATCAGATAGAAATACTACAGGCACCTCAGGGGGAAGGGAAGGGGGGGCACCTCAGCCGGATGACTGCAAAGCCAGATCCACGATGGGGCTCCATGCCCATTGATGTATCCTGGGGAGTGCAAAGCCACAGTCTCTCAAGTCTCTACAGTGGGTGGCTTGCCCACTGTACCATCCTGGGGAGTGCAAAGCCACAGTCTCTCAAGTCTCTACAGTGGGTGGGTTGCCCACGGTACCATCCTGGGGAGTGCAAAGCCACAGTCTCTCAAGTCTCTACAGTGGGTGCGTTGCCCACTGTGCCATCCTGGGGAGTGCAAAGCCACAGTCTCACAAGTCTATACAGTGGGTGGTTTGCCCACTGTGCCATCCTGGGGAGTGCAAAGCCACAGTCTTTCAAGTCTATACAGTGGGTGGTTTGCCCACTGTGCCATCCTGGGGAGTGCAAAGCCACAGTCTCACAAGTCTATACAGTGGGTGCGTTGCCCACTGTGCCATCCTGGGGAGTGCAAAGCCACAGTCTCACAAGTCTCTACAGTGGGTGGGTTGCCCACTGTACCATGCTGTGGAGTGCAAAGCCACAATTTCTCAAGTAGATAACATCCGACAGTGGCTCTGGAGGGGGACTGGTGGCCAGACTGGATTAGTCTCCCCGTGAAAGTTCCTGTCCCGTCACTGTCCCAGATGCACATGGGATAAGGATGCTTGATGTGGCGGTCTTTACATTCTTACCCGGTGCATGCCCTATTCAGCGGTGCTTTGCCATGGCGGTCTCTGGACTGTTCAGCGGTGCTTTGCCATGGCGGTCTCTGGACTGTTCAGCGGTGCTTTGCCATGGTGGTTCTGGACTGTTCAGCAGTGCTTTGCCATGGCGGTTCTGGACTGTTCAGCGGTGCTTTGCCATGGCGGTCTTTGCCCTGTTCAGCGGTGCTTTGCCATGGCGGTCTCTGGACTGTTCAGCAGTGCTTTGCCATGGCGGTCTCTGGAATGGGCATTGGTGTGTGGCATGACGATCCCTAGACTGGGCATTGGTGTGTGGCATGACATTCCCTAGACTGGGCATTGGTGTGTGGCATGACGTTCCCTCATAGCGCATCGGGGCTGTGGCAGCCGGGTCCCTCCTGGGCACTGACTCCGGCGGTGGACTCCTGACCAGCGACGATACTTGGGCCCTCCTGGGCACTGACTCTGGCGGTGGCGGTGGTCTCCTGACCAGTGACGATACTTGGGCCCTCCTGGGCACTGACTCCGGTGGTGGTCTCCTGACCAGTGACAATACTAGGGCCCTCCTGGGCACTGACTCCAGCGGTGGCGGTGGTCTCCTGACCAGTGACGATACTTGGGCCCTCCTGGGCACTGACTCCGGCGGTGGTCTCCTGACCAGTGACGATACTTGGGCCCTCCTGGGCACTGACTCTGGTGGTGGCGGTGGTCTCCTGACCAGTGACGATACTTGGGCCCTCCTGGGCACTGACTCTGGTGGTGGCGGTGGTCTCCTGACCAGTGACGATACTTGGGCCCTCCTGGACACTGACTCCGGCGGTGGTCTTCTGACCAGTGACGATACTTGGGCCCTCCTGGGCACTGGACCCTCCTGGGCACTGACTCCGACGGTGGTCTCCTGACCAGTGACGATACTTGGGCCATCCTGGCCTATGACTCTGGCAGTGGTCTCCGGACCAGTGACAACGGTGCTGCCGGTGACATCTCGACCGCCGGAAATGATGCCGCCCTTCTCCACCGTGAGACTCACAACAGGCTGGGCAGACTTCCTCTGGCCCTTCCCCACCTTTGGTGGAGTCACAGCTGACTCTCCAATCCCCTTGGGACCCGTTTTCCCACCAGGAGTCTTCACAGGGTCCCGTCGTCCACTTTCCAATTTCAGAGCCTTTACAGGGGGTGGGCTGCCAGTGCCTTGGCTCCGGGTCATACTGCCTGCCCTGGTGGCCGGTGCACTCCACATACCTTGAACAGGCACCACTGGTATTGGAGGCTTTTTGGCTGAGGCGCTACGACGGGACTGATGAATTTGAGGGAGGGTGGGGGCAAAAAGGTCAACTTTACACAGGGACAGTTTCTGACGAACACTGGGATGGGCAGTTGGAGGGGGTCTGGGAGTGGAGGAAGAGGAGGTGGTTGTAGGAGGTGTCACTTTAGGTGTTTTGGGTGCAGGTACTGGAGGCTGTCGTGAGGTGGATGGATGTTGGGTGTGTGGTTGCCGGCGTTTGTGTTCTTTGGGAGGGGGCGTCACAGACACACTGGGAGAGGACACAGGGGACGTGTAAATGGCAGTGGAGGTGGTGAGTGCAGGTGAGCGGCTTGTGGTGCTGGGTGTCCTGGTGCGATTCCTGGTGCCTGTAGATGTGGTGCATGCAGGTGTGTGTGTAGACGAGACTGGGAGGGAGGAGGGGGACACAGTGGAGGCAGTGGATGTTGCTGTGTCTGTATGTGGGTGAGGCTTGTGTGAGTGCCTGTGGGTTGTGTGGTGCCTATGTTTGCTTGAGCTACTTGTGTGTGCTGACTTGTGTGCATGCTGGTCTGTAGGTGTGCTTGGGATGGGCTGGGGTACAGGGGATTGGGTCTGGGTGGAGGAGGTTGGAGGGGGTAGGCTAATACAGGGACAACGGCTGCCATCAGTGCTGAGGCCAGAGATTGCAGGGTTCGCTGAAGGACAGCCTGACCAGAATGAATGCCCTCCAGGAATGCATTACCATGTTGCAACTCTCGTTCTACACCCTGTATGGCATTCACAATGGTAGACTGCCCAACCGTGAGTGACCTAAGGAGGTCAATGGCCTCCTCACTGAGGGCAGCAGGGATGACTGGGGCAGGGCCTGAGGTGCCTGGGGCAAAGGTGATGCCCACCCTCCTGGGTGAGCGGGCACGGGGCGAAGGCTGAGGGGCTGCAGGGAGGGCGGTGCTGGTAGGGGAGGTGGCGGCTGTACCTGTAGAAGTGGGGCGCACAGATGGTGCCGCCACCACAAGGGAGCCCCCATCAGCGGACGAGTCCGTGTCGCTGGTTGGTGATCCGGTGGCCGACGTGAAGCTCCCCTTGCCCTCCGTCCCACTGGTGCATTCTGAGTCCGTGGTGTGGACCTCCATGGCCATGTGGGATGCAACTCCCTCGTGCTCCGGTGCCACTGTACCTCCACCTGATGATGCTGATGCACAAAAGAACAGGGAGAGCACAAAAAGGGGGGGGAAAGCCAGAAGAAAAACAGGTTGAGTGCATGGCATACCGCTACAGTTGGCGGACAAGACAGACATAGCAGCCCCCTGCATTACGACGTGCTCCTGACCTCTGCATATGCAATTCCTGGGATATGGCCTACATCGCTATGGTGGACATCTGCACACATGGATGCCACAGGGGCAACTATCCCTGTACTTGGCACTCTACTGAGGTGGGGTAGAGTGCCACATGGGCTGCATTACAGAGGAGCCTAGTCTACGCATTTCTGGCTGGCCTAGGTACACCCACAGGCCTCCTCCCCCACCCAGACCCCTCTACTGCGCGCAAAGACCGCAGAATGATGTTGCACTCACCCCCTTGTGTCTGCTGTGATGCCCTCAAGTGCCCACCCAACCCCGGGTAGGCCACCGCCAGGATCCGGAACATCAGGGGGGTCATAGTGCGACGGGCACCCCTCCCACGTTGGGAGGCCATCCCCAGCTGAGCCTCCGCCGTCTTCTTGCTGCAGCGGCGAATGACTTCCCATCTTTTACGGCAGTGGGTGCCCCGTCTCTGGTGGGCCCCCAGGGTCTGGACCTCCTTGGCGATGGCACGCCAAATGTCCCTCTTCTGGTGGGCGGTGACCTACATGACATGCACAAGGGAAGAAGAGAAGTCATTACCAACTGCACCGTCGATGTGAGTGGCCCCCCTCCCTACTCTAGCCATGTGGCCCATTCATTGACATGCATTAATGTTCCCTGAACTCTGCCCCCTTCCCTCTTCCAACCAGCCCTCTCCACCCAGGCCTAGCCCATACAACATGCTCCCTGTGTACTAACCTGTTGGTCTGGAGGACCGTAGAGTAGCGTGTACTGGGGCAGGACCCCGTCTACCAGTTTCTCCAACTCCTGAGCAGTGAAGGCAGGGGCCCTTTCCCCAGACGCAGCAGCCATCGTCGCTTCCAGACCGAGGTCACAGCAGCACTTGCAGTGTAGGTCCTCTCCTGTCGAAGGTCAGGTATCTAGTGATTGAACAGATAGAAAATGGCGGTGACGTCCGTGGCGGTGCGTATCATCACCGCCGGTGCAACTGTTCATTGGCTCCTGGGACCCATAGGGTCCTATGTGAACCAATGCAGCATTGCGCCGCGGTATACGACCAACTACCGTGACGGTGTGCAACGCCAGCGCAGTTACCCCACAATCCCATTGTCCCAGTTTAGAGGTCAGGCAGCCGCCATTTCAGGGGCCCACATGGCTTCATTTAATTCTGCGTCACACATAGCTAGGCCTACACTCAACACACATACAGGAATGGTTTTGTGTGTGGTGTCGTGTTCTGTGTAACTGTGGGTACATACCTGGATAAAAATTGACTTTATCGTCGCTCTTCTCCTTCGTAGGCGCTGTCAGCTGGGACATGTGAGAAGATGGCGGAATCCTCCGGTGTACCGACCGCTGGTGGACCTGTTGACAATGGAAGAGCGACATGTCATCGTCACATACAGGTTTGACCGTGCCACAATCCAGGAACTATGTACCCAGTTGGAGCCAGACCTGATGTCACCAATCCGCCATCCGACTGGAATCCCCCCTGACGTGCAGGTGCTGTCAGTGCTCCATTTCCTTGCAAGTGGGTCTTTTCAGACAACAGTGGCCATGGCATCAGGGATGTCCCAGCCTATGTTTTCCAACGTCTTGTCCAGAGTCTTGTCTGCCCTGCTGAAACAAGTAAGGAGATACATCATTTTCCCTGAGGTGGAGGATTTGCCTACAGTTAAAGGTGACTTCTATGCCCTTGGACATATCCCCAACGTCATAGGTGCCATTGATGGGACCCATGTAGCTCTGGTTCCCACCCACAGGAGTGAACAGGTGTACAGAAACAGGAAGAGTTATCATTCTATGAATGTACAGATGGTATGTTTGGCAGACCAGTACATCTCCCAGGTTAATGCTATGTTCCCTGGCTCCGTGCATGACGCCTACATCCTGCGGAATAGCAGCATCCCTGATATGATGGCTCAACTCCAAAGGCACCGTGTATGGCTATTAGGGGACTCTGGTTACCCCAACCTTTCCTGGCTACTGACCCCAGTGAGGAATCCCAGGACCAGGGCAGAGGAACGCTACAATGAGGCCCATGGGCGGACTAGGAGGGTGATCGAACGCACCTTCGGCCTCCTTAAGGCCAGGTTCAGGTGCCTCCATATGACAGGTGGTTCCCTATTCTACTCACCGAAGAAGGTGTGCCAGATCATCATCGCCTGCTCGATGCTTCATAATTTGGCTTTACGACGCCAGGTGCCTTTTCTGCAGGAGGATGGTCCAGATGACGGTGTTGTGGCAGCTGTGGAGCCTGTGGAGCCTGTGGACAGTGATGAGGAGGAAGCTGAGACAACGACAACAGGGAGTCAGTCATACAGCAATATTTCCAGTGACGCACAGGTAAGAACATTTTCAGATTTTACATTGCATTCACTGTCACACGTCTTCCTCTATCCTGTGTGGAATTTCATGGGATTATTTGGTAACTGAGTTGTTTCTTTCCATTATGGTTTCACAGGTGTGGTTACCAACGTGTGTCATCTGCTTGCATCCTTCAAGGACTTGTGATGTGTGACATTGGTATGTTGCTTTTACATCTCACAACGCATTTTGACACTGTCATTGATATTACATTTTAACAAATCATAGCCTGACTCCAGATTGTTTTGTGTTTCAAGGGTGTTTATTGAAGTGCTTAGAAATGGGAGGGGGTTGTAAAATGGTGATGGGTGATGGCGGAGGAATGTCCATGGCAGAGTCCAGTCTATTAGTCTTACAGGTGCACTGCCCATATGGGCATAGGAAGTGGAGCTGGGGCAGTTCAAGTATGGACAGGGTAACAAAGTGGGACATTGGGGGGACAATCAGGGTGGTCTCATTTCCTGGCGGGGGTCTTGCCATCTTGCTCTGTCCTGTTCCTGGCTCTCAGGGACCGCTTGCGTGGTGGTTGTCCGTCTGCAGGGGGTGGGGTGCTGGTGTGGTAGTCCTGTGGCGGGGCGTCCTGTCCACTAGCGCCGGCGGAGATGGTGGGCAGTTCATCGTCCTGGCTAGTGTCAGGGGCCCCTTGGAGTGCCACGGTGTCCCTCAGGGTCTGCTGTATGTCCTTCAGCACCCCTACGATGGTGCCCAGGGCAGAGCTGATGGTCCTGAGCTCCTCCCTGAACCCCAAATACTGGTTCTCCTGCATGCGCTGGATCTCCTGAAACTTTACCAGGACCGTCGCCATCGTCTCCTGGGAGTGGTGGTATGCTCCCATGATGAAGGTGAGGGCCTCGTGGAGAGTGGGTTCCCTTGGCCTGTCCGCCCCCTGTCGCACAGCAGCCCTCCCAGTTCCCCTGTGTTCCTGTGCCTCCGTCCCCTGGACCGTGTGCCCACTACCACTAACCTCAGGTCCCTGTTGTTGTTGGGGTGGTGGGTTATCCTGGGTTCCCTGTAGTGGTGGACACACCGCTGATTGACCTGTCCTGGGTAGGGAGGTTTGGGCCCGCTGGGTGGGTGCTGTGCTGGTGTTACCAGAAGGTGGAAGGTCAGTGTTGGTCTGTGCCTGTGCAAGGGGAACCGACTATCCTGAGGCCCATGATGGTCCGGGCTGGTCATCAGGCTTCAGTAGGGCAGAGCTGCTATCGTCACTGTGGGCCTCTTCTGGGGGTGGAGTGGTGTTGTGTGGTCGCTCTGGTGTGGTGTCGGTCCTTCGTGTTCCTGCAGGGGCATAAGAGCATGATTATTGCATGTGTGTGTGTCATGGTGTGCAATGGGTGGGTGACCTTGTACCCCAGTGCTAGCACTCCTGTGTGGGGGCTTGTGTGATGATGGTTAGGGGGTTGTTCTGGGTATGTGCAGTGGGCATGCTTAGGTGATAGGTGTCCATGCTTAGTTGTGTCATGCAGGGCTTGGTGTTGGGATGTGTAGTTTGTGTTATTAGTACATTAGGGAGGATTTGGGGTAATAGGGGAGGGTGTGAGGGTGTGATAGCATGCAGGTAGGGTGTGGGATATGTTAGTTAAGATTTGACTTACCAGTGTCCCATCCTCCACCGACTCCTCCGAGGCCCTCTGGATGCATGATGGTCAAGACTTGCTCCTCCCATGTTGTTAGTTGTGGGGGAGGAGGTGGGGGTCCGCTGCTAGTCCGCTGAATCGCGATGTTGTGCCTGGAGACCGTTGATCGCACCTTCCCCCGTAGGTCATTCCACCTATTCCTGATGTCCTCCCTAGTTCTTGGGTGCTGTCCCACAGCGTTGACCCTGTCCACTATTCTTCGCCATAGCTCCATCTTCCTGGCTATTGATGTGTGCTGTACCTGTGAGCCAAATAGCTGTGGCTCTACCCAGACTATTTCCTCCACCATGACCCTGAGCTCCTCCTCGGAAAAGCGGGGGTGTATTTGGCGTGCCATGGGGTGGTGTGTGTGATGTGTGGGGCGGTGTGAGTGTTGATGTGTGTGGTGATGTGTCGTGGTGTGTGGTGTTTTGTGCGTGGATGTGGTGTTGGTGATGGTGTTGTGTGCCTCTGCGTGGTGGGATTGTCTGATCTGTGCTGTGTCTCTGGCCTTCGTCTCTAATTTTTGGTCGTAGGGGTTTGTGGGTGATGTGGGTGTGTGTTTTATATTGCGTTGGGTGTGTGGGAGTGTTGTTTGTATGTGTGTCAGGTGTGTGTATTTTGAATTGTCCAATGTGGCAGTGTTTTGGAGATGTGTGTGTATTTTGAGCGCGGCGGTGTGTACCGCCAATGGAATACCGCGGTTGAAAGACCGCCGCGTGGATTCGTGGGTCGTAATAGCATGGGCGTGTTTCTGTTGACGTGGAGGTGGAGGTTGAGGTTTTGTTTTCGCCAGTTTATCACTGACCTTTGGTGTGGCGGACTTGTGTGGGTGTCTGAATTTCGGCGGTTTCCGAGATGTGTGTCATAATAGCTGTGGCGGAATGCCGCGGCGGTGTATTGGCGGTCTTCTGCACGGCGGTATGCGCCTTTTACCGCCAATGTTGTAATGACCCCCATAGAGCTTCCGCTAAGCACTCCTGTTTTTAAATGAAAATAATAACCATCTGAATCACAACAAATCAATCTTCTCGCCAGCATAACTTTCAGAATGTATATCCGGTTACAACAACTGTGTGCTGATTTTGTTTACAAATTTCTTCTTCAATACCTCTTCATTAACCTCTTAGCTGCTGGGCTTCCCCCCCCCCCCTCCCAGTGCTGAGCCCTTTTTTGGCTATTTGGGGTAGTTCACACTTAGGCCTTCATAACTTTTTGTTTTGTCCACATAAGCTATCCACGCCAAATTTGCATCCTTTTTTGCCAACATCCTAGGGATTCTAAAGGTATCCAGAGTTTGTGGGTTCCCCTGGAGGAGACCAAGAAATTTGCCAAAATACAGCTAAAATGTTGTTTTGTTTTTAAAAATGGGAAAGAAGGGCTGTTGAAGAAGGCTTGTGTTTTTTTCCCTAAAAATGTCATTAACAAAGGGTTTTTGGTGCTAAAATCACCATCTTCCCAGCTTTCAGGAACAGGCAGACTTGCATCAGAAAACCACATTTTCCAACACAATTTTGACATTTTACTGGGACAAACCCCATTTTTACTATTTTCTGTGCTTTCAGCCTCCTTCCAGTTAGTGACAGTTATGGGTGTAAAACCAATGCTGGATCCCAGACAGCTAAACATTTCTGAAAAGTAGACAAAATTCTGAATTCAGCAAGGGGTAATTTGTATATCTCTTATGAGGTTTTCCTACAGAACATAACAGCTGAAATAAAAAAATATTGAAATGGAGGTGAATAAAACAGCCATTTTTCTCCACATTTTACTCTGTAACTTTTTCCTGCGATGTCAGATTTTTTAAAGCAATATACCGTTACGTCTGCTGGACTCCTCTGGTTGTGGGGACATATAAGGGCTTGTAGGTTCCTCAGGAACCCTAGGTACCCAGAGCCAATAAAGGAGCTGCACCTTGCAATGGGTTTTCATTCTATACCGTGTATACAGCAAATCATTTGCTGAAATACAAAGAGTAAAAAATAGCTATCAAGAAAACATTTGTATTTCCAAAATAACCACAAGATAAGGTGTTGCGAAGCAGCGGTTATTTGCACATCTCTGAATTCCGGGGTGCCCATACTAGCATGTGAATTACAGGGCATTTCTCAAATAGACGTCTTTTTTACACACTGTCTTACATTTGGAAGGAAAAAATGTAGAGAAAGACAAGGGGCAACAATGCCTGTTTTGCTATTCTGTGTTCCCCCAAGTCTCCTGATAAAAATGGTACCTCACTTGCGTGGGTAGGCCTAATGCTCGCAACAGGAAACACAACATGGACACATCACGTTTTTACATTGAAATCTGACCTGTTTTTTGCAAAGTTCCTAGCTGGCTGCCACGTAGGGAAACCTACTAAACCTGTGAAACTAGACACCTAGGGAAATCCAAGATGGGGTGACTTGTGGGGCTCTCACCATGTTCTGTTACCCAGAATTCTTTGCAAACCTCAAAATTCGGCAAAAAAACACTTTTTCCTCATATTTTAATGACAGAAAGTTCTGGAATCTGAGAAGAGCCACCAATTTCCTCCTACCCAGCGTTCCCCGAAGTCTCCCGGTAAAAATGGTACCCCACTTGTGTGGGTAGGCCGAGTGCCCGTGACAGGAAATGCCCCAAAACACAACGTGGACACATCACATTTTCTGAAAGGAAACTGACCTTTTTTTTGCAAAGTGCCTTTCTGTGGATTTTGGCCTCTAGGTCAGCCGGCACTTAGGGAAACCTACCAAACCTGTGCATATTTGAAAACTAGACACCTACGGGAATCCAAGATGGGGTGACTTGTGGGGCTCTCACCAGGTTCTGTTACCCAGAATCCTTTGCAAACCTCAGCATTTAAAAAAAACACTTTTTCCTCACATTTCAGTGACAGAAAGTTCTGCAATCTGAGAGGAGCCACGAATTTCCTCCTACCCAGCATTCCCCAGAGTCTCCCGATAAAAATGGTACCTCACTTGTGTGGGTAGGCTTAGTGCCCGTGACAGGAAATGCCCCAAAACACAACGTGGACACATCACATTTTCTGTAAGGAAACTGACCTTTTTTTTCTAAAGTGCCTACCTGTAGATTGTGGCCGCTAGCTCGGCCAGCATCTAGGGAAACCTACCAAACCTGTGCATTTTTGAAAACTAGACACCTAGGGGAATCCAACATAGGGTGACTTGTGGGGCTCTCACCAGGTTATGTTAACTAGAATCCTTTGCAAACCTCAAAATTTGAAAACAAAAACCACTTTTTCCTCATATTTCGGTGACAGAAAGTTCTGGAATAGTGTTCCCCCAAGTCTCCCAATAAAAATGGTACCTCACTTGTGTGGGTAGGCTAGTGCCCCCGACAGGAATGGATCACACAAGGATCAATGATAGTCCTTGCATGAGAGCTACTGGTAACCCTGGAGTGATCCATTCCTGACGCAGGCACTAGGTGCAGGCACACAAGTGAGGTTGTGTTTTTATCAGGACAAGTGGAGAAACACTGGGTGGTAGGAATTTTGAGGATCCCTGCACATTCCTGTAGTTTCTGTGATGAAAAAGCAAGGTTTCACATTTGCTGGGTATTCTGGGTAAGAAAACTTTGTGAAATCCAAACACGCCACACTTCCGTAGACTGCCTTGGGTGTCTAGTTTTCAGAAATGTCTGGGTTTGGTAGGTTTCCATATATGGCTGCCGAGCCCAGGACCAAATACTCAGGTGACCGTCTACCAAAACGAGGCTGTTTTGTGGAAGGTAATTTTGATGTCTCCACAATCCGTTTTGGGTACTTCCCTGTTGTGGTCACTCACTAAAGTAAGGCAGTTTTTAGCTGGAGACTTAGTGGAACTCTGAGTGGTAGAAAATGTGTGGCTGCTTGCAGATCCCTGGACTTCTGCTCACTGAAATGCAAGGCAAAAGTGTTGTTTAAGCAAATTTTTTGATTTCAAGGGGATTCTGGGTGAAGGAAAACTGGTGAGAGCCACGCAAATCCTGCACCCTTGTACTCCCCTGGTACTAGTATGTTAAAGTTAATCCACCACTCACACTGGTTGGTTTTAGCACCTCCAGAAATTAAGGTTTCAAAGCATGAATACTTATCAAAGTATCTGAATATTGAAACCAAGCCTTCTAAAGGTGGGCCATAAAGCCACGTTGAGGCACCAACCTCTTTATGGTCCATTCATACGCCATTCACGCACAACAAACAACGCTTTCATACCGCCGGCCATGGGCCCAATCCAACCAATCACTGCACTCACATTAACTTACCACTACCAGACAAGGGCCCATCACATTCACATGCCACAGAATGGAATAAGTTTGACTACATTTTACCACCTGTCAAGTAACCGCCTCTTTCTTCCTGAACATTACCAAATGCATGCGTAACAAACCTATACTAATGACTCCCATGACAGCCACCCGAGGCTCGGGAAGACATGTTTTCTATGCGCCTTTAACACACTCACTGTGCTAAATCCAACTCCTTCCAGTTTGTGGATGCAAGTTGGGGGTGTCCGAGTATGACGTACAAAGCGATTCCTCGAACTGAGTGAGCATAGCTACCTTTGAAACTAAGGGAGACATGCTGGGGAATTCTCGTGATGTTCCCTAAAGAGAAGGTCATTGGCTATGAAAAAGGGTAGTTTTTGGCACACAGGGGAGTCTGTGAGAACGTAGCATGTGTCCCAGCCAACATTATGTACAGTGCTGTGGCTGTAATGCACTTATCATACAGCAAATTGAACATCATCTAAATTCTGATGGAGGATGAACACGTCATTGTCCTTTAGTGCTGGGACGGCACCAATGGGTTTGAATCCATAGGTGTAGATGATGTACATCTGTACTACCTTTTCTATCTGCCTTCTACCTGTGCAATATCCCTGTGAAGGCACACCTACCATAAGCTTTCCTTACCCATTCATGTATCCTGTATAGTTGCCAAGTGAACCTATACTAGATTGTGGATGCAAGTTGGGGGTGTCCAAGTATGCCTTCAATCAATCAATCAATCACTGCATTTGTAAAGCGCGCTACATACCCGCGAGGGTCTCAAGGTGCTGGGGAGGGGGGGGGCTACTGGTCGAAGAGCCAGGTCTTGAGGAGTCTTCTGAAGACAAGCAGGTCCTGGGTCTGTCGTAGGATGGTGGGGAGAGTGTTCCAGGTCTTGGCGGCGAGGTAGGAGAAGGATCTGCCGCCGGCGGTGGTTTTTCGCATGCGGGGGACTGTGGCGAGGGCGAGGTTGGCTGAGCGGAGGCTTCGGGTGGGGGTGTGGAAGCTGAGTCGGTTGTTGAGGTAGGTGGGTCCGGTGTTGTGCAGTGCTTTGTGTGCGTGGATCAGGACCTTGAAGGTGATCCTTTTGTTGACGGGGAGCCAGTGCAGGCCTCTCAGGTGGAGTGTAATGTGGCTGCGGCGGGGGACATCAAGGATGAGTCGGGCCTTGGCGTTCTGGATGCGTTGGAGTCGTCTCAGGAGCTTGTTTGTAGTTCCTGAGTAGAGGGCGTTTCCGTAGTCGAGTCTGTTGGTGATGAGGGCCTGGGTAACGGTT
This sequence comes from Pleurodeles waltl, assembly GCF_031143425.1. NCBI lineage: Eukaryota > Metazoa > Chordata > Amphibia > Caudata > Salamandridae > Pleurodeles > Pleurodeles waltl. The sequence goes on from NC_090439.1 coordinate 1,158,867,859, forward strand.
TTTCTCGTGTCAAGGGGGATCCATTTGAAGATCCTGCGGAGCATACGAAGGGGGTTGAAGCAGGACGCGGAGACGGCGTTGACTTGCGTGGTCATGGAGAGAGTGGAGTCGAGGATGACCCCCAGGTTGCGTGCGTGGTCCGTGGGTTCCGGGGCTGTGCCTAGTGACGTGGGCCACCAAGAGTCGTCCCAGGCTGATGGGGTGGGTCCGATAATGAGGACCTCCGTCTTGTCTGAGTTCAGCTTCAGTCTGCTGTCCTTCATCAAGTCGGCTACGGCCTTCATTCCTCGGTGGAGGTTAGCTTTGGCGGTGTGAGGATCTTCGGTGAGGGATATGATCAGCTGGGTGTCGTCGGCATAGGAGATGATGTTGAGGTTGTGTTGTCGTGCGACGTGGGCGAGGGGGGCCATGTAGATATTGAACAGTGTCGGGCTGAGGGAGGATCCTGTGGGACGCCGCAGATGATCTCGGTGGTTTTGGAGCGGAAGGGTGGGAGGCGGACGCTCTGGGTTCTGCCCAAGAGGAAGGATGTGGTCCAGGCCAGGGCCTTCTCTTGGATACCGGCGTCATGGAGGCGTGCTGATAGGGTGCGGTGGCCGACCGTGTCAAAGGCTGCTGATAGGTCCAGGAGGATGAGGGCGGCTGTTTCTCCTTTGTCCATCAGGGTCCGGATGTCGTCAGTGGCGGCGATGAGGGCGGTCTCGGTGCTGTGGTTACTGCGAAAACCGGATTGGGAAGGGTCCAGGATGTTGTTGACTTCGAGGTAGCGGGTCAGCTGTTTGTTGACAATCTTCTCGGTCACTTTTGCCGGGAAAGGGAGCAGGGAGATGGGCCGGAAGTTCTTGAGGTCCTTGGAGTCCGCCTTGGGCTTCTTCAGAAGGGCGTTGATCTCGTCGTGCTTCCAGCTTTCTGGGAAGGTTGCTGTCTCGAAGGAACAGTTGATTGTTTTCCGGAGGTGGGGCGCGATGGCTGCGCTGGCTTTGTTGAAGACGTGGTCAGGGCAGGGGTCCGATGGGGATCCGGAGTGGATGGAGTTCATAGTTTTGATGGTGTCTTCATCGCTGATGCTGGACCAGACGGTCAGGCGACTGGTGCGAGTGGTAGTCGCATGGGTGGTGGACTCGGTGGTGGGTGCGGGGGGGTCGGGGTTGAAGCTATCGTGGATGTCGGTGATCTTGCGGTGGAAGAAGGTGGCCAGGGAGTCGCACAGGTCTTGAGATGCCGGGATGTCGTTGGTGATGGAGCTGGGGTTGGAGAGTACTTTCACGATGCTGAAGAGCTCTTTGGTGTTGTGTGCGTTGTTGTCTAGGCGGTCCTTGAAGGCGGTCTTCTTGGCGGTCCTGATGAGTTGGTGATGTCTGCGGGTGGTGCTCTTGAGGGCTGTGTTGTTGTCTGGTGTTCGGTCGTGGAGCCATTTCTTCTCCAGCTTCCGACAGGTGTACTTGGAGATCCGGAGGTCCTCGGTGAACCAGGCGGCTTTCTTGTTGGTGTGGTTGGTTGTAAAGGTCTTGAGAGGGGCGAGGGTGTTGCCGCAGTCATTGATCCACTGTGTGAGGTTGGTCGCGGCGGTGTCTGGGTCGGTGGGGTCGGTGGGTGGTCTCAGGGCGAGGGCGGTAGTCAGTTGGTCCTCAGTGACCTTGCCCCAGCAGCGGCGTGTTTGCTGTTGGGTGCGGTGGTGGGTTTTCTGAAGGTGAAGTGGACGCATCTGTGGTCGGTCCAGTGTGGTTCAGTGGTGTGGTTGAAGGAGACGTGGGGGCTTGTGGAGAAGATGGGGTAGAGCGTGTGTGCAGCGGCGTGAGTGGGTGTCGTTACGAGCTGTTTGAGTCCGAGGTTGGCGAGGTTGTCGATCAGGGCGGTGGAGTTGGCGTTGTTGTTGTTCTCGAGGTGGAAGTTCAGGTCCCCGAGGAGGATGTAGTCCGTGGAAGCGATGGCGTGGGTGCTGATGAGGTCGGCGATGGTGTCACTGAACTGTGGGCGGGGTCCGGGAGGTCTGTAGATGAGAGTTCCTCTGAGGGTGGTGTTGGGGTCGGTGTGGATCTGAAAGTGCATGTGCTCGACGGTGGGGAGGGTGTCATTGGTGTTCATTGAGATTTTGATGGAGTCTTTGTGGATGATGGCGATTCCTCCTCCCACTCCGTTGGTGCGGTCTCTGCAGGAGATCTTGTAGCCCTGTGGGATGGCTATGGTGATGTCTGGTGCTGAGGTGGCGTTCAGCCAGGTCTCCGTCAGGAAGGCGACGTCAGGGCGGTGGACTCTAGGAGGTCCCAAAGTTCGATGGCGTGCTTGCGAGCGGAGCGGGTGTTGAGGAGGATGCAGCGGAGGTGGTTGGTTTCTCTGGCTGGTGGTGTGGAGGGTTGGATGCTGGTGAATCTGCAGTTCTGGCAGGTGAAAGGCCCCTGGGTGCGTTTCGGGGTGGCCCGGTAGCAGGGGTGGTCTCGTCTGGTGTTGAGTGCGTGGAGGGTGCTTGCGTCGTAGTGCAGTCTGGCGTTGCGGGGGTGCGGGTTCCAGGGGTTCTGGTGCTGGGTGCGGTCCAGGTGCGGACGGGCGCAGACGGGCTTGCCTTAGGAGCGCCTTCGGCGCGCCCGCTTTGCGGCCTCCATATGAGGGCAAAGGGAGTGAGAAGCAGCTGGGAGGTGGGAGCGGGGCGGCCAATGGGAGTGAAGGGGGCGGGGCAGCAGGGGCTCAGCAGCAAGGGAAAAACCCGGGGAAAAACCCAGGGGAAAACCCGGGGAAAAAATGTCGGGAAAAGACGGCGGGAGAGGGACAACAGAGCACAGGGGTACAGAAAGCAAAACACAGGGGCACAGAATGAAAAAACGAAGTGGCACAGAAGCCAAGCGAAGGGGTACAGAAAAAAGGGAGCGAGTAGTCAGTCGGCAAAAGCGGCAACGGAGGTTCAACCCACAGGGGGCTGCGTGGCAGATGGGGGGAACGACCTGCCTGGTGACAGGGTCAAAGTTCGCTCTTCAGAGGCCTATTACTCAAAATGAGACAGCATATCTACAGTTGAAACTAAGGCAGATATGCTGGTGAAGGAATCCTAAGCTCTCTAAAGTAAAAAGTCAAACAAATATTCTGTGGGACTCATTCACCAACACTTCTACTTTTGATTTGAAAATGAGGCTACAAATTGAGTTTGCTCAATTTCAAACAAGTAGAAATGTTGGTGAATATGTCCGACAGGACATTTGTTTGACTTATTACACTTACTCTGGTTCTCGTTGGCAATCATGGTGGTCCTTGTGTAGTATGCATGTTACCTAACAAGCACTTCAAAATTCCGTCATGCTTTTAACATTCTACCACACAAAGTACTCCGTGACAATGTGGCATATGTTGTGTCCACTAGTATATGCAGTATGGGGGGGCTATAATGCACGTTAATTGAACAGAACACCTACCACGTTCTGACGGTGGATTTATGTCTCAAGCAGGCCATAAGGAAGTCCATGATTTCCTGAAATAGATGAAGTATAATTCTGTGGCTCCTTGCCTAACCAAGCAGTGGCCCATGGACGTTCGGTATCCATGCACTGCCACTGAAAGGATTACCCAATGGCAGCGCCACCTCAGTCGATTTCCCAGAACTTTGCGTTAGTATGATACAACGTAAAGCAAGTAGGGACTCAGAGGCCTGGTTGTGATGGGCACTGGGGACAGACTGGGGACTTTCTTGCCGCTTTCCATGCTTCGAGCACACTTTACAGCGACGGCATGGATGATCCTTTTTGGGTGTTTTAGGATGCGATCAGCAAAGTGTCGCTCCTGCAGCCTTGCCCCATCCTCCAGAACATATGAGGTGGAGGCTGCTGCTTCTGTAACAGCAATGAGGCTTTCAATTACAGACAACTTGGAAGTCAAGGAAAGTCACGAGTCTTCCTGTGGTTGTCTGACGGTAAACAACATGTAGGTTGCCATCTGGGTCAGGTGGGTAAACAGTCTCTTGTACCAAGTGCGAGTTTTACGACACGCATTGTATGGTTGAAGAACCTGGTCGTTCTTGTCCACTCCGCCCATGTACTTATTGTATTCAAGTATACAGATGGGCTTGTGGACTTCGGCCATCTGACTCCCAAACCGTGATTGGGGAAGTGCTCTCATCATGAATTGTAGTGAACACATATACATCACGCCTATCTAGGAACTTGACTGCAAGCAGTTCGTTAGAACGCAATGCAGTACTCTGGGATTTCTGGAGCTTCTTGCAAACAAGCTCCTGCGGGAATCCTTTGTGGTTACAATGAACTGTACCGCAGGCCACAGTGCCAGCTTTGTAGAGCTCACTGAACAGCTCTACTCCTGTATAGAAATTCTCCTCATAAAGGTTATGACCTTTGTGAAGAAGTGGCTGGACAAGTTCCCATACAATCTTACCTGTGACCCCTAACGCAGGAGGGCAACCGACAGGTTTTAGGGTAGAGCCCTTCCCTGTATACACTCTCAAGCTGTACACATAGCCAGAAGAGCTCTCACACAGCATGTACAGCTTTATGCCATAGCGAGCTCTTTTGCTGGCAATGTACTGCCTGAAAAGGAGCCGTCCTTTGTGCAGGATCAAGGACTCATCGACTGCTATATTCTTTCCAGGAGTATAGATCTCTGGAAACCTGGCAGACAAATGTTCCACGACAGGCTGAATTTTGAACAACCTGTCATGGTCTGGATGGTCCCGGGGCAATGCAGCAGAATTGTCACTGAAATGCAGCATGCGCTGCAGTAGCAAAAAACAATCTCTGCTCATGTATGGCGCGAAGATGGGGGTTACCCAAACTGTGCAAGTCGTCCCCTAGGACTGCAAGGTGGGTTTCTGCACTAACCCCATTTTGAGCGTAAGGCCCAAAAATATCTTTAGCTTCACCAGTGAAGTGGGAGTCCACTGGCGTGCCCTAGAACGGGGCCCTTGAGTGCCTCCATGCTCCCTCAGAAATTAGTCTGCACGCAAATTTGTTTGCTGCACAATTTCCTGAAGGAAGTCAACATCCAAATATGGATGGACGTAGTCGACTGGCAAAAAGTTGGCTGTATCGACTTTACATCCAGCGTCACCAGTAAAAGGTGGAATTTGGGGTTGAACTAAATTGGGGGGCTGCCAAGAGAGCACTCTCTCTCTGCTTGCAGCTGCACACACCTGCTCTCTGGGTTCGTCTAACCCGCTGTTGCCCCAAAGCACAGACTGTGCTTGCAAAGAGACAGCACGACTGTCGTCATCGTCTCCCTCAGAATCACTGGAAGAGGTGTCGTCAGATGGGACTCCGCCGACTGAAAAATCACTCCCAGATTCTGCCCCATTGTCCTCTCCCTCAGATGCTGTCTCACTCTCTGATTCTGCCTCAGAGCTATCCTCCATAACCTGAGTTAGGGCTTCAGCAGCAGTCATCCAACGAGACGCCATCTCTGCTACTGGCTAAACTGTCCCTCTAAAGTACTAGCCTACGTAGAAGGCAGATAGAGCCACAAAATTACTCGTGGGTGTGTAAATGTCGTCACCTTACCTTCGCTTCCTCTCTGATTCAGCAGATTCTCCAAAGACACTGAAAATAAAAAATAAAAAAGGCACACTATTTCTTCACCTTACCACCTACCCATCATCACAGCCTTTAGTGCTAGTGGCACCCAGTGCGACAGTCATTTTTGGTGCTCTGCCTCCCGTGACCTCCTCTTCTAATTCCCTCAGTATCTCCCAGCAAAAGTGCCACTCATATCTCCACAGCACCCCCCCACATACATTTCATTTGTTTTAAAGAGCAGGTAACGCCTGGCTTTACTAATCCACTCAGCTAAATACATGTATATCCTTTGCAGCAGGCATATAAACCATCTGCGCTACTTTATGGCATCACAAGCCATGCATGATGAGAAGCCCGTTTTTGGGAGTGAAACACGTTATGCGAGTAATAAACTCTATGACTGCATCAGCTTGAGAGCGCATCATTTATTGTTTGTCTTTACGTTGGAATTAATTGCCACCCCCCACAGGTACTTACTTCAGGAGGAGCAACTGTTGGTTGCAAGATATATATATATATAGATATATAGATATAGATATATTGAGGTGAGCAAATCTAGAGTGTCACTGGTGTTGCAGGGTGTTCCTTAAGAGAGCTGCTCTCCACCTAAATTTGGGAACTTCCCAGAGTTCTCATTTGTTTTTTACATAGATATATATATGTATCCCAAAAAATGATGCACCGCACTGCAAAGAATCCTTTATTGCTTTTATTGTTCAAACAAGCAAGCAACCACCAACGTGTTTCAACTCCACTTGAGTCTTGAACAAAACTCAAGTTGAGTTGAAACACGTTGGTGGTTGCTGCTTGTTTGAACAATAAACGCTATAAAGGACTCTTTGGAGTGTGGTGAATAGTTCTTTTGGATACATAAATATTTTGAGGGTGGTCTCCTCTGTGACCGGCACCAGCAGCTGAGTGCGCCGCGATCGTGATCCTGACCTTTTGCCTGGCAATATATATATATATATATATATATATATATATATATATATATATATATATATATATATAATAAATATATACACACATACATATCTATAGAGATTCGTCTCTCGTTACACACATATATATATATATCGCTATAGATATATATATATATGTATATATATATATATATATATATATATAAATAAATGAGAGAGAGAGTGAGAGAGAGAGAGAGAGAGAGAGAAAGAGACTGACTCTCTACATCACTTCTTTTTTTTATACATGTGTGCTTTCCATGGGGTCAATGTATAAAAAAAGCATTTGCAATAGAATGGGTCTTGCGTTTGCTCGAGTTAAAGGTATTAGCATTGCAATCCCCTAACTGGACTATTCTTGCCACATAAACTGAAAAGTAAAACAGTTTTACATAAGCAAAACAACAGCCGCTATGAGCGCAAAGCAAACACACAAAAGAAAACAGAATTTCGCTTGCAGTGAAACATATTGGCAAAAGTGCATTTATCCATTTACCTAGGCATTCCTTCCACTAATTAAATCAAGCTAATTGTAAAAGGCAAGCCCACTAACCAACCAAACTGATGGGCTTGACATGGGCCCACAGACAGATTACACCATGGACAGAGCGCTTTGCGCACGTCCCTAAAAATGCCCCCATAGGGGGTCAGCCAAAGGGCTGACCCCAACATTTTCATTAAAAAAATATATATGCTTCCTGGGGGGCGAAATCGGCCCCCCAGGGAGAAACATTTTTAAAAAATATATAAATATTGACCCCCGGGGTTGTCCCGTGTAAGACGGGCTGACCCGCCATTTTGTTTTTAAAAAAAATTAAAATAATACTTCAATTTTACCATCTGGGGGGCGCAATCGCCCCCCAGAACATCCCCAACATCTAATTTTGATCTAATATGCCCCCACAGGGGGCAGCTCATTCACACGGGAGCCGACCCCCCCAAACAATATTCCTGGTGCCTAGGGGCGTTTCCTGCCCATGAATCGCGGCCACGCTGCAATCCATGGGCAGGAAGCGGTGCCAGGAAGGCATCAATGGAAAGGGGAGACTCTCCCCTTTCCACCGATGCCTCCCTGGCATCTGAGGAGGCCATTTTGGCCTTTTTTCCCCACTGGAGTAGAGAGAGGAAGCTCACCTGCTCCTCCGCTGCTCCGATGGGGAAAAAAGTGACGGGGCGGGTGGGGATCCTGGAGGGAGACGCGGAAGTTCTTCTGCGTCTCCCAGGGTAATTAAAAAAACAAAAGAAATCTTCCGGTGATTGCACCGGAGGATTTTTTAACCCCCTCCCTGGTGTCAGCTACTGGTCGTGACCTGCACCCAAGGGGTTAGTTATGGTAAAAGGTGAACCAGAATCCGCATATATCATTATAGGAACACCTCCCATTTCCATTTCACACACAGGTTTGCTTTTAGTACTCTTGTCATTTATATTTAGCACAACATTTATTGCAATTATAGCACTTCTAGACTCTATGTTCTTTTCTTCCTCGTCACTCTCAGTTTGGCTTGTACCAATATATATGCATTTTACAGCTTTATTTCTCCTACACACCTTTGCAAAATGACCAATGATGCCACACATACTACACTTTTGCTTCAACACAGGACACGTTTTTGCATATGCTAAATGTTCCTTGCTGTCGAATCTGTAACATCTCTGCTCACTATTGACACTTTTCTCCTTCTGACTTGTTCTTTGTTCTTTGACTTGTTTCCGGTTTGTTACTTTGTAGATGCATTCAGTACTTTTCTCTGATTGCTTTGGTTCTGAAGCACACCTCCCAGATATCTCTGCCTTCTGCACTATTGCTAAAACATCAACAAGTGGAGAATATCCATTAATCCACAGCCTTACTTGAATAGTATGATTATTAGTTGGTGGTCCCTTATCAGATCATCATGGATCACACCAAATTTACAATCAAATGCTAGTTTTTTCAGATCTGCAATATAATCATCCACGGACTCCCCTTTTTCTTGTTTCTGTTGAAAGCATTTATATTCAATAATACCCATGCATACCTTTGGTGCAAAATATTTGTCAAGGTCCTGTAAAGCAGCTCTGAAAACACATAAATCCCCACTTGCAGAAAAGTTAGGCGTTTTATTGTATGTTTTTAATCCTGTAGGGCCCATTGAGTGCAACAGAATACTTTTCTTTTGTTCTGATGTCATTTTGTTCTCTTCATCTATTGCATTTATATAATTAATAAAATAGTCTTTCCATTCCACCCACTTTAAAATAGGTTCATTACCTGCAGACCAAAATGCCTGTGACGGATTAATAGTAAAGTTTTGCTGAGCCATTATGTATGGATATCTTAAATAGGATTATAAACTTTCAAAAAACTCTCCTTACTTCTGTTCTTTTTTTTTCTTTGACCTGTTTCCTGTACACGATTCCTTAACAAGTGTTCGATTTGCACCTCTATGTTGCCGTGTAATCATTCAACACAGCGTCTCCGTTTCCCTGGCAAAGCTTTGGTTAATCCAAATGACACAAAAATATGGCGCCACGTTAGCACATAACATAGGCAGATTAAGCTGCCCAGGTAACACTTTACGCTGAATAAATAAGCACACGCAAGCATTTACGTCATCTTGGCAACGCAGCTCCCTTCTTCTTACCGATTCCAGTAATAGCCTTTGTCTCCTCAGGCACCAAGACTCAACTGTAACCCAGTCGAGCCTCAATGTGCCATTGAGGAACGTGGAACCTACCCATGTCACAATACTCATCCTAAGTAACACACAACAATGGATTCTCAAGCAAGGATGAGGTACTATTTATAGACCCCAAATAGCAGTCCTGGACCGGAAGGTGGAATAGACAGGGACAATGGTGGAATTGGGGAGGTTTAGGACTGCAAGTCCTCCCAATACTGTCACAAAACCTTCTGAAAACTTCAGCTCCTCTTTTGACAAATGAGCCCGAAATACAGTCAAGACTTTTTTTCTTTGCTATCTTAGGTTACGTGGTTATTTGAACATCAGCAATTGCATTGCGGACATTATTGGACACATAACCTGACTATAAGATCATTTCAACTTCACAAAATATTTGGAGCTTGACACACAAAAGTGTAAGTTTACCTTTGTAAATCAGGCCCTATTGTAGAAACGACACCGGGTTACGATGTAAGTAACGTTATTTATTTGGAGCAAGCCCTCTACATGTAGCGTCTCCACTCGCTCATGCACTCTCCAACTACCAGCTCGTGTTCTATATTCTCTTACTAGGATACCAGGATGCCACACCAATGTGTGCTTTTAAGAGTGCTTCACATCCATCTCATTCAAAACAGCACATAGCTGTGTATAACTTATCGTAATGACACCAGAACTGCTATTAATTGAATTTAATGAATGGATTGCAAGACTTAGCTTAAGGTATCTGCATGTTTTGTCAGTAGGCACTGTTGTGCAGGCAAAGGCCAAAAAATAAATATTCCTGAAGGGCAAATAAACTGCTGAACTTGTGCTGCTTTTTTAAAATGTGTATTTAGATTTTATTCTAAACGTGGTGATCCTTTTTCTTAATTTTTTATGAACAATGTATCTTTCGCATTGGCTCGATCTTATACATTTTATGACACTGGTCATGCAGTGTTCCCGTTTTGATAGCAGACACATGTTTTACCTCAAATAAACTCCTCATCCCTGAGTAAAAACTAAAATTAGAATAAAATATTGAGGAATGAGTTCAATAATGTTGAGTCAAAGAGATCCTTTTTTTTCAACCTAGGCGCAAACTTTCATATGGAACTAAATTGTTCCAGACATTAAATAGAAGGTGCTCTACTTAACAACTGATCCTTGAAGGTACAAAGATTGGGCATCCTTTTACAGCTTCTGCCATACTTATTTTCCAAATCGAAATCCAAGCTACTGTTTTCCTCCCAAACTCTGGTCCTTCGGTTTCCTTGGAGACATATTTTCATACCTGGCTCCGCTCTGCATTGTGATGTAATGGTGCTCTAGACCAATCAGCGCCTCACTGCATCTATGATGTCATGTGGGTCCAGGAACCATTTCTTCACTGTCATTGTCTTGACAGGGTCGATAGAGATAGGATAAACATTTATTTTATTATTTTCTTTGACATACACCATTTTGGAATACCTTTGATCCTTTGAACATAGCTTTGAGCAGGAGGGGTCGGATCTTAAATTGTTCTGGGGAAGCTTCACAATATCTCGCCCTCCTATGGCTTGTAACATGCATTTAACATCATCGGTTTCAAGACTGCCTTGAGGATACAGAAAGGATGTTTATAATTGATTACCAGTGAATCTGGGATGATTTTGGCCCAGGTTTCCTGTAATATAAGAAAGTAGGCAGCCCTCAAATAGCACACAATCATCTGTAAACTACTTTTTTTATGACTGATAAACTGCTTTTGTCAGCAGATTAATGACACCCCTTTTATCAACCTCAGTAGGATGAAACACTGATTGTGCTTAATGCCTTAAAGTGTGGGGAAAATGCATGCAGCATCACCATTTTTTAAAATATTTTAAATGTGAAAACAATTGAAAAATGAATGAAACTAAAATGTCATTGTAACGCAAGTCACGAAAAGCATACACTCTACTTACACAGTCTTAGGGTAAACAGGGTATAAGATAGTAAACCTCCTTGTATAACACTCACCTCCACCCCCAGTGTGTGTGTGTGTGGGGGGGGATTCAATCATCTCTTAAAGTGATTGTCATATGGTTGCTGGAATTTTCCTCATCATTTGTGAGTTGAATCGCCTTCAAACATATTTCAAAGAATTAGAATCTATTGTTAACAGGGGCATATTATGACGTGGGGGCTGTTTTGGGATGTGACACCCCCTAAAGAAATGCCTTTTAAAAAAAAAACATATTTTATTGATTTTTAGTGCAACATGCTCCAAACATTACCCAATGCCGACCACTGTTATACAATTTTTTATACAGCTCAATTCCATATATAAATTAGCATATATTCGTTCTCAAATTAAGGAAATACAACAGTTTTGTCCGCGCTGTGTTAATTTGCTTGCATCCTTGTTCATCCCCTCACTCCCACGCTGGTTCAGCACATTAACTATAATAGCGAAGCTATTACCCCTTCGCTGGCAGGCCTTTTCCACTCCTGTGCCGAGCCTTTTTTTGGCTATTTGGGCAGTTCGCGCTTAGGCCCACATAACTTTATGTTCACATAAGCTACCCACGCCAAATTTGCGTTCTTTTTTTCCAACATCCTAAGGATTCTAAAGGTACCCAGAGTTTGTGGGTACCCCCGAAGGAGACCAAGCAATTAGCCAAAATACAGCGAAAAAATCGTTTTTTTTCAAAACAATTGAAAAAAGGGCTGCAGAAGAAGGCTTTCAGGAACAGGGAGAGCTGAATTAGAAAACCCCATTTTTCAACACAATTTTGACATTTTACTAGGACATACCCCATTTTTACTATTTTTTGTGTTTTCAGCCTCCTTCCAGTTAGTGACAGAAATGGGTGAGAAACCAATGCTGGATCCGAGACGGCTAAACCTTTCTGAAAAGTAGACACAATTCTGAATTCAGCAAGGGGTAATTTATGTAGATCTTACAAGTGTTTCCTACAGACAATAACAGCTGAAACAAAAGAATATTGAAATTGAGGTGAAAAAAACCAGCCATTTCCTCCATGTTTTACTCTGTAACTTTTTCCTGCGATGTCAGATTTTTGAAAGCAATATATTGTTACGTCAGCTGGCCTCTTCTGGTTGCGGGGATAAATAGGGCTTGTAGGTTCATCAAGAATCCTAGGTACCCAGAGCCAATAAATGAGTTGCACCCTGCAGTGCGTTTTCATTCTATACCGGGCGTACAGCAATTCATTTGCTGAAATAGAAAAAGTGAAAAATAGGTATCAAGAAAACCTTTGTATTTCCAAAATGGGCACAAGATAAGGTGTTGAGAAGCAGTGGTTATTTGCACATCTCTGAATTCCGGGGTGCACATACTAGCATGTGAATTACAGGGCATTTCTCAAATAGACGTCTTTTTTACACACTGTCTTACATTTGGAAGGGAAAAAATGTAGAGAAAGACAAGGGGCAATAACACTTGTTTTGCTATTCTGTGTTCCCCCAAGTCTCCTGATAAAAATGGTACCTCACTTGCGTGGGAAGGCCTAGCGCCCGCGACAGGAAACGCCCCAAAACACAACGTGGACACATCACATTTTCAGAAAGAAAACAGAGCTATTTTTTGCGAAGTACCTAGCTGTGGATTTTGGCCTCTAGCTCAGCCGCCACCTAGGGAACCCTAGCAAACCTGCGCAGTTGTGAAAACTATACACCTAGGGGAATCCAAGATGGGGTGACTTGTGGGTCTCTGACCAGGTTCTGTTACCCATTTGGCCAAAAAAACACTTTTTCCTCTCATTTCGGTGACAGAAAGTTCTGGAATCAGAGAGGAGCCACAAATTTCCTTCCACCCAGCGTTCCCCCAAGTCTCCCGATAAAAATGGTACTTCACTTGTGGGGGTAGACCTAGCACCCCCGACAGGAAATGCCCCAAAACACAACGTGGACAAATCACATTTTCAGAAAGAAAACAGAGCTGTTATTTGCATAGTGCCTAGCTGTGGATTTTGGCCTCTAGCTCAGCCGGCACCTAGGGAAACCTAGCAAAACTATGCAGTTCTGAAAACTAGACACATAGAGGAATCCAAGATGGGGTGAGTTGTGGGCCTCTGACCAGGTTCTGTTACTCAGAATCCTTTGCAAACCTCAACATTTGGCCCAAAAACACTTTTGCCTCTCATTTCGGTGGAAGTTAGTTCTGGAATCAGAGAGGAGCCACAAATATCCTTCCACCCAGCGTTCCCCCCATCTCCCGATAAAAATGGTACCTCACTTGTGGGGGTAGGCCTAGCGCCGGCGACAGGAGATGCCCCACAACACAACGTGGACACATCACATTTTCAGAAAGAAAACAGAGCTATTTTTTGCAAAGTGCCTAGCTGTGGATTTTGGCCTTTAGCTCAGCCGGCACCTAGGGAAACCTAGCAAACCTGCACAGTTGTGAAAACTAGACACCTAGGGGAATCCAAAATGGGGTGATTTGTGGGGCTCTGACCAGGTTCTGTTACCCAGAATCCTTTGCAAACCTCCAAATTTGGCCCCAAAACACTTTTTCCTCTCATTTCGGTGACAGAAAGTTCTGGAATCAGAAAGGAGCCACAAATTTCCTTCCATTCAGCATCCCCCCCAGTCTCCCGATAAAAATGGTACCTCACTTGTGGAGGTAGGCCTAGCGCCCGTGACAGGAAATGCCCTAAAAAACAACGTGGACACATCACATTTTCAGAAAGAAACCAGAGCTGTTTTTTGCAAAGTGCCTAGCTGTGGATTTTGGCCTCTAGCTCAGCCGGCACCTAGGGAAACCTAGCAAAACTATGCAGTTCTGAAAACTAGACACATAGAGGAATCCAAGATGGGGTGAGTTGTGGGCCTCTGACCAGGTTCTGTTACTCAGAATCCTTTGCAAACCTCAACATTTGGCCCAAAAACACTTTTTCCTCTCATTTCGGTGGAAGTTAGTTCTGGAATCAGAGAGGAGCCACAAATATCCTTCCACCCAGCGTTCCCCCCATCTCCCGATAAAAATGGTACCTCACTTGTGGGGGTAGGCCTAGCGCCCGCGACAGGAGATGCCCCACAACACAACGTGGACACATCACATTTTCAGAAAGAAAACAGAGCTATTTTTTGCAAAGTGCCTAGCTGTGGATTTTGGCCTCTAGCTCAGCCGGCACCTAGGGAAACCTAGCAAACCTGCACAGTTGTGAAAACTAGACACCTAGGGGAATCCAAAATGGGGTGATTTGTGGGGCTTTGACCAGGTTCTGTTACCCAGAATCCTTTGCAAACCTCCAAATTTGGCCCAAAAACACTTTTTCCTCTCATTTCGGTGACTGAAATTTCTGGAATCAGAAAGGAGCCACAAATTTCCTTCCATTCAGCATCCCCCCCAGTCTCCCGATAAAAATGGTACCTCACTTGTGGGGGTAGGCCTAGCGCCCGCGACAGGAAATGCCCCAAAACACAACGTGGACACATCACATTTTCAGAAAGAAAACAGCTGTTTTTTGCAAAGTGCCTAGCTGTGGATTTTGGCCTCTAGCTCAGCCGGCACCTAGGGAGACCTAGCAAACCTGCGCAGTTGTGAAAACTAGACACCTAGGGGAATCCAAGATGGGGTGACTTGTGGGGCTCTCACCAGGTTCTGTTACCCAGAATCCTTTGCAAACCTCAAAATGTGGCCAAAAACACACTTTTTCCTCTCATTTCGGTGACAGAAAGTTCTGGAATCAGAGAAGGGCCACAAAGTTCCTTCCATCCAGCGTTCCCCCAAGTCTCCCGATAAAAATGGTACCTCACTTGTGGAGGTAGGCCTAGCGCCCGTGACAGGAAATGCCCTAAAAAACAACGTGGACACATCACATTTTCAGAAAGAAAACAGCTGTTTTTTGCAAAGTGCCTAGCTGTGGATTTTTGGCCTCTAGCTCAGCCGGCACCTAGGGAAACCTAGCAAACCTGCGCAGTTGTGAAAACTAGACACCTAGGGGAATCCAAGTTGGGGTGACTTGTGGGGCTCTGACCAGGTTCTGTTACCCAGAATCCTTTGCAAACCTCAAAATGTGGCCAAAAACACACTTTTTCCTCTAATTTCGGGGACAGAAAGTTCTGGAATCAGAGAGGAGCCACAAATTTCCTTCCACTCAGCATTCCCCCCAGTCTCCCGATAAAAATGGTACCTCACTTGTGGGGGTACGCCTAGCGCCCGCGACAGGAAATGCCCCAAAACACAACGTGGACACATCACTTTTTCAGAAAGAAAACAGAGCTGTTTTTTGCAAAGTGCATAGCTGTGGATTTTGGCCTCTAGCTCAGCCGGCACCTAGGGAAACCTAGCAACCCTGCGCAGTTGTGAAAACAAGACACCTAGGGGAATCCAAGATGGGGTGACTTGTGGGGCTCTGACCAGGTTCTGTTACTCAGAATCATTTGCAAACCTCAAAATGTGGCCAAAAACACACTTTTTCCTCTAATTTCGGTGACAGAAAGTTCTGGAATCAGAGAGGAGCCACAAATTTCCTTCCATTCAGCGTTCCCCCAAGTCTCCCGATAAAAATGGTACCTCACTTGTAGGGGTAGGCCTAGCGCCCGCGACAGGAAATGTCCCAAAACACAAAATGGAGACATCACATTTTCAGAAAGAAAACAGAGCTGTTTTTTGCAAAGTGCCAAGCTGTGGATTTTGGCCTCTAGCTCAGCCGGCACCTAGGGAAACTTAGGACACCTGTGCAGTTTTGAAAACTAGACACCTAGGGGAATCCAAGATGGCGTGAGTTGTGGGGCTCTAACCAGGTTCTGTTACCCAGAATCCTTTGCAAACCTCAACATTTGGCCAAAAAAACACTTTTTCCTCTCATTTCGGGGACAGAAAGTTCTGGAATCAGAGAGGAGCCACAAAGTTCCTTCCATCCAGCGTTCCCCCAAGTCTCCCGATAAAAATGGTACCTCACTTGTGGAGGTAGGCCTAGCTCCCGTGACAGGAAATGCCCTAAAAAACAACGTGGACACATCACATTTTCAGAAAGAAAACAGAGCTGTTTTTTGCAAAGTGCCTAGCTGTGGATTTTGGCCTCTAGCTCAGCCGGCACCTAGGGAAACCTAGCAAACCTGCGCAGTTGTGAAAACTAGACACCTAGGGGAATCCAAGTTGGGGTGACTTGTGGGGCTCTGACCAGGTTCTGTTACCCAGAATCCTTTGCAAACCTCAAAATGTGGCCAAAAACACACCTTTTCGTCTAATTTCGGGGACAGAAAGTTCTGGAATCAGAGAGGAGCCACAAATTTCCTTCCACTCAGCATTCCCCCCAGTCTCCCGATAAAAATGGTACCTCACTTGTGGGGGTAGGCCTAGCGCCCGCGACAGGAAATACACCAAAACACAACGTGGACACATCACTTTTTCAGAAAGAAAACAGAGCTGTTTTTTGCAAAGTGCATAGCTGTGGATTTTGGCCTCTAGCTCAGCCGGCACCTAGGGAAACCTAGCAACCCTGCGCAGTTGTGAAAACAAGACACCTAGGGGAATCCAAGATGGGGTGACTTGTGGGGCTCTGACCAGGTTCTGTTACCCAGAATCATTTGCAAACCTTAAAATGTGGCCAAAAACACACTTTTTCCTCTAATTTCGGTGACAGAAAGTTCTGGATTCAGAAAGGAGCCACAAATTTCCTTCCATTCAGCGTTCCCCCAAGTCTCCCGATAAAAATGGTACCTCACTTGTAGGGGTAGGCCTAGCGCCCGCGACAGGAAATGTCCCAAAACACAAAATGGAGACATCACATTTTCAGAAAGAAAACAGAGCTGTTTTTTGCAAAGTGCCTAGCTGTGGATTTTGGCCTCTAGCTCAGCCGGCACCTAGGGAAACTTAGGACACCTGTGCAGTTTTGAAAACTAGACACCTAGGGGAATCCAAGATGGTGTGAGTTGTGGGGCTCTGACCAGGTTCTGTTACCCAGAATCCTTTGCAAACCTCAACATTTGGCCAAAAAAACACTTTTTCCTCTCATTTCGGTGACAGAAAGTTCTGGAATCAGAGAGGAGCCACAAATTTCCTTCCACCCAGCGTTCCCTCACATCTCCCGATAAAAATGGTACCTCACTTGTGGGGGTAGGCCTAGCGCCCGCGACAGGAAATGCCCCAAAACACAACGTGGACACATCACATTTTCAGAAAGAAAACAGAGCAGTTTTTTGCAAAGTGCCTAGCTGTGGATTTTTGGCCTCTAGCTCAGCCGGCACCTAGGGAAACCTAGCAAACCTGCGCAGTTGTGAAAACTAGACATCTAGGGGAATCCAAGTTGGGGTGACTTGTGGGGCTCTGACCAGGTTCTGTTACCCAGAATCCTTTGCAAACCTCAAAATGTGGCCAAAAACACACTTTTTCCTCTAATTTCGGGGACAGAAAGTTCTGGAATCAGAGAGGAGCCACAAATTTCCTTCCACTCAGCATTCCCCCCAGTCTCCCGATAAAAATGGTACCTCACTTGTGGGGGTACGCCTAGCGCCCGCGACAGGAAATGCCCCAAAACACAACGTGGACACATCACTTTTTCAGAAAGAAAACAGAGCTGTTTTTTGCAAAGTGCCTAGCTGTGGATTTTGGCCTCTAGCTCAGCCGGCACCTAGGGAAACCTAGCAACCCTGCGCAGTTGTGAAAACAAGACACCTAGGGGAATCCAAGATGGTGTGAGTTGTGGGGCTCTGACCAGGTTCTGTTACCCAGAATCCTTTGCAAACCTCAACATTTGGCCAAAAAAACACTTTTTCCTCTCATTTCGGTGACAGAAAGTTCTGGAATCAGAGAGGAGCCACAAATTTCCTTCCACCCAGCGTTCCCCCACATCTCCCGATAAAAATGGTACCTCACTTGTGGGGGTAGGCCTAGCGCCCGCGACAGGAAATGCCCCAAACACAACGTGGACATTACATTTTCACTAAGAAAACAGAGCTGTTTTTTGCAAAGTGCCTAGCTGTGGATTTTGGCCTCTAGCTTAGCCGGCACCTACAGAAACCTAGCAAACCTGCGCAGTTGTGAAAACTAGACACCTAGGGGAATCTAAGATGGGGTGACTTGTGGGGCTCTGACCAGGTTCTGTTACCCAGAATCCTTTGCAAACCTCAAAATTTGGCCAAAATAACACTTTTTCCTCTCATTTCGGTGACAGAAAGTTCTGGAACCAGAGAGGAGCCACAAATTTCCTTCCACCCAGCGTTTCCCCAAATCTTCAGATAAAAATGGTACCTCACTTGTGGGGGTAGGCCTAGCGCCGGCGACAGGAAATGCCCCAAAACACAACGTGGACACATCACATTTTCAGAAAGAAAACAGCTGTTTTTTTGCAAAGTGCCTAGCTGTGGATTTTGGCCTCTAGCTCAGCCGGCACCTAGGGAAACCTTGCAAACCTGTGCAGTTTTGAAACTTAGACACCTAGGGGAATCTAAGATGGGGTGACTTGTGGGGCTCTGACCAGGTTCTGTTACCCAGAATCCTTTGCAAACCTCAAAATGTGGCCAAAATAACACTTTTTCCTCTCATTTCGGTGACAGAAAGTTCTGGAACCAGAGAGGAGCCACAAATTTCCTTCCACCCAGCGTTTCACCAAATCTTCAGATAAAAATGGTACCTCACTTGTGGGGGTAGGCCTAGCGCCGGCCACAGGAAATGCCCCAAAACACAACGTGGACACATCACATTTTCAGAAAGAAAACAGCAGTTTTTTTGCAAAGTGCCTAGCTGTGGATTTTGGCCTCTAGCTCAGCCGGCGCCTAGGAAAACCTAGCAAACCTCTGCAGTTTTGAAAACTAGACATCTAGGAAAATCCAAGATGGGGTGACTTGTGGGGCTCTGATCAGATTCTGTTACCCAGAATCCTTTGCAAACCTCATACTTTGGCCCCAAAAAACCTTTTTCCTCTCGTTTCTGTGACAGAAAGTTCTGGAATCAGAGAGGAGCTACAAATTTCCTTCCACCCAGCGTTCCCCCAGGTCTCCAGATAAAAATGGTACCTCACGTGTGTGGGTAGGCCTACTGCCCGCAAAAGAAAATGCCCCAAAACACTATCTGGACACATCAAAATTATCAAATACAAAACTACCTGTTTTTGCGGGGGGCACCTGCGTTTTTGGTCCTGGGCTCGGCAGCCATCTAGGGAAACCTACCAAACCCAGACATTTCTGAAAACTAGACACCCGAGGGAGTCCAGGGAGGTGTGACATGCGTGGATCCCCCAATGTTTTCTTACCCAGAATCCTCAGCAAACCTCAAATTTAGCTACATTTTCCCCACATTTCTGTGTGGCATCACCGTACTGGGACACATTTCATATAACCCAATGTTCCCCTCAGTCTCTCAGTAAAAATTATACCTCATTTGTGTAGGTGGGCCGAGTGCTTGTGAAAGGGAAGAGCCAAAAACATGTCGATATTGAGGGGGAACCAATGGGGTCCAAAAGGGCAGGTTGCAAAAAAACATTTTAAGGCTGACAAGTGCAGCAGAATTTTTATCAGTATTGATGAGACAATGCTGGGTGGTAGGAATTTTGTGGATTCCTGCAGATTCCGGAAGGTTCCATCATAAAAACGTGGGAAATTTGTGTGATTTCCAGCAAAGTTGGAGGTTTGCAGGGCATTGTGGGTACGAAAATGGTGCGGGGTGCATGTGAAACACACCACTCTGGAATCACCCAGATGTTTAGTTTTCAGACGTACATGTTGCGGGGTGCATGTGAAACACACCACTCTGGAATCACCCAGATGTTTAGTTTTCAGATGTGTCTAGGTCTTGTGGATTTTTCTACATGGCAACGTCCCAAAGTCCATAAAGTGCAGCCCTCACCATTCCAAGTGGGACGATTTTGAGAGTTTGACAAACTCTCATGGCCCAAATGTAAAACCAAATCCCAAAATAATCGAATGAATTCTTGCTTGCTGTGGGATAAGATGTTTTAGAGTGCGGGGGGAGCTGAAAGACTCTTACCCCCTTCAGTTTGGGTGGGGGCATAACCAGGCTCATACTGGTTGGTAGCCACCACCCCAATATATATATTTTTTTTAATTCCCTGGCACCTAGTAGACTTTCTGCCACCCCAGGGTGTGGATCAGGGGTAATAGCCCCATCTGCCCACTGGTGGGCAGAACAACTTTGGCCTCCTTTATTTGGGGTGGGGGTATGACCATACCCCCACCCTCTTATTTTGGAAAAAAAACTTCCCTGGTCTCTGGTGGCCTTTCTGCCCCCCCCTTGGGGGCAGATGGGCCTTCCAAAAATAGGCCCATCTGCCCCCGAGGGGGGCAGATATGGCCAACAGTATTGTGTCCCCATGGGGAGCGACCCTTACCCAAGGGGCTGCCCCCTAAAGAAAAAATACACATACACACACACCAATCCCTGGTGCCTAAGTTGTTTCTCCCCCCCCCGGGGGCAGATCGGCCTAATAGAAATACGCCGATGTGCCCCCAAGGGGAGCAGAAATGGGCAAAAATAAATTTGCCCCCCCAGGGGAGCGACCCTTGCTTAAGGGGTCACTCTCAACCTCTAAAAAACAAATAAAACAAAAAGAAAACCCCCAAAAAATGATCCTTGGTGCCTAGAGGTTTCTACCCCCCTGGGGGCAGATCAGCCCAATAACAATAGGCCGATCTGCTCCGTGTGGGCAGAAATGGCCTAAAATAAATTTGCCCCCCCCAGGGAGCGACCCTTGCCTAAGGGGTCGCTCCCCTTGCGTGAAATTGGCGCCAAAAAATAATCCCCGGTGCCTAGTGGTTTCTGCCCCCCTTGGAGGCAGATTGGCCTAACAAAAATCGGCCGATCTGCCCCCAAGGAGGGTAGAAATTGTCTAAATACAATGTGCCCCCCCGGGGAGCGACCCTTGCCTAATGGGTCACTCCCCTTGCGTAAAATCAGCACCAAAAAAAAGATCCCCGGTGCCTAGAGGTTTCTGCCCCCCCTGGCGGCAGATTGGCCTAATAACAATAGGCCTAAAATAAATTTGCCTCCCCCGGGGACCGACCCTTGCCTAAGGGGTCGCTCCCCTTCTGTGAATTCGCCATAATAAAAAAAAACTCCCTCGTGTTTAGGGCCGATCTGCCCCCTCGGGAGCGATCCTTGCCTAAGGGGTCGGTCCCCAAATCTAAAAAAACACAAAAAAAAGTAATCCCTGGCGCCTAGTGGTTTCTGCACCCACTGGGGGCAGATCTGCCTAACAACAATAGGCCGATCTGCTCCCAGGGGAGGCAGAAAAGGCCTTGAAAAATATTGCCCCCCTGGGGAGTGACCCTTGCCCAATGGGTCGTTCCCCTCATCCCAATTTCCATCTCCAAAATAAATCCCTGGTGTCTAGTGGGCATTTCAGAAGCCAGATCGTTTTGCGATCCGGCTTCTGAAATGCCCGGAGAGACTACAAAGGGAAGGAAATTCCTTTCCTTCCCTTTGAAGCCTCTCAGGGCCCCCATCACATGATCGGAAGAGAAATGCTCTGCATTTCTCTTCCAGCGCGATGGGGAATTGGCATCTGATGAGGTCTGCGCGCGAATGCGTGCTGACGTCATCAGACGTCAACGAGGGGTCAGGGCGGGTCGGGGGTGGAAGGGGAAGGGCTTCCCCTTCCATCCCTGCCTTGTGGGGGTGGGAGGGAAGCCCACAGAGAGAGCGCTAGTGCTTCCTCTGAGTTCAGTGCCGAGGACGTAATGGTTACGTCCTCGGCACATGAGCACAGTGCCAGTGGACGTAACCATTACGTCCCCGGCACAGAAGGGGTTAATGGAGTGAGTACTTAAGTTAATACTTTTGCTACCATTCATATTGGGGTATCTTTCAAAGAGACAGTCAGCAGTTCTCAGGCCTGTGCTGTCAGCGTTCGGCCTATCCTCCTACGCGTATGCCCCCTTACTCTCTGCCTATCTCTTTAATTCTTTCTTCCAAGATTGCAGACGAGGACCTTTGGGATTTTTCCATTTTCTTGTTATTTCTCTTAGCCAATATTAAGCCCAGGTCCTGGAATCTGCTGGTTACCTTATTCTTGGCTGCATGGGGAACCAATGTAATAAGCAATGGGCGGGTGCAGTGAGAATCGATTTTTCAGTAACCTCCGCTAGGTGCTTGACAACCTGCACTCAGTATGGAGTGAAAACTGGGCACGCCCATATCATGTGCAGAAATGATGGACCCACCTCCCTGCATCGAGCGCAAGCAGCCTCTTGTGAATTGAAGTATCTATTAGTCCTCTCTGATGTAGGTAGGCTCTTTATAATATATAGAAACTAATGAGTTTAAATCTAGCATTTCTGATGACTTTGGGGGTTCTCTCTAGAATGTCCTTCCAGGCCTTCTTTGGCCACGCCTTCCACTTGAACCTTTACCCCATATAAGGGCTGGAGTGTCTCCGTTTGCAAATGGCGGTAAAGGCAGGTAATCGCTTTGTACGTCCCTGCTGCTTGTAGAACATAGGAGCAGCAGAGGTGGGTGTGCGGTTCTGCATCCCCCATTCTCCAATGCCTACGGATAATTGCCCCATGGAGCAAAAATTGCCCCCCCGGTAACCTGAATTCCCCACTGAACATCTCAAAGGGGTCAGAACTCCATCTCAAAATAAATCTCCCAGTGTAGTTATGCCTGCTGCAGCCCACGTCACCAGTCTGTTCCAACCATTCCCTCCTCTCAGCAACTTTAAAGTAGCAAGCGGTAGCTCCTGGGAATACGGCAGTTGGATACCTGGTTTCCTCATGACTTTCCTCCAGCATTTCTGCATGGTTTTATGGGCATGCAAGTGCAATCTGGCAGGGCTTAGGATAATCCTGAGCAATGTGCGCTGAGTTGGTGTAAACCCATCTATAGGCCCATCAGGATGATGCCTACTTGCCAGCCACCTGGCCAGCCCTTGGAGTTGGGATGCCAAGTAATACAACTCAAAATCCGGGACCGTCAATCCTCACTGATGCGCTGGATGTTGGAGCATAGCAAGCGCCACCCTTCGCCTCCCATTTCCCCATATAAATGGGGCAGAGCGTCCATTTTTAGGAGGGCAATTCGACCCGCCAGTAAGATAGGAAGTACCTACCAAAAGGGGATGAATGACTTCAAATTTTTCTGAGGTTGTTAGAAAAGAGGTCTCTGGTTGGCAGTCAGTTTGCACTCTGTCCAAGCAGGGACCCTCACTCTAGTCAACCCCTGCTCACCCCCTTGGTGGCTTGGCACAAGCAGTCAGACTTATCTCAAAGGCAATGTGTAAAGTATTTATACCAATACACACAGTAATACAGTGAACACACTACAAAATGGACAGCACACCAGTTTTGAAAAATAGGCAATATTTATCTAAATCAAACAAGACCAAAGTGACAACAATCCAACATACACAAGTCAAGGTATGAATTTTCAAAAGAATAAGAGTCTTACTCCACAAGAAACAGTGAAAATGTTGGTTTTACACAAAGTACCTGGTTTGCATCAAAAATAAAGCCACACGGCGAGCGTGCGTCGGAAAAGTCAGCAATGTGAAGCCATGCGTCATTTCTTCTTCGGTCGGGTAGGTGATGCGTCATTTTTCTCCACCCACAAGATAGCAATGCATCAATTTCCGGACAGGGCACCTCTGATCCGCGCAGGTTCACAATGACTTTGACACCCAGCGATGATGCATGAGAAATCAGGCCGCACAGTGCTGGAAAACTGCGCTGCATGGGTTTACGTTGTTATCAGCAACTGCAAGCGGGTGTTGCATTGTTTCTCCAGCCGTGATGTATCGATCTCCGAGCTGCGATGCAGATGGAGCGTCGATTTTAGCCGCAAAGCGGGTGGCGTTTAGTTTTTCAGCCGCATTGCAGGTGGTGGGTCAAAATTTTCCCTGCATGGTGTTCTTTGTGTGGATTTCAGTCCTTGTTCTGCCAGCTTCACCGCTCAAGGGCCCAGGGACTGGATAGGGCACCACTTAGCAGGGCAGGAGTCTCAGCGGAGAGTCCAGGTGCTGGCAGAGGAAGTCTTTCATGGCCCTGAGACTTCAAAACAGGAGGCAAGCTTAGTTCAAGCCCTTGGAGATTCTTCACAAGCAGGAATATACCACAAAGTCCAGTCATTGTCCTCTTTCAAGCAGAAGCAGCAACTGCAGGCCAATCCATCAAAGCACAGTCACCGGCAAAGCGGCAGTACTCCTCATTCAGCTGTCCAGCTCTTCTCCTTGGCAGAGGTTCCTCTTGGTTCCAGAAGTGATCTAAGAATCTGGGGTTTTGGATCCACTACCTATACCCCTTTCTGCCTTTGAAGTAGGCAAACTTCAAAGGAAATTCTCTGTTGTTCACAAGATCCTGCCTTGCCCAGGCCTGGCCCCAGACACACACCAGGGAGTTGGAGACTGCATTGTGTGAGGACAGGCACAGCCCATTCAGGTGTAAGTGACCAATCCTCCCTCCACTCTAGCTCAGATGGCTCATCAGGATATGCAGGCTACACCCCAGCTCCCTTTGTGTCACTGTCTAGAGAGAGATGCAAACAGCCCAACTGTCAAACTGACCCAGACGGGGAATCCACAAACAGGCAGAGCCACAGAATAGTTTAAGCACGAAAATGCCTACTTTCTAAAAGTGGCATTTTCAAACTAACAATCTAAAAACCACCTTCACTAAAAGATGCAATTGTGGGTTCAGAGACCCCAAACTCCTTATCTCTTTCTGCTCTCAAAGGGAAACTACACTTTAAGGCTATTAAAAGGCAGCCCCCATGGTAACCTATGAGAGAGAGGGGCCTTGCAACAGTGAAAAACAAATTTGGCAGTATTTCACTGTTAGAACATGTAAAACACATCAGTACCTGTTCCACCTTTAACATTCACTGCACCTTCCCATAGGGATACCTAGGGCCTCCCTTAGGGGTGCCTCACATGTATAAAAAGGGAGGATTTGGGCCTGGGAAGTGGGTACTCTTGCCAGGTCGAATCAGAAGGTTACAACTGCACACACAGACCCTGCAGTGACAGGTCTGAGCCATGTTTACAGGGCTACTCATGTGGGTGGCTCAACCAGTGGTGCAGACCCACTAGTAGCATTTGATTTACAGGCCCTGGGCACCTCTAGTGCACTTTACTAGGGACTTACTAGTAAATCGAATGTGGCAATCATGGAAAAGCCAGGTACACATACAATTTATACAGGCGCACTTGCACTTTAGCACCGGTCAGAAGTGGTAAAGTGCCCAGAGTATCAAAAACAGCAAAAACAGAGTCCAACACACAATCAAAACATGGGAAACAGCGGTAAAAAAGACAGGGGAGACCACGCCTAGGATGCCAGGTCTATCAGAGGCCAACCCGTAGTTCCCTTTAAACATATCCTGAGCAGTGCAGTACATTTTTACATCCAGGTATGGCAAACAATGGAGTTTTAACTCCAAGTCCCTGGGCAAGTCACCTGGGATCCTGATTTTTTCAACCTGGAAAAGTTTAGTTTTGGACCAGTTCACTCTTTGTCCAGAAACCTCTTCAAAGCTCTCCAACAGAGGTTTAGTCCCTTGCAAGTCTCACCTGGCATCCCGTAGGAAAAGTAAGATGTCATCAGCATAAAGTGCAAGCAGTTGTACTCCTTCTCCTGCCCTAACGCCCTCAAATAAGGTCCCCACTGGCCAACACTGCCAGAGGCTCCGTGGCAATAGCGAATAGCACAGGGGACAGTGCACACCCTTGCTGCATGCCTCGTTCCACCCAAAACTCTCTGAAATGGTTTGACCCGTCTGTACCCTGCCAGTGGTGCACAAAGCCCTGACCCAACCCAATGTGACCCTTAATCTCATATAGAAAGTCCCATTCAAAGCTGCCAAATGCCTTTTCGAAATCTATAGCTAATATAGTGGCTGCCTCCCAGCCAAATGAATTATCTTCAAGTATAGCCAAAAGCCGTCCGATATTAACTGCAGAGCTGCGCTTGGGAATAAAACCTATTTGGTCAGGATGTATCAATGTGGCCATAAAGGGAAAGAGCCGAGAGGCCAATATGCCACTCAGGATCTTATAATCGACATTTAACATAGAAAGGGGGCAGTACACTCCCACTTCAGTGGCCGGATTGCCGGGTTTGAGCAGAGGAATAATCACCACCTCCATACAAGTTAAAGGCAGATTGCCAAGCGCTCGCGCCTCATTAAACAGCTTCACTAATCTTGGAGCCAGTACTGTTGAGTAAGTACTATAAAATTCAATCGGTAATCCGTCCGACTCTGGGACCTTGCCACAAGCCATTGTTTTAATTACCCCCAGGACCTCAGGCAAGGTAATTTCCTCCCTCAAGGCATCTGCCTCTTCAGGACCTTTCTTTGGGAAAGCGATATTGCATAAAAATCTAGTTCCTTGGGTTATATCAAGTGGAGGTATACTAAGATACAGGGTCTGGTAAAAAAGAGATGAAGCAGGCGTTTATCTCCTCCTGTGACTCCAGGGGTTCCCCGGTATTCGTGTTTAATTTCACCACCAGGGAGCCTCGAATGGCCGGATTCGTGAGCCAGGCTAGCAGCCTCTCCACCTGATCTCCCTCAGCATGCATTTTTTCAGTGTATGCCTTGTAGTCGTAAAAGCGAAGCCGCACTGTGTGCTCTGCCACTTCCTCCCGGGCTTCCCGTAACCTCAGCTCCAGGTCTGGGTAGCTGGGCCTGTCCGACTTCAAGGATCAGAATTTAGATTCTGCAACACTAACGTCTCTCAGCAGTGTGGCCCGAACTCCAGCAATTTTCGAGTTACAATGCCCCCGGATTACTACTTTAAACGTCTCCCACTCCATGTGAGGTTCTAAGGCCGAGCCCTCGTTGACAGTAAAATAATTTGCTATTTGTTGACATGCAGCCTCTCGAAACGGAGGATCTTCGAGAGCTTCCGGCCTCATCCTCTACTCTGGAATTGGTGCGAGCGGTCTTCCCCAAGCCACGCGAAGCAGCACCGGGTTGTGGTCTGATAAGGTATGGGTGAGGTACTCAATTCCCTCAATCATGATGTGAGCATCTGGGGAGCACAGAAAAAAATCAAGAGAGACATGTAGTTCATGCATCAACAAGAAAATGAATAATCCCTCTCCAGAGGATGAAGAATGTGCCAGCTGTCTCGGAGCCCCCAGTGTTCACGCCCCCAACATCAAGTGCCTTCTCCGCCGGATGAATGGGCAAGTCTGGCAAGAAGGGGTAGGATCAGTCTAACTTAGGGTGCACCACACAATTAAAATCTCCCTCAACAATCACCTTTCCAACCAATATGTGAGATAACAGTGTTGTTGGTCCAAAAAGGTGGGCTCGGTAGTATTGGGGCCATATTTGTTGACCAATGATATTTCCTGCCCATTTAATCTGTGCACTACTGCCACATATCTTCCCTCAGGATCCACATAAGTGCGCACTAGCGAAAAGGGCAATCCTGCCCTGATCCATATCAATACTCCTTGTGCATATGCAGAGAACGTTGTATAGTAAAGGTGCCCTCGCCAAAGTCTCTGCAGTGCTGCACCTTCTTTGGCAGTCATGTGCGTTTCCTGCAAAAATGCAAAACCTACCCCCGCCTTTGAAAATACGTAAAAACCTTGTAGCGCTTAGTTAATTTATGTATGCCTCTAACGTGCCAGGATATTATCTAATAACATTGTTTTTGTACAATAAGCAAACCATTATTTGTTCAGTTAGCAGGCTATGCCCCCATATCACCAATAAGTGATTGTTCATTACTCCCCTCAGCATCCAATTATAAGTCTTCTCCAGTTCCCAACCCAGTGGATGAACCCAACTATCCCCAAATACAACTGAGAAACATTCAACCCAACTCCGACACCCCAGGACAGTGGAGAACATCCTACCCATCCAAACTAAATATCAATCAACAGTTCTTATCAAGAATAAACTTTCGGGGAGTTAAAGCCAAGTAGCAGCCGGTCCCAAGGAGCCTATCCCCCACCCAACTTTAACCTAAATTTTAGCATTTAACTGCCTGTGCCACTCCAACACAGGGACATGAATTAAATATTTTAAAGGCCTGTAACAGTCTGCAGAGACTATAATCAATAACTGCATTTCGGTCCAAAAGGTAGATCAACATCTTTCCTTTTCAGAGCCTATCATATCAGTTAATCAGCTGTTCGGGGGGTCACCACTGGCAGACACACACTGGATGGAACTGGCATATTAGAGTCATTTTCTGCATTTTTCCACAGGGGGGAGTCTGTTCTCCCCGCTGTGCTCCACTGGTGGAAGCCACCTCTTCAACTGCCCTCTTCATTTTATGCTGCACCTCGGGTGCCGTGGGGGACCCAACCACCGCCCGGGCCCTTTGCCTCCGGGAGCGTGGTCGAAGCCTTTGCCTCCCAGTGATTACATCCCCACTAGGGCTGGGCTGGCATTCCACCCAAGACCAGGCCTTCTGAGGCGTGAGTAAGAATTGTACTCCAGTTGGCATGACCACAGTGGGATTCAATGCCATTCAACCGGTTACTGATCTCAGCCACCACCGGAGTTGTCTCCGAACGTTCTCTGTTCGTCGCGGATACTCTTTCCGTCAGGTGCCTATGATCATTACGTAAAAGTCCCAGGTCTGTACTCAGGGTGTCTATTTTCAGTGCAAGGGCCTCCCGTGAAGCTGCTATAGCCTGCAACACATCTTGAAGCGTGGGTTTGGAATGCGCTATCCCCGTGTCAGGAAGGTCATCCTGTGTCATTGTGAGAAAGTAGCCTCTTTCTAGCCTTGTTACCCCCACTTTTGGCCTGTTTGTGAGTATATGTCAGGGTGTTTTCACTGTATCACTGGGATCCTGCTAGCCAGGGCCCAGTGCTCATAGTGAAAACACTATGTTGTAAGTGTGGTTGTTATGTGTCACTGGGATCCTGCTAGCCAAGACCCCAGTGCTCATAAGTTTGTGGCCTATATGTATGTGTTCCCTGTGTGATGCCTAACTGTTTCACTGAGGCTCTGCTAACCAGAACCTCAGTGGTTATGCTCTCTCTGCTTTACAAATTTGTCACTAACAGGCTAGTGACTAAATTTACCAATTCACATTGGCATACTGGTACACCCATATAATTCCCTAGTATATGGTACTGAGGTACCCAAGTTATTGGGGTTCCAGGAGATCCATATGGGCTGCAGCATTTCTTTTGCCACCCATAGGCAGCTCTGACAATTCTTACACAGGCCTGCCAGTGCAGGCTGAGTGAAATAACGTCCACGTTATTTCACAGCCATTTACCACTGCACTTAAGTAACTTATAAGTCACCTATATGTTTAACCTTCACCTGGTGAAGGTTGGGTGCAAAGTTACTTAGTGTGTGGGCACCCTGGCACTAGCCAAGGTGCCCCCACATCGTTCAAGGCAAATTCCCCGGACTTTGTGAGTGCGGGGACACCATTTCACGCGTGCACTATACATAGGTCACTACCTATTTATAGCGTCACAATGGTAACTCCGAACATGGCCATGTAACATGTCTAAGATCATGGAATTGTCACCCCAATGCCATTCTGGCATTGGGGAGACAATTCCATGATCCCCCGGGTCTCTAGCACAGAACCCAGGTACTGCCAAACTGCCTTTCCGGGGGTTTCACTGCAGCTGCTGCTGCTGCCAACCCCTCAGACAGGTTTCTGCCCTCCTGGGGTCCAGCCAGGCCTGGCCCAGGAAGGCAGAACAAAGGACTTCCTCAGAGAGAGGGTGTTACACCCTCTCCCTTTGGAAATAGGTGTTAGGGCTGGGGAGGGGTAGCCTCCCCCAGCCTCTGGAAATGCTTTGATGGGCACAGATGGTGCCCATCTCTGCATAAGCCAGTCTACACCAGTTTTGGGATCCCCCAGCCCTGCTCTGGTGCGAAATTGGACAAAGGAAAGGGGAGTGACCACTCCCCTGACCTGCACCTCCCAGGGGAGGTGCCCAGAGCTCCTCCAGTGTGTCCCAGACCTCTACCATCTTGGAAACAGAGGTGTTTGTGGCACACTGGACTGCTCTGAGTGGCCAGGGCTAGCAGGTGACGTCAGCGACTCCTTCTGATAGGCTCTTACCTTTCTTTCTAGCCTAACCTCCTTCCTAGGTAGCCAAACCTCCTTTTCTGGCTATTTAGGGTTTATGCTTTGGGGAATTCTTCAGATACCGAATGCAAGAGCTCACCAGAGTTCCTCTGCATCTCCCTCTTCACCTTCTGCCAAAGGATCGACCGCTGACTGCTCTGGACGCCTGCAAAACCGCAGCAAAGACGACTACTGCAACCTTGTATCGCTTCATCCTGCCGGCTTTTTCACCTGTTTCCTGGTGGTGCATGCTCTGGAGGTAGCCTGCCTCCTTCTTGCACCAGGAGCTCTGAAGAAATCTCCCGTGGGTCGACGGAATCTTCCCCCTGCAACCGCAGGCAACAAAAGACTGCATCACCGGTCCTCTGGTTCCCCTCTCAGCACGACAAGCGTGGTCCCTGGAACTCAGCAAATCTGTCCAAGTGACTCCCACAGTCCAGTGACTCTTCAGTCCAATTTTGGTGGAGGTAAGTCCTTGCCTCCCCACGCTAGACTGCATTGCTGGGTACCGCGTGATTTGCAGCTGCTCCGGCTCCTGTGCACTCTTCCAGGATTTCCTTTGTGCACAGCCAAGCCTGGGTCCCCGACACTCTAACCTGCAGTGGACAACCTTGTGAGTTGTCCTCCGGCGTCGTGGGACTCCCTTTTCTGACTTCGGGTGGACTCCAGTTTACTCCTCTTTTAAGTGCCTGTTCCGGTACTTCTGTGGGTACTGCCTGCTTCTGTGAGGGCTCCCTGACTTGCTGGGCGCCCCCTCTGTCTCCTCATCCAAGTGGCGACATCCTGGTCCCTCCTGGGCCACAGCAGCATCCAAAAACCCTAACCGCGACCCTTGCAGCTAGCAAGGCTTGTTTTCGGTCTTTCTGCGTGGGAACACCTCTGCAAGCTTTTTCACAACGTGGGACATCCATCCTCCAAAGGGGAAGTTCCTAGTCCTCTTCGTTCTTGCAAAACACCAAGCTTCTTCCATCCAGTGGCAGCTCCTTTGCACCCTCAGCTGGCATTTCCTGGGCATCTGCCCACTCTCAACACTGTTGCGACTCTTGGACTTGGTCCCCTTGTTTCACAGGTACTCAGGTCCGGAAATCAACTGTTGTTGCTTTGCTGGTGTTGGTTTTCCTTGCAGAATCCCTCTATCACGACTTATGTGCTCTCTGGGGGTTGTAGGTGCACTTTACACCTACCTTACAGGGTCTTGGGGTGGGCTATTTTTCTAACCCTTACTATTTTCTTACAGTCCCAGCAACCCTCTACAAGCTCACATAGGTTTGGGGTCCATTTGTGGTTCGCATTCCAGTTTTGGAGTATATGGTTTGTGTTGCCCCTATACCTATGTGCTCCTATTGCAATCTATTGTAACTTTACACTGTTTGCATTACTTTTCTTGCTATTACCTGCATAATTTTGGTTTGTGTACATATATCTTGTGTATATTTCTCATCCTCATACTGAGATACTTGTGGCATATTGTAATAAAAATAAAGTACCTTTATTTTTAGTACTTCTGTGCATTGTGTTTTCTTATGATATTGTGCATATGACACCAGTGGTATAGTAGGAGCTTTGCATGTCTCCTAGTTCAGCCTAAGCTGCTTTGCCATAGCTACCTTCTATCAGCCTATGCTGCTAGAAACACCTCTTCTACACTAATAAGGGATAACAGGACCTAGCACAAAGTGTAAGTACCTCTGGTACCCACTACAAGCCAGGCCAGCCTCCTACAGTCATATTACCAGATCTCGGGGATCCTCTCACCTGGTCCCCCACCATTGTGTTGCATTTTTTGTTTGTTTTAACCATGTTCTCTCCTTGATCAAATTTGCCTGTAGAGGTTCTACAGCGGGGGACCCCCCCATGGGCTCTCGATCTGCTAGTGTAGGCTGTCCATAGGATCTCTCCCGGCAATCCACTGTGTCACCCGGTAGAAAGGCCGCACACATACCATAGGTGTCCAGCGGCTCTGCTCTACACAGCTCCCATCACGAGTTCCAGTTCTTGCAGTGGGGGGAGCAGTAGGTATTATTGTTTCTACGTCTTGTATCCCACTGCTCCAGCTGGGAGCCACCACCTGCTCTTCGCAGTGGTCTCCAGGCCACTCCATCTGCCGCTACCTGGTCTGCCCACAGGGGTCACTCAGTTTGCTTTTCAAGGTCCGTATCCCACAGGCCAAGGACCCGTCGTTTGTCCCCTTCTTGGACCCTCCCTGCTGGATCGTGCCTGCCATTTCATGGACTCCCCACTTTCCCTTCCATTGCAAGATTTCCTTCCAGATGCGGTATGTCTATATTTCCTGCAGCCGCTTCTCTGTAGTTCTAGGGCTGACTGGGCCGAGCAAGCGTCAAACCGCTCCACCACTCATGCTGCTCCTGATGCAGCTCTCAGCCCTCTTCAATGGGGGAGAGTAGTAAATGCCTAACAGGGGTGACCCGGTTCCGACCGGAGACTGTCACCTGGCCACTGCACTCCAATAGGCCGAGGACAAGACAGGGGCCTTGTTGTCTATCTCCCATGGCTGCCCCAGATCCACTGCCTGAAGGGCTCCCTCCTTCCTTTCAGTGCATGGGGGGCCTCAGTGCTCACCTCCAGAGGTAGTGAGTCTCCATCGAGCGAGGCCGCTGCCCGAGCCCTGCAGAAGTCCAACACCCCTTATCACACCTAGCACATATTGCGGCCTTCCTTTAATGGGGGGAGCAGCAGGTATGTTTGCCAATGAAAAAAGGGGAGACCGCTGCTCCGTAGCTTCTGCTGTTGCCTGGCCCGGTGACCAGGCTCCCTCGGCGCTCCCCTAGGGTCCTCGTCTGTGCAGGCCTGGACCAGGATGCGGGCCGCACTCCCAGCCTCCACGCAGGCCACTGCCATTCATGCTCCCTCTGTCCCTTACGGAGCCCCTCTGCAGTGCCAGCCCACTGCTTTGTCATTGGGAAAGTTGAGATTTAAACCCCGGTATCTCACAGACTAAGCTAAGCCCTTAATTGCTAAAGACACATTGTTGAAAAATACATTAGTCACAAATTAAGAGACAAAGAGAAGGTAAAGGAAGAGAAAACACATACATTTAGATAAGAGGTGAGACAAGAGGGTAGGTAAGAGTGATTGATGTTCAAATGTCTCTGTAACCTGCTACCAGATTTGTGAATTAAGACTAATTCATTCACCTTTCTCAGTGATACAATTGAGCAATTTTGCTTTGGGTTTCAATAATGTCTCTTCTATTAAGTTCTTTGAAAAAAGATGATTAATTCATCATTGGGTCAGCAGCAACCTATTTTAGCAAAAAAAGCTGAGTTACTCTCTCACACACACACACACACACACACACACACAGACACACACACACACACACACAGACACACACACATCCACACACCGTTACAAAATGTATGTGTGATGCTCATCAGAGTGCACAGTACCACAGCATGTTGTGAGTGCTCATAAGTATTGTACACTTTTTGTTGTGAGTTATTATCACCAACAGAAAGTGTATAATATAAATAAAATAATAAATAAGCAATCACTTTAACGAACAATGTTACCGTACATTTTCTCTGCAATTATTTGAGAAATGTTCCAAATCATGAAGAAATATAGAGGGGTGACGGTATTTCTGCCATGACGTATCACTTCATGTTTTGGCGCAAGTCTCTAAATGAGGCAGTATGTGTCTCATGAAAGTTATTTATTCTTATTGAACTTGCACGGACAATTCATATTTTCCCTTTTATTGCATGGATCTGCAAGTCTTAATTTAAATGGATTAACTGGTTGAACCTTACATCAGTAGGACTAGTTTGGATGAACTATGACAGTGATTATCACTTCACAATTACTAATGGGAAAGATTCACAATGGATTTGAAGTGCTGGGGCAGAATTCACAGTGTCGATTCTCCTCTATAACATTCTACTAGTGAAATTTATTAATGTGTTATTGCTGCAACACCTGAAACATTATTCAAAATATGTTGGGTGAAGCACTCTCTTTGGTAGAGCATCCTACAGTCCATCTTGTCCCCCATCATCTTTTTGTTTTTTCAAGCCATACCACGTGGCCCATCCTTTTTAGGTCGAGCATTAGCGTTCGCCTGCTGTATACTAAAGTATACAATAGAGTGAGTTCCAGAATTTTGATTTGTTAGTTGCAGTGCCCTTCAAAAATCCTTTCTTGCTAGTGGTCAGTTTGCCTCTTTGTCCTGCCTTTTTTCACTTTGGGAGCAGCACAAAGTACTGTGTAATTACGATATGTCCTGTTTATCTCTTCGTAAGAGACTTTTTTTTGGCATTTGCCTGTTTCACCTCAACAGTGTGGGTGCTTGTTCAGTCCCTCCTCCCCACCAGCTCCCTCTGCAAACATAAACCAACAGCAGAGGGGGGCTTTTCCAGGGCCAGCTCGCCCTCGCTCTCTTTATTTTCAATCTGTTTGGCAAGGAAAGTCCACTCAGCAATTTACAACGCTAGGAGCTCTAACTCGAGCAAACACGAGAGCATTGCATTCCCCCACCCCACCTCCAGCTTTGTAAACTCCTAACCGGACTTTTCTTGTCACCCAAATGAAAAAAAACACAGCGCAATTCCGATGTATCCTTTTTTTTTTTCATTTGTGTGGCAAGAAAAGTCCGGTTAGGAGTTTACAATGGTAATATCTCTAACTCGAGCACATGCGTGACCCGTTGTATTGAAAATGCTCGTTAAATGCTCTGGCTTACGTCCGATTCTCTCATCTTCACAGGCTGCAGCAGCCCCTCTCCAACCTAGCACGACTATCAGACGGCCCCTCTCACACATTCAATTACAATGGACAACCCTGACCTGACACAGCATGTGCTGCGCCTCCTTGGACCCCTCCTTAGAGCATGACAAGAAGGAGTCACCAGGGGAGACGCTGCTTCTGAACAGCAGCGTTAATTCTCCCCTCCCAAGGACGATTAGTTGCTGCTATGCAGGAGTTCTCTCTTCGTTATCCCACTGAGTGGCGACACCCCCATTCACTCTGGCCGGGAGAAATATCTCTTCTACACTACCTTAACAAATCCAGAAATAAACGCAAAGGCAAGCCCTCTTCTTGCACATTTTGTTCACTTAATGGAGAGGCTCTGTCACTCTGTAAGTGCCATCTGCAACACATTCGCCATGCCTTACAGGCAGAGGGTGGCCAGTCATTTATTTACTTTTGTCAAACCAGGCTCCCACAGAAAGTATTTAGGAATTGTTGAAAAAAATCAGATTATTGATCATGGAATCCTTTCTCAAACAACATACAAAATAACGCCCCTTCTTACAAGCCAAGTGAAACTGAAAGAGACAGAGGTCTGTAGTTTAATGCTTAGGACCCAACAGTGAGTAATGTGGTCTCTGCTGGGATGTTTTCCTATGTTGAACAGGTTTTATTCTTCACACGCCCTGCTCACCCATTCTTTCTGTGGTCGATAAATGGATAGTTAAGTTAATGGCACCTCTTACAGTGCCATGAAATGCCGGAAAATGCTTTGGAATGCTTTTACAACAACTCAAATTGTACGCACCTTTCCTCTTTTTATTCCCTGTTTCTGGAATGCTCTGCTTTTGGACTCTGTTACACTAGTGTCTGCAACTCATTTCATTCTTCCACACCAAATACATCATCGTCATATCACATTTCCGACACAATGTGCTGATTTTTTTGCATTTGGTTGCCAATAGTGAGCTCAAGCACTATTTCTTGGGGGCTAAGGATTATTCATGGCACAAGTCTTAAAGAAAATAAGTGGGGGGACTGACCAAGTTAGACACTATGCAAGTGACATCACAGCACATGACACCACGGCGTGTGAAATTGCACCTGGAATCACAGGTAGTGGCATCTCAAACCATGACCTGACAGGAAATGACATCACAAGAAGTGAGATCTGGTCTTAAGACCTCACGCATATGCTTACCGCAAGAAAGCAAGCCTTAGTTAGGGATCCCCATGCCCGTCGTGGAGCAAATGTTTTCTTCAGCTTGGGCCGTGTGTAAAGTGCAGAATAATTGTAAATTTTCCTTTGGAAAGTGTGTATTTTAGTGTTATTGCTGTTCTTTTTTATTTCTTTTTTTAAAGAAAAGGGCTTGGAGCCCCACCCATGTCACATCAGTGTCTTTCGTTGGTTTGTGGGATTGCCTTTCAAAATCTGCTTGCTTTTATTAGTGGAAGACATGCATACGTCATGCCTTTTCCGGTGGTTAGCCCTCCTCGAGCACCGCGACCAAGTACTGAAAACATGCGAGGCTCACTGTTTTCTGTCCGGTTTCTGGACTACTTTTTATCTTTTTTTGCAGCGCGATCTCGCTTGCAGAAGTCCAGCGCTTTGCATGACATCGACCCTGTTACATAGTTAATTGCACTTTTGCCGGTTACGTAGATAATTGCACTTTTGCCGATAGGTTTAATGTGGCAAGAAAAGTCAGTTTGGGAGTTTACAACTGCTAATAGCTCTAACTTGGAGAAATGCAAGACCTGTTGCATTGCAAATGATTGTTTTATTATTCTATTTATTGAGTTTAACAACAACAGAGACAGCCCATCACATAGTATTAATGAAGACATTGCCTTATAGACACCGATCAGATTAGCAAGTAACAGTCACAGAAATCTGCACATTTTATATCAATCTCATGTACACATAAACCATTGAACCTGTCAAAAATGTCCGGTGTCACCACCGACAGGCGTGCAGAGGAAGCAGCAATCCCAAAGACAAAGAGTAAAGCTCAAAAAACATCCGTAGGGCTGTATAACATTACCTATAACCAACAGAGAGAAGAGAAAAAGGTAGGACAGGAAGAGACGCAGAGCAGTGCCAGCATCCATTCCAGCAAATCAATCAAAGCACACAGAAAGTTAAGGTAGGGTTCTAACCACTATGCACGTGGTGGGGTGCAGCTCCTCATCTACAATCTCACAGGTTGGTCTCTAAGAAAGAGCGTAATGGGGCCCAAATATCCCGAGGTCGGGATCCCTCAGGCATCAACTCCCAATAAAGCATTAGTTGTTCTTGGCAAAAAGCGGCATCTCACAACCATTCAGATCCTCGCGGGGATCGCTCAGGTCCCCAGCACATCGCAACTCTACGTTTAGCCAACAGCAGCAGGAGGCCTACCAGCTTCCTATGGACCAACGGTATCTCCTCCACATATCCAAGCAGCACAAGCTTAGGGGAGAAGGGCAGAACCAGGCCGGTCATCCCCTCTATTATATGCATCACCTCATTCCAGTAGGCGCATACTGCCGCACAGCTCCACGCAAGGTGAATAAAATCTACGTCAGAGGCACCGCATTGTTCACAACAAGAATCCACCCACAGTCCCATGCCATGCAAACCGCGGGGCTATATTACAAGCGATGCAAGAATTTGAAATGAATAAGACGTGGTCTATAATTGGGGGAGAGCACCCGCATATGTGCACAACATTTCCTCCACATCTCATCAGATATATCTTCACCACCGCGCCTTAGCAGTAGTTTCTGTTCCCTGCTTCTCACTCTGCAAGCAATTATACAACTTAGTAATGAGCCTGCAAGGGGACTGCGCACAATACAATAACTCTAGCACCTGACACACCAACGGGGCCTCAGGAAGGCCCGGGAAGCGTGCACGGAGCATCGCGCCAATGCGCATCACATATAGGGGATGTAACGCAGAGTCTCGTCCATCCCCCAGCGCTATCTCCGACGAGATAAACCGCCCTCCATGAACCAGTCTCCCAGATGTGTTAAATTCGATTCACGGAGGAATTTACGTAGTCGGACGTCCCGGTGCATCCGCTCATCTGCGACATCAAGTACCGGCATTGAAGGAGCGTACGGCTCACGCACACCGGCCTGGCGCAGCAACGCAGCCCAGCCCAGGCCATACAGGCCACCGTATCCACTCCACGCAGCCTAGGATGAGACATCCGTGACAATCCATCCGGCCACACCGCATCACTCTCAGGTGCAAAATGCGGTAAGTATCGGATAGGGCGTATCCAGAAATGTGCAAAATGAGCCTGTGCCCAGTGATAGTAAAGCTCCAAGCCTGGAGCAGCAAGACCACCCAAGTCAAACGGGAGTGTCAACTTGTCCCAAGAGACTCTGGGCTGCCCACCCACCCAGGCCAAACGTATTAACGCAGAGCGGAGTCTCTGCAAAAAACTAACCGTAAGAATAAGAGGTAAATTCACAAACAGGTATACAAATTTGGGAAGCACCACCATTTTAGCAATCGCAATGCGTCCAGTGAGCGAAATCGGTAACGAACACCAGGCCTCCACCCTGTCCTCCAGCCATGCCATTGCCCTTCCATAGTTAGCTGACCATAATGTCTCTGCCTCTCCACTTAGCCAAATGCCCAGGTATCTCACCGGTCCATCAGCCCACCCAATAGGGTATCTGGAAGAAAAGCGTAGCATTCCCACAGAAAGAGGCATCGCCACCTGGTTAGACCAGTTAATCGTAATCCCGGAGAATGCACCAAACCGCACTATCTCATCAAGCAGGATATCAAGATGATCACGCGGCTCGCTCACATACAATGCAATGTCATCCGCGTACATGGATATCAATATAGGGTGCTGGGGGAAGGCCAGTCCATGGTGGTTATGGTGTTGTCTCAGCCTCACCGCGAGGGGCTCCCTGGCAATCGCGAAAAGCAGCAGAGACAGAGGGCAGCCCTGTCGAGCCCCCTGAGCCACCCGGAAAGAACCAGAAAGAATTCCATTTACTCGCAGGTGAGCAGTAGGCTCCGAGTACAGTAAGCGGATCAATTGCACAAACCTAGCGCTCATCTCCACTCTGGCTAGCAATGCAAACATATACTTCCACGCCAGAGAATCGAAAGCTTTAGTAGCATCTAAAAAAACGCTGCTTCATTATCCTCAGCCTCAATTGTACTTGCGACAGTGAAAAACGTGCAAAGATTATAGGCCGTAGACCGACCGGGAACAAACCCAGACTGGTCGGGCAAGACCAGCTTCCGGAGCAAAGGCTGCAATCTCGCTGCTATCATCTTGGCCAAGATTTTGTTATCGATATTAATCATAGAGAGTGGTCGATACGAGTCACAGCTACACGGATCCTTGCCGGGCTTTAGAACTGCGACAATCAGGGCCTCACGCACGGAGGCGGGACAAACCCCAGTCTCCATAGATTCCGCGTACACCTCCAAAAGGTGAGGCGCTAGAATGTCCGTGTATTCTTTATAAAAGGATGGGCTGAGGCCGTCAAGTCGGGGAGACCTATCCCCTGGCAAACTACGAATCGCCATTTTGACATGTTCCACAGTGAAGGGGACGTCTAGGTAGGACCAATGTGAGTCATCAAACCAGAGCAAGCTAATCTTGGAAAAGTAGTCCTGCGCCGCCTCTGCGTCCAGACCAGGAGACTTTGCATACAATTCTGCAAAAAAGTCAATAAAGACCCGCATGACACCATCTGACCCCGCCACCCGCCCACCCGACCCGTCGTTCAGCTCGACAATATAGATGCTATCCCATGGCCTTCGTAGCATACTCGCGAGTGTGCGTCCTGACCTCTCACCTTCCCCGTATCTCCTTGGCATGTTTCCCCAAGAAGCAGACCTCGCGCGGAGAGGCCTCCTAAT
This sequence comes from Pleurodeles waltl, assembly GCF_031143425.1. NCBI lineage: Eukaryota > Metazoa > Chordata > Amphibia > Caudata > Salamandridae > Pleurodeles > Pleurodeles waltl. The sequence goes on from NC_090439.1 coordinate 1,158,907,526, forward strand.
ATTGTGTGACAGTTCTTCGCAAAGCTGCTAGCTTATCCCCAGACCAGTCAACAACCAGGCGCCCTTCCAGTTCTACTATCTGTGCCTCCAAATCAGCCAAATCCCGCCACAGGGACTTCAGCACACCGTGCTGTTTAGAGAGGCATACTCCACAAATTACCACCTTGAATGCCTCCCACAAGGTACCAGCAGAACTCACCGACCCACAAATCTCATTGCAATAGTGAATAATGGCCTTTCGAATTTCGTCCCCCATCATCTTCAACTTCTATGTGAGGTTCCCTGGGACTCTACTCACCAACAGCAGCTTCAAAGTTTGCCAGTGCACAGAAAACACACAACTATGTTCAGCACATATTTGAAATATAACCCTAACAAAAGAGTTTTCTGACAATTTACCAAGAAAAGCAAGAAGCAACTAATCAATAACTGGCTGAAAATAATGAACCTCAGTCATTCAGTCAAAATTCTTTATTCAGTCAAAAAAGACCATAAAAGCACAAAGCGAAAAATAACACATTTCATGGTACAAAGAATGACAATTTAAAATAGTTGTATAAAGACAATCAAACTTTAAAAAACCCTATGAGCTCTCCGGTTATAATAAAATCATCTCATTCTCATGAAACATGGTAGGGAGACAGATAACAATACCTAATCGATATAATCAAGGCCTAATCAACGTTCAGTCAATATTCAGCTGGCCATAGGCCCTCATTATTATTATTAGACAGTGGTGGTAAAAACTGCCTATTGCCGCGGCGACGGCGGCCAAAACACCATTGCTGCTGCTACCAGCCGTCTGCCAGTTATGACTGTGGCCGGAATTCTGCCATCCTTCTGGTGGAATTCTGGCTTCGGTCATGGCAGCGGACGGCGGTAAGGTGGCGCTGCTGCCAGCAGCAGGGCCATACAGTAGACCGCCGCAGACCGTATCATGACACATGATACGGGCTGGCGGTGTTCTGCTGGGGTACGCTGCTGCTGGCAGCAGTGCCCGACCCGTCTCCTGCCGGAGGACCCCCTGAAATCAGGTAAGTTGGGTGCACCGACAGGGGAGAGGGGTGGGGGCTGTTGTTTATGTGGGGGGGGTGTATGTTTGTGTGTGCGTGAATGCGGGTGTGCGTTGCGTGTTGTATGTGTGTGCATGTGTGGATGTGTGAGTGCGTGTATTGTGTGTTGTGTGAATGTGTTTGTGCTTGTATGTGTGTGTGTTTGGATGTGTGTGTGAATGGATGAATGCATGCGTGGGTGCATGTGGGTATGAGTGTGTGTGATGGTGCGTGATGGTGTGTGTATGTTGGAGGGTGGGTCTCGAAAGGGGGGGGTGGGAGGGGAAAATCTTTTGAAAGGGGAGGGGGGTGGGTTTAGACCCCTATCAGTCACAAGGACGGAATTCCCTGTCACTAACAGTGCCTACCGACAGGGTTTTCGTGGCGGTAAGCATGCCACGAAAACCATGGCAGCAGGCGGGGTCATAATCCCGCAAGTGGGCTAGTGAGGGCCGTCTGGGGCAGCCCGGCGATGGTACCACCGTGGCGGACGGAGGGGTACATTGCTGGTTTGGCTTGAGCCAAACAGCCAATGTCATATTGTGGGGAAAAGCACCGCCAGCCTGTTGGCAGTACTTTTCTCCATAATACCACCGTCTGCCAGGGTAGTAATGAGGGCCATAGTTCTTTTTTTTTTAAGGCAGACAAAATAAAATTCAGTACTAAGAAACATGTTGGCAAAGATTCAAGACACTGCAGAAAAAAAAACCCTCCTGATGTGTTTCAAAAGTTTTACTACTTAACTCAGGACATAAAAAAAACGCTTTCTGAAAGAAGAGTATAAGGTGCAAAAGAGCACAAAGTGCTTAGTTGTTTGGGAGGGTTTCCCATCACATGTACAGCAAGGTAAGGAGACAAACCAAGTGCCTGTGATGGGAAAGGCCATTAAACTATGTATAAGATTCAACCTGAGCTATGTGAGATAAAATCTGGAAACTGGATCCTTTATCCAGATTAAATAGGGCTCCATTTCTTGTGTGGTAATAAGTGGCACATATAGTTGAACTGTGATTCTCTCAGAGTACCTTGCTCTCCTGATGTCTTCTTTTTGCATATATCTTAGACAAGCGTCTTATAAGAGGGCTTAATATCAATAGGCCTGTCAAAAAAGGCTGCTCAGGCCTAAATCCTGCAGTGTGGTGTTAACATACTTACGTCAGGGAGTAGTTAACATATGGCTTTGCTTCAAACAGTCCTCCATAATTATGTGTGTAAAACCTAATTCGGGTGTAACCCACACTTTGAGCCAAAGCCAAATGGGAGCCAAGCCAACTACATCTTCCAGATAGCCCAAACCCAATTCCTTGTATGAAATAAAAATTGGTGTAGATTTTGAAGTCCCAAGTAATCTAAGAATTTGTTCTCTACTGCCTGTAAAGTATTGATAGTAATATGGAGACACACTCCAGCCCCGTATGTGCCAAGTGAAAGGCATTTGCTTTTATAAAGCATAACCATTTCTTTAGGTGCTTGTGTCCTAATTTTTTCCAAATCTGAATAAAGCTTCTCTTGTTACCATACTTTTTTGGGACCTCTGTGTTAGTAATCGCTTGCACTTCTATATCAAACAGGATACCTAAATAATTCAAATTTGCTGTCTCCATAATTGGTGTCTTGATGATGAGGAAGGTCTTAGAATGGGTATTTTTGGGGCCGCAGGTCAAAATAAACTTTTTTTTAATTAATCTTCAGAAAAAGTCCTTGCATAAAATTATTAAGACCATCTAAGAGTGCTTGTAGGCCATTTGAAATGTGTGCAATTAAAACAGCGTTGTCCGCATACTAAAGAACAGAGACTAACCGATCACCAAGTCTAGGGACATCTGGAGTGTAGGAAGATAAAAAATGATCTAAAGCATTTATATAAAACAAAAATAAAAAAGGGGCTAATATACATCCTTGCCTTACCCCAGGTGTTACTTCAACAGTGCATGTATAATTGCTAGACTGAGTGTTGCAACCACTCACTCATACGGGCATCCAGTGAAGTCTTTTTAAGAGGTCCAATAACGTTTTGCTCTGTCCACTAAGTCAAAGGCACAGGAGAGGTCCCTGAAGGCCATATGAATGGCTCCTCTCCTGGCCTAGACATATTTGCCTAATATAGGGGACAGATTCAGGGCTTGCTCATTGGTGGCCATTTTGGACTTCAGACAAAAAAGATTTTACTTCTATCCAGGCTTCCATTTTGTTAAAATCGCTCTGCCAAGCAGTTTTACAGAAGAGTCCAACAAGGAGATGGGACGATAATTTGCGAGAATATTCCTGTCCCCTTTCTTAAAAAGGGAACTAATATTAAATTCCTCCATGATTCAATTGGACCCATATTGATTGAGGCTCTAAAAACATTTGTAAGAAGGGGAGCCCAAAACTCAGGTTTCTGTTTTAAAAGCTTTACGGGGACTCCATGAGGGCCTACAGAATTTCTTGCTGCAGAAACTGAAACAGCTTTCAAAACATCTCCAACCTCAATAGACTGGATGAATTTTAGATAATCAAAGGATGGAGCAATCAATCATTTTCTTAAATTAAAATTCTGGGCCTGGTCAACCCATTCCTACTCCAGTATATGACATTCTAGGCCCGAGGGTGGTATTTTTTTTTTAAAAAGGGTCGATTGACGATCTCTCAAAAGGCCCTAATATCCTTAGAGCAGGCAGCTTCCTCTAGGTTTTACCATGGTTTACATCTAACTTCTACCTTTCTTTTAGAGATAACTTGTATGTATATATTTCTAGATTCTTTTACTCTGCCTGGGTCTTGTGAGATCATTTTAGTGGCTTTCTTAAGGGCTTTATAAGCAGCTGTATGTTGTGAGTTAAACCCACGACTGAACCCTGTGTGGTTTACCAGGATTATCTATGGTTAACAATATAGACACTGATTGAGATATCTTGACAAAACTATTTTGGATAGCAGACGGGGCATCTGTATCTGGAAGACAAAACGTGATTTCTTTCTCATTATTGCTAACCAAAGCCAAAAAAATATTATTCCGGTCAACATGGTGCCATTTCCTACGTATCCCTCTATATGGATTATAATCTATAGGAAAAAATATTTTTGAGTAGGGATCCAAAGTGCAATAAAAATGAGAGGCTTATAATGATAGGATAATGATCACTCAAGGGTGAGTGATGCACCACGTATTTCTTCAGTTTAGGGACCAGGTCATCTGAAAATAGAATATGGTCAATAACACTGCTCTTACCTCTACCCACAGAAGTATAGGACAGATTAAAAGACAAAATATTGCGTGATAGGGCTTACCCATATGCCGAATGCATAAAATGGCTGATATCCTCTCCCTTGCCATCTATGATTAAACAGACATGGTTTCTAATTTAACTCCCAACTCCCACCCCCACCCCCACCATGCATTGTGATGCACATCTTACTTAATATTAAAAAACCCTAGAAATTCACTGGAAAAAACAAAGGTTACAGAGATTTTATGGTTAGGAAACATATATTTTATTAAAACCTCAGAAATTGACTAAAAAAACGAAGTTACTGCAATGGTATAATTATTTTCAGATTTTACATGCACAAAACCATAGAAATTCAGCTGTTATAGTTAGAGTTATTTCAAGTACCTTTAACTCGTGCCCTTTAGTCTTCTTATAATAACTAGGTTTGAGGTTCTCAGGAAACAGCCCCTGGCATCTGTCCCTAACATTAACTCGTAAATTGTGGGAGCTTCAGCAATGCTTAATCCTTCTGTACTGCGAGTAATGAGGATCCCCATATATTGGAGCGTACGGACCAGTAGTAGAACGTTAGATTGGATACGCCCCACCTCCCTCAATCTTTGAGGAAGACCAAAAGCTTTGTCGCCCTTATGGGTTTTTAAAATTCCTGCAAAAAAACAAATACAAACGCTTTTGAGTTTGGCCAGCCAAAGCCTAATAATCTCCAGTGGAACAGCCCTAAACAGATATAACACTTCTGGCAATATTGACATTTTTAAAACATTACACCTCCCTGCCCATAAAAGGTGCTGTGGTTAATCCTCATAAGTTCCTGCTTGATGTTACTTAACAATGGTGCTAAGTTTGCTTCATCTAAATGGTCCACCCCTCCTGTAATTCTAATGCTAGAGTACACTGCCTCTCCCACCACCCGCTGATTCATCAAACCCATTTCTTTAGGACAGACCACCTGTGTCTTCTCCTCATTAATCTTATACCCAGAAAACATCCCATAATGCTTAGCATAATGCTTAGCAGCCTTTCCTAGCTCAATAAGAGCAGTTCAGGGATCCGCTGTAACTACTATATATCATCCGCATATGCAAATACTTTTATGTTCCACATGCTTTGCTACAACAGGTCTTATTAGTTTGTTCCCCTCCGGCAATGTTATAAAAGGGTCAATATTGAGTGCAAACAATAAGGGTGAGCAAGGACACCCCTGTCTACCTCCAGTAATCACTTTACGATCAGACTCCGCCCCCCATTATCCTCAATCTTGCAGTGGGAGCTTGACTATAAGAGGTGCGTACGAGGCATGGCAAAGGATTGCTAGGACAAAAAATATTACCAGATTCAGTGGTTATACACCTCTGTAGAGCTCTCTGGACCTTCCACTCATATTTCATGATGGAATTGTTAGGAGGTGGGCACGGAAGGGCATAACGGTGGCGGGCACAATTTATTCCTCCCACTTTTTATTCGGAAACCACATTTTGAGTGAGGCGCAACGACCTACTCCACCCAAATTAAGAGGTCAATGGGATCTTTTGACTCAGAGAAGAGTGTGGTAATCAGATACATTCAACACAGATCAATACACATGAGTAATCTAAACAACTTAAACACCATTGTAGGAGGATGGCCTGGTTTGTAGTGGGTACCTAAGGTCTTTACACCAGTTATCCCTTATCAGCGAAATGTAGACAGTGTCAGTGGATGAGCAGCCAAGGCCTAACTAGTAGACATGCACAGCTCATGCAGTACCACTGTGGTCACACAGTACTCACACACATGAAAGAAAACCCTCAGAGGTACAAAAGTAAAGGTACTTTATTTTGGTGACACATATGCCAATAATACCATAGAGACTATACTCCCTTAGGAGGGAAGTAATACACAAATTATATACACCAGTATGCAGAAATAGCTGTAAAACCAGTTAGAAAACTAATAGTGAAAATCACAATAGTTAGAAATGGGCCTGGGGGAACACAAACTATATACTAAGAAAGTGGAAGCGAACGTCGGTTTCCCACCTAGACAAGTGTAGAGTGTAGAGGGGCACTGGGAGTATTACGAAACACCAAAGGTAAGTAGTAGAACCCACCCCAGAGCCCAGGAAAGCAGGAGTAAATCACAGTAACTTTACCAGAACACACAACAACATGAGAAATAAGATATTGCAAGAACCAGAAGAGACTGGAAGACACCAACAATGGGTTCCTGGACCTGAAGACCTGTGGAAGAAGGGGTCCAAGTCCAAGAAGCACAGAGGAGTACATGGAGAACAGGAGCCCCTGCTAACCCGATAAAGGTGAAAAAGAAGAACCCCCGGTGAAGAACAACCGTCAGTATTGCACCCAACAAGACAGATGCAGGTTCCTGGTTTGTGTGGAAGATGTTCTACTATGGATGGATGAATGCAGTCTGGTGTGCGTGACTGGATTCCACCAACAAGCCTAGGCAGATGCAAAGCACGTGGTTAGTGGAAAATGGCACTGCCAGGAACCAGGAGGGACCTGGTGGACTCTACCCAGAAGGGGATTCAGAGGGCCTCTCAGCAACTCAGAGAGCCCTCAGAAGACCAGGCAGCGTGCACAGGAGTCCCAGAGCCTGGGGACAAAGAAGGTACAAAAAGAGGCTCACTCAGCACTAACTGCAGAAAGGGATCCCACGCCAACGGAGAACCACTCAGGAAAATGTGCGTCACAGGATAGAGTGCTGGGGGCCGGAGCTGCACGGTCCATGAAGAACTTCATGGAAGGATGCCAACAAGCCTTGGCAACTGCAAAAAACAAGGTGCATGGGGGTACTGTCTTGCATGGGGTGGCAAGCTCTTACCTCCACCAAAGTTGGACAGTTGGATGTTAGGACCATCAGGACCACTTCAGTCTACCACCCTTGTTGTTGGATCCACACACTTCTTCAGGAGAGGGGACCCACACCACCGGTCGTTGCTGCTGAGGTGTGCCTGCTGAAGCAGTGTAGTGACTCCTTCACATCAAGGGAGATTCCTTCATTTTTCTGGTGCAGGCTGAAAACAGGCAGTCCTTGAAGGATGCATGACCTGGAAACAGTTACAGTTGCTGGCAAGAGCTGAAGATACAGGGGGTCATTCCAACCCTGGCGGTCGGTGTTGTTAAAGCAGCGGCCAACCCGCCAACAGGCAGGCGGTCAAAAAAATGGAATTCTGACCCTGGCGGGAACCGCCAACACAGCCCACCACTTTAACACTCCGACCGCCACGGCGGGACAAACAAACAGCGCGGCGGTCACCGCCAACAGGCAGGCGGCAGACAATGTACCGCCCACCCTATCACAACTCACCAATCCGCCACCTTTTCCAGGGCGGGAGCCCCGCCGATAAAAACACGGTGGAAACAGACTACGAACGGGAAAACGCTCACCTCTATACACTCCACGAGGAATCTGGACAGCATGGAACCCGAATTAAACATCCTACCAGCTATTGTCTACCTGCTCTTCTACCAGGAGCACGAACGCCGGCGCAGACGACAACTGTGAGTACTGCACCTACGACACGGGGGAGGGGGGAGGAGAAAAGGTCACGGGCACACACATGCGCGATACACCCACCCCCCCACCCCAAATACCTACACACCAATGCAGAGCAACAAGTCAGAGTGACACCCCCAAGCCCCCCGGAATAATGCAAAGACAAAATAAAATGATCATTAAAATAGAAGTATATTATAGCTCAAATGAAGTAATGTGAATTATGAAAGATGAAATATACATATTAAATAAAGAACATAGTTAAAAATATATACATAGGCTATAAGTCCTGCACATTTTGCCAAAGTTCCATCGTTCGTGTGCCAATGTGCACAAACACATGGGCAAAGCCCACACACGAGACCAGATACCATTGGAGAGAACACTGCTGGGGCATCAGATGATAAAACTACAGGCACCTCAGGGGGAAGGGAAGGGGGGGCATCTCAGCCACATGAGTCCACGACGCCAGATCCACGAGGGGCCTCCATGGCCACTGTACCATCCTGGGGAGTGCAAAGCCACAGTCTCTCAAGTCTGTACAGTGGGTGGGTTGCCCACTGTACCATCCTGGGGAGTGCAAAGCCACAGTCTCTCAAGTCTCTACAGTGGGTGGCTTGCCCACTGTTCCATCCTGGGGAGTGCAAAGCCACAGTCTCTCAAGTCTCTACAGTGGGTGGCTTGCCCACTGTTCGATCCTGGGGAGGGCAAAGCCACAGTCTCTCAAGTCTCTACAGTGGGTGGCTTGCCCACTGCTGTATCTTGGGAAGTGCAAAGCCACAGTCCATCAGGTGGATTACAGACTCCACTGGTCATGGAGGAGGCATGGTGGCCCGAGTGCTTCGAAGAAGCCCTGCTCGACAGAGAACCGGCACTGCCAATGGGCCAGCGGTGCCTGACAGGAAGGGCCCAGCAGAGCAGTTCAGAGACGGCGGTGCCCAGCGGAGCGGTGCTTGAGATGAAGGGCCCAGCGGAGCGGTGCTTGAGATGAAGGGCCCAGCGGAGCAGTGCTTGAGATGAAGGGCCCAGCGGAGCGGTGCTTGAGATGAAGGGCCCAGCGGAGCGGTGCTTGAGATGAAGGGCCCAGCGGAGCGGTGCTTGAGATGAAGGGCCCAGCGGAGCGGTGCTTGAGATGAAGGGCCCAGCGGAGTGGTGTATGAGATGAAGGGCCCAGCGGAGTGGTGTATGACAGGAAGGGCCCAGCGGAGCGGTGCTTGAGATGAAGGGCCCAGCGGAGCGGTGCTTGAGATGAAGGGCCCAGCGGAGCGGTGCTTTAGATGAAGGGCCCAGCGGAGTGGTGTATGACAGGAAGGGCCCAGCGGAGCGGTGCTTGAGATGAAGGGCCCAGCGGGGCGGTGCTTGAGATGAAGGGCCCAGCAGAGCGGTGCTTGAGATGAAGGGCCCAGCGGAGCGGTGTATGACAGGAAGGGCCCAGCGGAGCGGTGCTTGAGAAGAAGGGCCCAGCGGAGCGGTGCTTGAGATGAAGGGCCCAGCGGAGCGGTGCTTGAGATGAAGGGCCCAGCGGAGCGGTGTTTGACAGGAAGGGCCCTGTTCAGCGGTGCTTCTCACGGTGGCCCCTGTTCAGCGGTGCTTCTCACGGCGGGGCCCTGTTCAGTGGTGCTTCTCACGGCGGGGCCCTGTTCAGCGGTGCTTGTCTTGGCGGGGCCCTGTTCAGCGGTGCTTGTCTTGGCGGGGCCCTGTTCCTGTTCAGCGGTGCTTGTCTTGCCGGGGCCCTGTTCAGCAGTGCTTGTCTTGGCGGGGCCCTGTTCAGCGGGGCTTGTCTTGGCGGGGCCCTGTTCAGCGGTGCTTGTCTTGGCGGGGCCCTGTTCAGCGGGGCTTGTCTTGGCGAGGCCCTGTTCAGCGGTGCTTCTCACGGCGGCCCCTGTTCAGCGGTGCTTGTCTTGTGTTTCTAGGGAACCAGACCTGGCCAATACTTCCCGCTCAGTCGCCATCCGACCTTTCGGTTGCGGTGCCCTCCTGTGATGGAGTCCTGGGCCCGTGGGTGTCCTCCGTCACACCCGGAATGGGGCTCGCCTGCTGCCTGACTTGTCCGCCCTGCTGCCCTTGCCCTCCTTCGCTGAATCTCTGGGGCCCTTGCCTCCCTTTGTTGATGTGCCAGGTGACGGGGTAAGGCTACTGTCCTTCGTGGCAGCCGTCTCAGGCTTGTCGCACCGGCCCTTCGCTTTTTTGGTCCTCTTCCCAGGGGGTGGGCTGGCTGTCCCCTTGCTGCTGGCCGATGTTCCTGCCCTAGGAGCTGGTGGACTCCAATAGCCCTGAACTATGGTCCTAGTAGGTGCAGGGCTTGTGGTGGCTGAGGTGCTGTTTGGACTCTTACGAGATGGAGGGGGTGGGTCAGGTGATGCAAAGAGGTTAATTTTGGAGAGGAATAACTTTTTAGGAGCAATGGGAAGGGTAGGTGCAGTGGGTATGGGAGTGGAGGAAGAGGATGTGGTTGTAGGAGAGTCAAGTGTGCTGTCTTTGGGTGCAGGTGCTTGTGACGGAGGCTGACGTGAGGTGGATGGCTGTTGGGTGGGTGGCTGCCTGCGTTTGTGTGGTTTGGAAGAGGGGGTGACAGACACAGTGGGAGAGGACACAGGGGACGTGTAAATGGCAGTGGGGGTGGTGACTGCACGTGTGCGGACTGGTCTGGAGGGTGTGCTGGTGATGGACGTACTGGCTGATGGGGGTGTGCATGCAGGTGTGAGTGGAGACGTCACAGGGAGGGAGGAGGGAGACGAGGAGGTGGGGGACACAGAGGAGGTAGTGACTGTTGGCATGTCTGCATCTGGATGTTGCTTGGGTGAATGCTTATGTGATCTGTGGTGCTTATGTCTGGATGAGCTGCCCTTGGGTGTTGAGGTGTGTGCAGGTTGGTCTGATCGTGTGGATGGGATAGGCAGAGGAACAGGGGAGTGGGACTGGGTGGAGGGAGTTTGAAGAGGGAGGCTGGAGACAGGGACAATGGCTGCCATCAGTGCTGAGGCCAGAGCGTTGAACGATCGCTGATGGGCAGCCTGACCCGAATGAAGGCCCTCCAGGTATGCATTGCTTTGATGCACCTCCCTCTCCACACCCTGGATGGCATTCAAAAGGGTAGACTGCCCAACAATGATGGTCCTCAGGAGGTCAATGACCTCCTCACTGAGGGCAGCTGGGGTAACTGGGGCAGGGCCGGAGGTGCCTGGGGCGAAGGAGATGGCCGGCTTCCTGGCCGAGCGGGCACGGGCCGAACGCTGAGGGGCTGCTGAGAGGGCGGAGCTGGTGCGCTGGGTGGCGGCTGTACCTGTTGTTGCGGTGGGCACGGATGTTGCCGCCACCGCAAGGGAGCTCCCTTCCGAGGACGTGTCGGTGTCGCTGACGTCTCCACGGGTCCCCGTTGTGGAGCCCCCCTCGCCCTCCGTCTCACTGGTGAACTCGGAGTCGGTTGCATGGCCCTCCGGGGCAATGTGAGATGCAGCTCCCTCGAGCGCCGATGCCACTTCTCCTCCGCCTGATGATGCTAATGCACACATGAACAGGAAGACAAATAAAATGGGGGGGGGAGAAATAAAGACATGTTGAGTGCATGCATTGGCAACACCGTTGGCGGAGAGGACAGACACAGAAGCCCTCTGCACTACGCCGCGCACTCGGGGTACACTACTCAATTATTGTGACTTGGCCTACAGGTCTATGGATGACAAATGCACACATAGGTGAGGCCGGACCATGGATAGCTGTACTTAGCACCCTACAGAGGTGGGGGGCGGGGCACAGAGCCATGCCTAACGGAGGGGCCTAGCCTACAGAAAGCGCCCTGGCCTAGAGATAGCCACAGCCCTCCTCCCCCACCCAGACACCTCCACTGCGCGCAAAGATAGCAGAATGTGCTGATACTCACCCCCTTGTGTCTGCTGTGATGTCCTCACGCGCCCATCCAAATTGGGGTAGGCCACCGCCAGGATCCGGGACATCAGGGGGGTCAATTGGCGGCTGGCACCCCTCCTACATTGGGAGGCCATACCCAGCAGAGCCTCGGCGGTCTTTCTGCTCCCGCGGCGGATGTCCTCCCACCTCTTTCGGCAGTGGGTGCCCCGTCTGTTGTGGACCCCCAGGGCCCGGACGTCCTTGGCGATGGCACGCCAAATGTCGACTTTCTGATGGGCTCTGACCTATGTGACATGTACAGGGGGGGAAAAGAAACATTATCACTTTTCTGCATGCTCGATGTGAGTGGCTCCCCCTCCCCAACCTTGCCATGTGGCACATGCTCTCATCTGTCATGCGTTGCACTCCTCATTCGTTCCCCTACCCACCATCTTACATCCACCCCACTCAACACAGGCATAGCCCATACTACGTGCTCCCTGTGTACTTACCTGTTGGTCTGGAGGACCGTAGAGTAGCGCATACTGGGGGAGGACCCCATCAACAAGTTTCTCCAATTCCTCAGATGTGAAGGCAGGGGCCCTTTCCCCAGTCGCAGCAGCCATTGTCTCTCCCAGACCGAGGTCACAGCAGCACTTGCAGTATAGGTCCTCTCCTGTGGATGATCAGGTCTCGAGTGATTAAGCAGTTAGAAAATGGCGGTCACGCCCGCGGCGGTGCGTACCGCGGCGGTGCGTACCGCGACCGCCGGCGCACATCGTCATTGGCTCCTGAAACCCATAGGGTTCAATGTTAACCAATGCGGCTTTGCACCGCGGTCTTCGACCGCCTACCGCCATGGTGTGCCACGCCAGCGCATTGACCTCACATCCCATTGTCACACTTCACAGGTCAGGCAGCCGCCATTTCAAGGGCCCACATGGCTTAATTTCTACTGCGTCACACAGGCCTAGGCCTTGCATTGCCACACATACACGCCTTTCAATACATAGATAAACGTGTGCTATGCGAGCTGTGGTGAACGTACATGTGAGTGGATTGACTCCATACTCCATGTTGTCCTTCCTAGGCACCGTCCGCTGGGACTTGCGAGGAGAAGGACGAATCCTCCCGTGTACAGACCGCTGGTGGACCTGTCGACAATGGAAGAACGACATTATACTTCGATACAGACTTGACAGAGCCACTATACATGAACTGTGTGCCCAGCTGGAGCCAGCCCTGATGTCCCCCATCCGCCAACCCACAGGAATTCCCTCTCTGGTGCAGGTTCTGTCAGTACTCCATTTTTTGGCAAGTGGATCATTCCAAACAACAGTGGCCATATCATCAGGGATGTCTCAGCCTATGTTTTCTAAGGTTTTGTCCAGAGTGTTGTCTGCCCTGATGAAATACATGCGGAGCTACATTGTGTTCCCTGAGGTGGGGGATTTGGCTACAGTGAAGGGTGATTTCTATGCCCTTGGACATATCCCCAACATCATTGGTGCCATTGAAGGGACCCATGTGGCTTCGGTTCCCCCCAGAGAAAGTGAACAGGTGTACAGGAACAGAAAAAGTTATCATTCGATGAATGTCCAGGTGGTCTGTTTGGCAGACCAGTACATCTCCCATGTAAATGCCAAGTTCCCTGGGTCAGTGCATGACGCGTATATCATGCGAAATAGCAGCATCCCATATGTGATGGAACAGCTACAGAGACATCGTGTGTGGCTATTGGGGGACTCTGGTTACCCCAACCTCTCCTGGCTATTGACCCCAGTGAGGAATCCCCGGACCAGGGCAGAGGAACGGTACAATGAGGCCCATGGGCGTACTAGGAGGATCATAGAAAGAACCTTCGGCCTCCTGAAGGCCAGGTTCAGGTGCCTGCATATGACAGGTGGATCCCTAATGTACTCACCAAAGAAGGTGTGTCATATCATCGTGGCCTGCTGTATGCTTCACAATCTGGCTTTGCGACGCCAGGTGCCTTTTCTGCAGGAGGATGGTCCAGATGGTGGTGTTGTAGCAGCTGTGGAGCCTGTGGAGAGTGAAGAGGAGGAAGACGACGGGGACGACACAGACACCAGGGACACAGTGATACAACAGTATTTTCAGTAGCACACAGGTAAGAATCAACCACACCATTTTACATTTACTTACAGCCTCCTGCCTCTCTACTCTTGGTGGTTCCACCCAGTTCCTGTTCACTGATTTGTGACTTTACCTTCCCTTTTCAGAGCTGTATGCGCCACTGCGTGACTTCTGCTTTGTTTGCCCATGGACTACAGCCGTATGACAGTGGTATGTTGTCATCACAATGTCACTGAACATTTTTGCACCGTTATGTGTAATACATTTGTTAAGAATACAAGCAGACTCCAGATTATTTGAGTGAAATAAGTGATTTAATTAAAGTGCTACATTTAGGTACATGATTGTAAAACGGTGATGGGTGGGGGTGGAGTAATGTCCATGGCAGAGTCCAGTTCTCAGTCTCACAGGTGCATTGTCCATATGCCTGTGGAAGGATGGAGCAGGGGCAGTTTGAGGTTGGACAGGGTGACAATGTGGGACAGTGGGATGACATCAGGGGGTATCTTATGCTGGCGGGGGTCTTGGCATCCTACTCTGTCTTCTTGTGAGATCTCAGGTTCCGCTTGCGGGGTGGTTGTTCTTCTGCAGGAGGTGGGGTTCTGGTGGCCTGTCGTTGTGTGGGGGCCTCCTGTCCACTAGCGCCGGCGGAAGTGGTAGGCTGTTCCTGGTCTAGGCTAGTGACAGGGGCCCTTTGGGGTGCCACATGGTCCCGCAATGTGGTGACTATCTGGTTAAGGGCCACGACGATGGTCCCCATTGCGGAACTAATGTTCCTCAGTTCCTCTCTGAACCCCATGTACTGTTCCTCCTGCAGTGCCTGGATCTCCTGGAACCTGCCCAGTACCGTCGCCATCGTCTCCTGGGAGTGGTGGTATGCTCCCATGATGGAGGAGAGGGCCTCTTGGAGAGTGGGTTCCCTGGGCCTGTCCCCCCCCTGTCGCACAGCAGCCCTCCCAGTTCCCCTGTGTTCCTGGGCCTCTGTCCCCTGGACGGTGTGCCCACTACCACTGCCCCCAGGTCCCTGTTGTTGGGGTGGTGGGTTAACCTGGGTGCCCTGTAGTGGCGGACACACCGCTGATTGACGTGTCCTGGAGACAGAGGCATGGGCCCGCTGGGTGGGAGCTGTGCTGGTGTTCCCAGAGGGGGTTAGGTCTGCTGTAGCCTGTGGCTGTCTGTGGGGAACCGACTGTCCCGAGGTCCCCGATGGGCCGGGCTGGTCATCCGGGTCCAGGGAGACAGAGCTGCTGTCATCACTGGGGGCCTCTTCTGGGGGTGGGATGGACATCTCTGGACCCTCCGTGGCGGTGTGGTGGCGTTCGGGTCCTGCAGGGGTATAAGGGTATGGTTATTGCTTCTGTGTGTGGCATTTCGTGTGATGGGTGGGTGGCCGTGTACCCAAGTGCAGGCATTCCCTTGTGGGGGCTTTTGTGAGAGTGGCTTGTGGGGGTGATGTGTGTGTGCAGTGGGCATGCTTTGGTGATGGGTGTCCATGCTTTGTGGACGCATGAAGGGCTTGGTGTTGGGATGGGTGGGTTGTGATGGTGAGCCATTTGCAAGGAGTTGGTGTGATGGGGGTGGGGGTATGATTTGGGATGCAGGTGGGGAGGGGGTGGGAAGAAGTAGTTAAGATTAGACTTACCAGAGTCCATTCCTCCAGATACTCCTGCGAGGCCGTCAGGATGCAGGATGTGCAAGACTTCCTCCTCCCATGCTGTGAATTCTGGGGGAGTAGGTGGGGGTCCGCCGCCAGTCTTCTGCACCGCTATGTTGTGCCTTGATACCATGGAACGCACCTTCCCCCGTAGGTCGTTCCAGCGCTTCCTTATGTCATCCCGATTGCGTGGATGCTGTCCCACAGCGTTGACCATGTCGACTATCCTTTGCCATTGCTCCATCTTCCTGGCAATGCTGGTGTGCTGCACCTGTGCCCCAAAGAGCTGGGGCTCTACACGAACTATTTCCTCCACCATGACCCTGAGTTCTGCGTCAGAGAACCTGGGGTGTCTTTGGGGTGCCATGGGGTGGTGTGGATGAGGTGAGGGATGTTGTATGTGTTGTAGAGTGTGGTGTGTGTGGTGGTGTATGGTGTTTTGTGCGTGGTAATTGTGTGGGTGATGTTTTGATTTGCCTCTGTGTGATGGTCTACTCTAAGCAGTGCTGTCTCTCTCTGTCCTTCAGTCGCTATTGTGGTCGTAAGGGTTTGTGGGTGATGTGGGTGTGTGTTTTATATAGTATTGGGTGTGTGGGAGTGGTGTGTGTATGTGTATCAGGTGTGTGTATTTCAAATTGTCCAATGTGGTTGTGTTTTGTAAGGGTGTGTGTATTTTGACTGCGGCGATGTGTACCGCCAATGGAATACCGCGGTTGAAAGACCGCCGCGTGGATTCGTGGGTCGGAATGGCCTGGGCGTATTTCTGTTGGCGTGACGGTGGATGTTTGGTCATCGCCAGTTTTTCGCTGACCTTTGGTGTGACGGACTTTTGTGGATGTCGGGTTTTTGGCGGTTTGCCAGTTGCGGGTCAGAATGACCGTGGCGGTTTACCACGGCCGCGGCGGTGTTATGGCGGTCTTCTGTCTGGCGGTAAGCGCCTTTTACCGCCGAGGTTGGAATGACCCCCACAGTGTTGCAGAAGTCATCTTTGCTTCTTTGTTGTAGTTTGTAGAGTTCCTGGAGGGTCCACTTGCAGTTTGTTCCGTACAAATGTGAAGTAAAGGATGCAGAGGATTCCTGCGGGGGTCTTGCAATCTGAATCTGAAGATCCACCCAAGAGAGAGACCCTAAATAGCCCTGAAAGAGGGATTGGTCAGCTACACAGGTAAGCACCTATCAGGGGGGAGCTCTGACATCACCTGCTGGCACTGGCCACTCAGATGCTCCCAGAGTGCCCTGCTAATCAAAGATGGCAAACCCCAGGGACACTCTGGGGGAGCTCTGAGCACCACCCCTGGTCACTCCCTCCCTGGTCACTCCCCTTTCCTTTGTCCAGTTTCGCACCAGAGCTGGGAATGGGGGTCCCTGAACCATTGTAGACTGGTTTATGCAAGGGGGGCACAATCTGTGCCCTTCAAAGCATTTCCAGAGGCTCCTCAAGGCTACCCCTCCCATGCCTGCAGCACCTATTTCCAAAGAGAGAGGGTGCAACACCCCTCTCCCAAAATAAATGCTTTGTTCTGCTTTCCGGAGCTCGAGCTGCTCATGCATCAGGAAGGCAGAAACCTGTCTGTGTGGTGGCAGCAGCTGGGGCTGCCTAGAAAACATCAGAAGGCTTTAATGGCAGTACTGGGGGTTCTCTCATCAGCCCCCAGAGTGCATGGAATCATACAACCAATGCTCACAAAAGCCTAGGGGTATGATTCCAACATGTTTGATACCACACATGGCCATATTCGGAGTTACCATTGTGAAGCTGGACATAGGTAGTGACCTATGTCCAGTGCACGCATAAAATGGTGTCCCCGCACTCTTGAAGGCTGGGAAAATGATCCTGGAGGTCGTGGAGGCACCTCTGCTAGTGCAGGGGTGCCCTCACACCCAGGTACTCTGCACCCAGCCTTCAGGGCTAGAAGGCCTGCTATAGGGGTGACTTATAAGTGACCTGATGCAGTGTAAATGGCAGTGAAAGGGTGCATGCACCATTTCACACAGGCTGCAATGGCAGTCCTATAGAAGCCTTTGCATGGGCTCCCTATGGGTGGCAAAATAAATGCTGCAGCCCATAGGGATCCCCTGGAATCCCAATGCCATGGGTAGCTAGGTACCATATATGAGGGACTTATAAGAGGTGACCAGTATGCCAATTTTGGGTGAAATACTGGGTTACCAGTATGCCGTGACAAAATTTAGAGGGGAGAGAGCATAATCACTGGGGTCCTGGTTAGCAAGATCAAAGTGAACACAGTCAAACACACTGACATCAGGTAGAACTTCGGGGTAACATGCCAAAAGAGGGTATTTTCCTACACCCTCCCTCCTCCCAAATGAGGGACAAAAGGCTAGCTTTGCCCAGATGAGTCTTCATTGTATAAGTGGCAATATCTGGAGAGTCCATCTGCATTGGAGTGGTTACTCCCAGGTCTATTTTCCACTGTAAAGTCCATCCCCTGTAGGGATATGGACCACCTCAACAATTTAGGGTTTTCACCTTTCATTTGTTTTAACCATAAGAGAGTTTTGTGGTCTGTATGAACAATGAAGTGAGTCCAAAAGAGCTTTGGTCTCAACTTCTTCAAGGCCCAGATCACTGCAAAGGCCTCCCTCTCTATGGCTGACCAACGTTTTTCTCTAGGGGTCAACCTTCTACTGATAAAAGCAACAGATTGATTCTGGCCCTCTGAATTCAGTTGTGATAGTACAGCCCCAACCCCTACCTCTGAAGCATCAGTTGGGACAATAAACTTCTTTGAGTAGTTTGGGCTTTTCAGGACAGGTGTAGTACACATAGCCTGCTTAAGTGCCTCAAACGCTTTCTGACAGATAGATGACCACAATACCTTTTCAGGCATCTTCTTTGAGGTGGGGTCATTAAGAGGGGAAACAATGGAGCCATAGTCCTTATGGACCTCCCATTATACCCAGTGAGACAAATAAAGGCTCTGACCTGGGTCTGTGTTGTAGGGGGAGACCAGTCTAAAATAGTCTGGATCTTCCCCTGTAGTGGTTCGATCTGTTCTCCACCTACCAGGTGTCCCATATAAACTACCTTCCCCTGCCCTGTCGGGCACTTTAAAACCTTGATAGTGAAGCCTGCCTTTTGCATGGCCTCCAAAACGTCCCACAGGTGGACCAGGTGGTCATCCCAGGTGGAGCTAAAGACAGCTATATCATCGAGATATGCTGCACTAAAAGCTTCCAGACCTTGCTGGACTGTGTTCACCAACTTATGAAAAGTGGCAGGTGCATTCTTCAAACCAAAGGGCATAACAGTGAATTGATGATGCCCACCAATGGTAGAGAAAGCTGCTTTGGGTTTTGCATCTTCTGATACTTTGATCTGCCAATACCTAGCAGTAAAATAAAAAGTCATGAGGTATTTGGCAGATGCCAGTGTATCAATAAGCTCATCTGCCCTGGGTACAGGGTGAGTATCAGTCTTTGTGACTGTCTTGAGTCTTCTGTAATCTACATAGAACCTCATCTCCTTTTTCCCATTTTGAGAATGAGGTTTGGGTACAAGGGCTATCAGACTGCTCAATCACTCCCAAGTCAAGCACCTTCTTCTGAACCTCAGATTTAATGCAGTCTCTGACATGGTCAGGCTGTCTATAAATCTTTCTTTTGACAGGCACACTGTCTCCAGTATCAATGGTGTGTTCACACCAAGAGGTCTGACCAGGTGTCAGAGAAAAGAGTTCAGAAAATGGACCCAGGAGGTTCCTGCAGTCATCCTTCTGCTCTTCAGAAAGGTAGTCTGCAAGAACAACTCCTTCCACTGAACCAGAGAGAGCATAATCACTGGTGTCCTGGTCAGCAGGATCCCTGTGAACACAGTCAAACACACTGACATCAGGCAGAAATTGGGGGTAGCATGCCAAAAAGAGGGTACTTTCCTACGACCATGACCAATTTGGCCGTGGAAACTAGACTGCAAACTGAATCAAGTTTCAAAGCTGTATTACAACCACAGAGCCAATGTAATGTACACAGTGCACAGAACTAAATTGTAGACATACATGAAAACCATAGGCTGACCAAAACGTCTAAAGAAATTCAACCTGCTAAGCATTAAAACTATCAAACACTCTAACAATATAACAGAGATTACCAATACAATAATTTGAGCAACTGAGACAGATTCTATGATGGTAACATCAGTACATCTCAAAATCCAAATG
This sequence comes from Pleurodeles waltl, assembly GCF_031143425.1. Taxonomy (NCBI): domain Eukaryota; kingdom Metazoa; phylum Chordata; class Amphibia; order Caudata; family Salamandridae; genus Pleurodeles; species Pleurodeles waltl. The sequence goes on from NC_090439.1 coordinate 1,158,927,066, forward strand.
CTAACAATCAATTGTCGGACTGGCTCCTCCCTACTCCTATCACAAATTTGGACTTGCCTGTGTGAGGACGGGCTATCACACGTGGACAAAAGAAAAGAAAATGGGACAAAAATACTTTGGAAAAACAATCTAACTAGGGAAACTAACTGTAAAAATTAGACTGGAGTAAATCACCTAAACTGAAAAGGAAACAAGAAACATTACATTGCAAAACATATACCTCTCCTCATGGGACAGCAGACAGGAAGGATTTGTCAGTTCATAGCATCAGTAGACAGTGGCATCAGAACAGTGCAGAACATGGGCTGCACATAGCACAGGATAGTGGTTCAGAATCTGTTGGGCATGTTAGTATTAAACAGCATAGGTAAATGGGGTAAAAAGGGCTAACGAGGAACTCATAGCATGAAAGGCTAGAAGTGAATTCACCAGAAGAAGACTTGAAGAGGACTAAAAGAACACATGGAGAAGACTCAACAAAAACAGCAAGAAGACTAACGCTCAGATTCAAAAAGTCTCTCCCTACCTAGAAATGTCCATGGAGTTCTGATTGGTCACAATATGGGCCCATTTTGCGCAAGTTGCTCAATATCCAATGAAAATTATAGACGCCCATCAGGTTGGCAACTATTCCAGATTTTCTCAGGGAAGGTGAGAAGTCATCTTGATTAAATCATACAGTTCAGTTGAAAAATACCAATTTGTATAACATTTGAAAACCTTGTGATTTCTTCCCATGGGTCTCAGGATGATTCCAACAGTTCTCGTGTGAATTCTATAATACTCTTTGTTAGTCCAATAACTAGAACAAATGTTGTTACTTTCAAGGTTAATAAGACCACAGCCTCTGTCTTTAGTATAATAAGGCATTCTCTAACACATAAGCAACCTAGGAAAGAATTCAAGTGAAAAGGAACAAAATGAATTAGCACTTTTCCACTACTGCTGCGAACATGCATTTTCAGGCATAATCTGGCTAAGAAAGCCCAAATACATAATGCTAATTCATAAACACTTTGGGGGTCATTCTAACCCTGGCGGTCCAAGACCGCCAGGGCTAAAATGACGGGGGCACCGCCAACAGGCTGGCGGTGCCCCGCAGGGCATTCTGACCGCGGCGGTTCGGCCACGGTCAGATGCGGAAAACCGGCGGTCTCCCGCCGGTTTTCCGCTGCCCATTTCAATCCTCCATGGCGGCGGAGCATCAGACACCCCCTACCGCCATCCTGTTCCTGGCGGGTCTCCCGCCAGGAACAGGATGGCGGTAGGGGGTGCCGCGGGGCCCATGGGGGCCCCTGCAGTGCCCATGCCAATGGCATGGGCACTGCAGGGGCCCCCGTAAGAGGGCCCCACTTTGTATTTCAGTGTCTGCATTGCAGACACTGAAATACGCGACGGGTGCCACTGCACCCTTCGCACCTTCCCACTCCGCCGGCGTCCTCGTGGGAAGGATGATTTGCCCTGGGCTGGCGGGCGGCCTTTTGGCGGTCGCCCGCCAGCCCAGGGCAAATCCCAAAATACCCTCAGCGGTCTTTCGACCGCGGAGCGGTATTTTGGTGGGGGAAGTCTGGCGGGCAGCCTCCGCCGCCCGCCAGACTCAGAATCACCCCCTTTATACTGATGCGTACAATTTAATGAACACATATGCATAGCAAAATCATTTATTTGCAATCATTATTGCTACATCATGTTAGAAATGACTGATGTATGCATTTATTTTCGTGTATACACACACCTTTATATTAATAAAGTCTATTATAAATCAACCTAAGTACTGTTAAATCATGTTCATTTTCTACTCATAATATATTTTCACATCTTTTATATCTCTACAATTAACATTTGCATTAGTAATTCATTGTAATGTTTACTTAATACAAATGCACAACATTTGCCATGGTAATACGCAGTCCCTAAGCAAGTGGAGGACACAATGTCCACCATATTTTAAATGTGCACATTTTTACATTTCATGTTAATGCTCTCTGCTAGGCTTTTAGATGAACATGTACAAGTCACCATGTGCTGTCTTCATGCCACTAATGTATTTGTAAAATGTGATCTCTTTTAATCCCACATGTGACAGCAATCTATGCTGTCACAAAAAGGACACTCTAATTTACAATGCATCAACTTTAACCTTGTAGTGTAATAACACATAGGTCTAGGCCTACTGTAATTTTCAATTCTTTTCAGGTTCTTATAATATCTGTTTATCATGTTTTCCAATTCAATCTTTTCCCTCCTCGATTATTCTTTACCCTTTGCATCTTCCCATTGTATGCTTTGTACAATCCAAGTGCACAAATTATGCACACAATCACAATAAGTAGAGGTCTCATGATCAATCTCATAAATCGATTCCCTAAATCTACAAACCAAGATTCAAGTTTCAAGAATCCTTCACCCATTGTCTCCCAGACATTTGTCTGTTCCAAGTCATTCAAGTCAATTTTCAGACTTGTCAAGTTAGATATGTATCTCCTTATTTCCTTATGTTGGCAGGCATGTAAGTGGAACAATGTTGCACTTACAAAACACAACAGACTCCGCCTTCCTTTGCAAGGCAATTTTGCAAAACCATTGATCTTACCACAACCATTTCCGTGTCCATTAGGAAGCATTGCACCTGCAAAATCAGTTGGCATTTTGTCTATGATGGTTGATAACTTCCTTATCTTAATGTAATTTAAGATCACACCCACTGATGGAATAAAGGCCCCAAATATATTTCGGTAATTTCTAAACTACTTGCGCCTCTTTTAGTGCTTGTCTTAGGTCACTCTTTCCATACTTGATTGTCAAATGTGTCTACTTGGTAGATTTTCGGAAAAACAACCCCATATAGCGTATGCCATACCAACCTTTCAGTAACCTATAATAAGCATTCTTCACACAAATGTCATACACACCAGGCACAGCAGGGTCTTGTCCATTTAACATAAAATTCCACATACTCTTAAACAAAAACACGTCTGGATTCACTAGTCTCTACAAACTTATTGTAAATGTTTGAGTGCTGCCTATATATACAAAGGGGCATATTTATACTCCGTTTGCGCCGGATTTGCATCGGTTTTTTTTACGCAAATTTGACGCAAAACTAACTCCATATTTATACTTTGGCGTTAGACGTGTCTAGCGCCAAAGTTCATGGAGTTAGCGTCATTTTTTGGCGTGAACACCTTCCTTGCGTTAATGAGATGCAAGGTAGGCGTTCCCGTCTAAAAAAATGACTCCGATGCATATGCGTCGGATTTATACTCCCGGGCAAAAATGACGCCCGGGAGTGGGCGGGGCAAAAAAACCCACATTTGCGCCTCTTTTTAACGCCTGGGTCAGGGCAGGCGTTAAGGGACCTGTGGGCTCAGGATGAGCCCAGAGGTGCCCTCCCCTGCCCCCAGGGACACCCCCTGCCACCCTTGCCCACCCCAGGAGGACACCCAAGGATGGAGGGACCCATCCCAGGGAAGAAAAGGTAAGTTGGGGTAAGTATTTTTTTTAATTTTTTTTTGTGGCATAGGGGGGCCTGATTTGTGCCCCCCTACATGCCACTATGCCCAATGACCATGCCCAGGGGACATAAGTCCCCTGGGCATGGCCATTGGGCAAGGGGGCATGACTCCTGTCTTTGCTAAGACAGGAGTCATGTTAATGGCGCCTGGGCGCCCAAAAAAAATGGCGCAAATCGGGTTAAGGCGATTTTTTTGCCTCAGCCTGACTTGCCCCATTTTTGGATGCCCAAACGCCATTTTTCCCTACACCGGCGCTGCCTGGTGTACGTCGTTTTTTTTCACGCACACCAGGCAGCGCCGGTCGGCTAACGCCGGCTAACGCCATTCAATAAATACGGCGCCCGCATGGCGCTTCAGAATGGCGTTAGCCGTCACTAAATTTTTTGACGCAAAACTGCGTTAGCGCAGTTTTTAACGCCTGGGTCAGGGCAGGCGTTAAGGGACCTGTGGGCTCAGGATGAGCCCAGAGGTGCCCTCCCCTGCCCCCAGGGACACCCCCTGCCACCCTTGCCCACCCCAGGAGGACACCCAAGGATGGAGGGACCCATCCCAGGGAAGAAAAGGTAAGTTGGGGTAAGTATTTTTTTTAAATTTTTTTTGTGGCATAGGGGGGCCTGATTTGTGCCCCCCTACATGCCACTATGCCCAATGACCATGCCCAGGGGACGTAAGTCCCCTGGGCATGGCCATTGGGCAAGGGGGCATGACTCCTGTCTTTGCTAAGACAGGAGTCATGTTAATGGCGCCTGGGCGCCCAAAAAAAATGGCGCAAATCGGGTTAAGGCGATTTTTTTGCCTCAGCCTGACTTGCCCCATTTTTGGACGCCCAAACGCCATTTTTCCCTACGCCGGCGCTGCATGGTGTACGTCGTTTTATTTCACGCACACCAGGCAGCGCCGGTCGGCTAACGCCGGCTAACGCCATTCAATAAATACGGCGCCCGCATGGCGCTTCAGAATGGCGTTAGCCGGCGCTAAATTTTTTGACGCAAAACTGCGTTAGCACAGTTTTGCGTCAAAAAGTATAAATATGGCCCTAAGTAACTTTGCACCCAACCCAGGTGAAGGTTAGACATATAGGTGACTTATAAGTTACTTAAGTGCAGTGGTAAATGGCTGCGTGGACGTTATTTCACTCAGGCTGCAGTGGCAGGCCTGTGGCCAATGGCTACTGTCCTTGAGGGTGGCTACACCCTCTTTATGCCTAGCCCTCTTCGTTCTTGCAGAATCCACAGCTTCTACCATCCAGTGGCAGCTTCTTTGCACCCTCAGCTGGCATTTCCTGGGCATCTGCCCACTCTCGACATTGTCGCGACTCTTGGACTTGGTCCCCTTGTTCCACAGGTGCTCAGGTCAAGTGAAAAACGTACCCAACTTGGAGTTCCAGAGCCTTAGAAAAAGTGACTTTGTCCTATTGAACCTGAACACTACAGAATGTCCCAAATAAGAGTCAAACAGGTACCAAGCGGCTAGAAATGGGTCCTAGACACCCCTGCCATATCATCTGAGTCATAATATGGGGTCTTGGGGCCCACAAACAGTCATGAGGTTTGATAATAAAAATTAACAAAACTTGCTAATAGTGAGCAGTTTTAGCGAATTTTGCTAATTTTTCAAATAGCTCAGGCTGGATTTCAGACACACATTTTGAGTGCACAGGCCGTAAATACACTTTTTAGAAAGCTCAGATCGGATGCTTTCAGTGGGTATATATTCATTTTGGACTATATGAAAAAAACAATTCACCTCCAGCCAAGTGAAAAACTTACCCGATTTGGAGTTCCAGAGCCTTAGGTAGAAAAAGTGACTTTGTCCCCTTGAAACTGAACACTTCAGAATTTCCCAAATAAGAGTCAAAAAGCTACCAAGCGGCTAGAAATGGGTCCTAGACACCCCTGCCATGTCATCTGAGTCATAATATTGGGTCTTGGGGCCCACAAACAGTCATGAGGTTTGATAACAAAAGTTAGCAAAACTCGCTAACAGTGAGCACTTTTAGCAAGTTTTAATTTTTTCAAATAGCTCAGGCTGGATATCAGACACACTTTTTGGGTGCACAAGACCTAAATACACATTTTAGGAAGCTCAGAACTGATGCTTTCAAGGGTATATGTACCTTTTGGATTATCAGAATTTTTTTTTTCCACCTCCAGACAAGGGGAAGACTTACCCGACTTGGAGCTGTACAGCCTTTGGTAGAAAAAGTGACTTTGTCCCCTTGAAACTGAACACTTCAGAATTTCCCAAATAAGAGTCAAACAGCTACCAAGCGGCTAGAAATGGGTCCTAGACACCCCTGCCCCCTGCCATGTCATCTGAGTCATAATATTGGGTCTAGGGGCCCACAAACAGTCATGAGGTTTGATAACAAAAATTAGCAAAGCTCCCAAATAGAAAGCAGTTTCAGCAAGTTTTGCTAATTTTTCAAATAGCTCAGGCTGGATGTCAGACAGACAGACTTTCCGAGTGCAGAGGACCTGAATACACTTTTTAGAAAGCCCGTATTGCATGCTTTCAAGGGGTATATGTACCTTTTGCAACATACAAAGTTGTTTTTGTTTTCGCCTCCGGCCAAGGGAGAAACTTACCCGATTTGGAGCTCCATAGCCTTGGGTAGAAGGAGTGACTTTGCCCCCTTGAAACGGAAAACGTAAAAATCAAGAAAATATCACTAAAAGAGGTGCTGGGGGGGGGCTGGAAATGGGCCAGAGGCACTGAAGGCTCAGTACTGACACTGGGAAGGAGTTTGTGTACATTTTGGATTATGTGAAGTGTTCCTTTGTTCACATCCATCCAAGGGAAGAACCTGGAATCTTACCCTACTTGGAGCTCCGTAGCCCTGGGTAGAAGGAGTGACTTTGCCCCCTTGGAGCTGAAACACTCATAATGTGTAAAACAGCTGCCTGGAGGTTACAAATGGGCCAGGGACATTGTAGGCCCAGCACTGACACTGTGAGGGTGCTTGTGTACCGTTTTGAACCACGTAAAGTGTTCTTTTTTTTTCACTTCCATCCAGGGGGAAAACCTGGAATCTTACCCTACTTGGAGCTCCGTAGCCCTGGGTATTAGAAGTGACTTTCCCCCTTGGAGCTGAAACACTCATAATGTCGAAAACATTACTAAAACAGGTGCCTGGAGGTTATAAATGGGCCAGGGACACTGTAGGCCCGGTTCTGACACTGAAGGTGCTTGTGTACCTTATTGAACCACGTAAAGTGTTCTTTTGTTCACATCCATCCAAGGGGAAAACCTGGAATCTTACCCGACTTGGAGCTCCGTAGCACTTGGTAGAAGGAGTGACTTTGCCCCCTTGGAGCTGAAACACTCATAATGTGGAAAACATGAGTAAAACAGCTGCCTGGAGGTTACAAATGGGCCAGAGACACTGCAGGCCCGGATTTGACACTGTGAGGGTGCTTGTGTACCTTTTTCGACCACGTAAAGTGTTCTTTTGTTCACATCCATCCAGGGGGAATACCTGGAATCTGACCCGACTTGCAGCTCTGGATAGCCTGAGAGAAACCAGTGCACAGGACCTGTTATTCAATCTATCTGGATAGCCTGAGAGAAACCATTGCACAGGATCTGGTATTGACTCTATCTGGATAGCCTAAGAGAAACCCGTGCACAGGATCTGTTATTCACTCTATCTGGATAGCCTGAGAAATGCCAGTGCGCAGGATCTGTTCTTCACTCTATCTTGATAGCCTGAGAGAAACCAGTGCCTGGATAGCATGAGAGAAGCCAGTGGCCAGGATCCATCATTCACTCTATCTGGATAGCATGAGAGAAACCAGTGCACATGATCTTTTTTTTACTCTATCTGGATCGCCTGAGAGAAACCAGTGTTGGGATATAGCCTGAGAGAAACCAGTGCACAGGATCTGTTTTTCACTCTATCTGGATGGCCTGAATGAAACCAGTGCACATGATCTGTTATCCACACTATCTGGATAGCTTGAGAGTAACCAGTGCCTAGATTGCCTGAGAGAAACCAGTGGTCAGGATCCATTATTCACTCTATCTGCATAGCCTGAAAGAAACCAGCGCACAAGATCTGTTATCCACACTATCTGGATAGCCTGAGAATAACCAGTGCCTGGATAGCCTGAGAGAAACCAGTGGTCATGATCCATTATTCACTCTATCTGGATAGCCTGAAAGAAACCAGTGCACAGGATCTATTATTCAGTCTACCTGGATAGCCTGAGAGAACCAATGCCTGTATAGCATGAAAGAAACCAGTGCAGAGGATCTGTTTTCCACTCTGTCTTGATAGCCTGAGAGAAACCAATGCCTGTATAGCCTGAGAGGAACCAGTGCACAGGATCTGTTATTCACACTATCTGGATAACCAGAGAGAAACCAGGGCCTGGATAGCCCGAGAGAAGCCAATGCACAGGATCTGTTATTCACTGTACCTGGAGTGCATGAGAGAAACCAGTGCACAGGATCTGGTATTTACACTATCTTTATAGCCTGATAGAAACCAGTGGCTGGATAGCATGAGAGAATCCAATGGCCATGATCCATCGTTCACTCTATCTGGACAGTATGAGAGAACCCAGTGCACTGGATCTTTTTTTCACTCTGTGTGGGTAGCCTGAGAGAAACCAGTGCCTGGATAGCCTGAGAGAAACCATGCACAGGATCCGTTTTTGCTTCGATCTGGAAACTCTGAAAGAAACCAGTGCACAGGATCTGTCATCCACACTACCTAGATAGCCTGAGAGAAAACAGTACCTGGATAGCCTGAGAGAAAACTAGTGGCTAGGATCTATTATTCATTCTCTCTGGATAGCCTGATAGAAACCAGTGCACAGGATCTGTTATTCACTCTACCCAGATAGCCTGAGAGAAACCTGTGCCTCGATAGCCTGAGAGAAACCACTGCTCAGGATCTGTTATTCACACTGTCTTTATAGCCAGAGAGAAACCAGTCCCTGGATAGTATGATAGAAGCCAGTGGCTAAGATCCATTATTCACTCTATCTGGATAGCCCGAGAGAAACTAGTGCACAGGATCTGTTTTACACTCTATCTGGAAAGCCTGAGATAAAACAGACGCTGGATAGCCTATGTGAAACTAGTGCACAAGATCTGTTTTTCACTGGATAGCTTGAGAGAAACCATTGACAGCATCCGTTATTCATTCTATCTTGATAACCTGAGAGAGATCGGTGCACAGGATTTGTTATTCACCGTATCTGGATAGCCTGAGAGAAACCAGTGCACAGGATATGTTATTTACTCTATCTGGATAGCCTGAGAGACACCGGTGCATAGCATCTGTTATTCACTCTATCTGGATAGCCTGAAAGAAACCAGTGCACAAGACCTGTTATTCAATCTCTCTGGATAGGCTGAGATACATGGGTGCACAGGATCTGATATTCACCCTATCTGGATAGCCTGAGAGAAACCATTGCACAGGATCTGGTATTGACTATCTGGATAGCCTAAGAGAAACCGGTACACAGGATCTGTTATTCACTCTACCTGGATAGCCTGAGAAGTGCCAGTGCACAGGATCTGTTCTTCACTCTATCTTGATAGCCTGAGAGAAACCAGTGCCTGGATAGCATGAGAGAAACCAGTGGCCAGGATCCATCATTCACTCTATCTGGATAGCATGAGAGAAACCAGTGCACATGATTTTTTTTCACCCTATCTGGATAGCCTGAGAGAAACCAGTGTCTGGATATAGCCTGAGAGAAACCAGTGGTCAGGATCCATTATTCACTCTATCTGCATAGCCTGAAAGAAACCAGCGCACATGATCTGTTATCCACACTATCTGGATAGCCTGAGAATAACCAGTGCCTGGATAGCCTGAGAGAAACCAGAGGTCATGATCCATTATTCACTCTATCTGGATAGCCTGAGAGAAACCAGTGCACAGGATCTATTATTCAGTCTACCTGGATAGCCTGAGAGAAACCAGTGCCTGTATAGCATGAAAGAAACCAGTGCAGAGGATCTGTTTTCCACTCTGTCTTGATAGCCTGAGATAAACCAGTGACATCATCTGTTATTCACTCTATCTTCATAGCCAGAGAGGAACCAGTGCGCATCATCTGTTATTCACACTATCTGGATAGCCAGAGAGAAACCAGTGCCTGGATAGCCTGAGAGAAGCCAATGCACAGGATCTGTTATTCACTGTAGCTGGAGTGCATGAGAGAAACCAGTGCACAGGATCTGGTATTCACACTATCTCTATAGCCTGAGAGAAACCAGTGGCTGGATAGCATGAGAGAAACCAGTGGCCATGATCTATAGTTCACTCTATCTGGATAGTATGAGAGAAACCAGTGCACTGTATCTTTTTTTCACTCTATGTGGGTAGCCTGAAAGAAACCAGTGCCTGGATAGCCTGAGAGAAACCATGCACAGGATCCGTTTTTCCTTCTACCTGGATACCCTTAAAGAAACCAGTGCATAGGATCTGTTATCCACACTACCTGGATTGCCTGAGAGAAACCAGTGCCTGGATAGCCTGAGAGAAACCAGTGGTCAGGATCCATTATTCACTGTATTTGAATAGCCTGAGAGAAACCAGTGCACAGGATCTGTTTTTCACTCTATCTGGATAGCTTGAGAGAAACCACTGACAGCATCTGTTATTCACTCTATCTTGATAGCCTGAGAGAGACCGGTGCACAGGATTTATTATTCACCGTATCTGGATAGCCTGAGAGAAACCAGTGCACAGGATATGTTATTTACTCTATCTGGATAGCCTGAGAGAAACCAGTGCATAACATCTGTTATTCACTCTATGTGGATAGTCTGAAAGAAACCAGTGCACAAGACCTGTTATTCAATCTATCTCGCTAGCCAGAGATAAACTGGTGCACAGGATCTGGTCTTCCCTCTATCTGGATAGCCTGAGACAAACCATTCCACAGGATCCGGCATTGACTCTATCTGGATATCCTCAGAGAAACCGGTGCACTGGATCTTTTTTTCACTCTATGTTGGTAGCCTGAGAGAAACCAGGGCCTGGATAGCCTGAGAGATACTATGCACATGTTCCGTTTTTCATTCTACCTGGATACCCTGAAAGAAACCAGAGCATAGGATATGTTATCCACACTACCTGGATAGCCTGAGAGAAACCAGTGCCTGGATAGCCTGAGAGAAACCAGTGGTCAGGATCCATTATTCACTCTGTCTGGATAGCCTGAGAAATATTAGTGCACAGGATCTGTTATTCACTCTAACCAGATAGCCTGAGAGAAACCAGTGCCTCTATAGCCTGAGAGAAACCAGTGCTCAGGATCTGTTATTCACATTGTCTTTATAGCCTGAGAGAAACCAGTCCCTGGATAGTATGATAGAAACCAGTGGCCAAGATCCATTATTCACTCTATCTGATAGCCCGAGAGAAACTAGTGCACATGATCTGTTTTACACTCCATCTGGAAAGCCTGAGAGAAAACAGTGGCTGGATAGCCTTTATGAAACCAGTGCACAGGATCTGTTTTTCACTCTATCTGGATAGCTTGAGAGAAAACAGTGACAGCATCCGTTATTCACTCTATCTTGATAGCCTGAGAGAGACCGGTGCACAGGATTTGTTATTCACCGTATCTGGATAGCCTGAGAGAAAGGAGTGCAAAAGATATGTTATTTACTATATCTGGATAGCCTTAGAGAAACCGGTGCATAGCATCTGTTATTCACTCTATCTGGATAGCCTGAAAGAAACCAGTGCACAAGACCTGTTATTCAATCTATCTGGATAGCCTGAGATAAACCGGTGCACAGGATCTGTTATTCCCTCTATCTGGATAGCCTGAGAGAAACCGGTGCATAAGATCTGGTATTCACTCTAATCTGGATAGCCCGAGAGAAACCGGTGCACAGGATTTGGCATTCACTCTGTCTGTATAGCCTCAGAGAACCCAGTGCAGAGGATCCGGTATTCACTCTATCTGGATAGCCAGAGAGAAACGGGTGCACAAGAGCCAGTATTCACTCTATCTGGATAGCCTGAGAGAAACCAGTGCACAGCATCTGTTATTCACTCTATCTGGATAGCCTGAGAGAAAAAAGTGCACAGGGTCTGTTATTCATGTTATCTGGATAGCCTGAGAGAAACCGGTGCAGAGGACCTGGTATTCACTCTATCTGGATACCCTGAGCGAAGCCAGTGCTCAGGATCTGGTATTGACCCTATCTGGATAGCCTAAGAGAAACTGGTGCCCACAATTTGGTATTCAACCTATCTGGATAGCCTGAGCGACACCATTGCACAGGATCTGGTATTGACTCTATCTGGATAGCCTAAGAGAAACCGGTGCACAAGATCTGTTATTTACTCTATCTGGATAGCCTGAGAAATGCCAGTGCACAGGATCTGTTCTTCACTCTATCTTGATAGCCTGAGAGAAACCAGTGCCTGGATAGCATGAGAGAAGCCAGTGGCCAGGATCCATCAATCACTATATCTGGATAGCATGTGAGAAACCAGTGCACATGATCTTTTTTTCACTCAATCTGGATAGCCTGAGAGAAACCAGTGTCTGGATATAGCCTGAGAGAAACCAGTGCACATGATCTGTTATTCACTCTATCTTCATAGCCTGAGAGAAACCAGTGCACAGGATCTGTTATTCACACTATCTGGATAGCCAGAGAGAAACCAGTGCCTTGATAGCCTGAGAGAAGCCAATGCACAGGATCTGTTATTCACTGCACCCGGAGTGCATGAGAGAAACCAGTGCACATCATCTGGTATTCACTCTATCTTTATAGCCTGAGAGAAACCAGTGGCTGGATAGCATGAGAGAAACCAGTGGACATGATCCATCATTCACTCTATCAGGATAGCATGAGAGAAACCAGTGCACTGGATCTTTTTTTCACTCTATGTGGGTAGCCTGAGAGAAACCAGTGCCTGGATAGCCTGAGAGAAACCATATACAGGATCCGTTTTTCCTTCTACCTGGATACCCTGAAAGAAACCAGTGCACAGGATGTGTTATCCACACTACTTGGATAGTCTGAGAGAAACCAGTGCCTGGATGGCCTGAGAGAAACCAGTTGTCAGGATCCATTATTCACTCTATTTGGAGAGCCTGAGAGAAACCAGTGCACAGAATCTGTTTTTCACTCTGTCTGGATAGACTGAGAAATATTAAGGCACAGGATCTGTTATTCCCAATATCTGGATAGCCAGAGAGAAACCATTGCATGGATAGCCTGAGAGAAACCAGTGGCTAGGATCCATTATTCATTGTCTGTGGATAGCCTGATAGAAACCAGTTCACAGGATCTGTTATTCACTCTACCCAGATAGCCTGAGAGAAACCAGTGCCTAGATAGACTGAGAGAAACCAGTGCACAGGATCTGTTATTCACTCTATCTGGATAGCCTGAGAGAAGCAAGTGCATAGGATCTGTTATTCACTCTGTCTGGACAGCCTGAGAGAGGCCAGTGCACAGGATCTGTTATTCACTCTATCTGGATAGCCTGAGAGAAACCAGTGCACAGGATCTGTTATTCACTCTTTCTTGATAGCCTGAGATATAAAAGTGCACAGGACCTGTTATTCATGTTATCTGGATAGCCTGAGAGAAACCAGTGCAGAGGACCTGGTATTCACTCTATATGGATAGCCTGAGAGAAACCGGTGCCCAGGCTCTCTTATGCACTCTATCTGGATAGCCTGAGAGAAGCCAGTGCACAGGATCTGTTATTCACTCTGTCTGGACAGCCTGAAAGCGGCCAGTGCACAGGATCTGTTATTCACTCTATCTTCATAGCCTGAGAGGAACCAGTGCACAGAATCTGTTACTCACACTATCTGGATAGCCAGGGAGAAACCAGTGCCTTGATAGCCTGAGAGAAGCCAATGCACAGGATCTGTTATTCACTGCACCCGGAGTGCATGAGAGAAACCACTGCACATCATCTGGTATTCACTCTATCTTTATAGCCTGAGAGAAACCAGTGGCTGGATAGCATGAGAGAAACCAGTGGACATGATCCATCGTTCACTCTATCAGGATAGCATGAGAGAAACCAGTGCACTGGATCTTTTTTTCACTCTATGTGGGTAGCCTGAGAGAAACCAGTGCCTGGATAGCCTGAGAGAAACCATGTACAGGATCCGTTTTTCCTTCTACCTGGTACCCTGAAAGAAACCAGTGCACAGGATGTGTTATCCACACTACCTGGATAGCCTGAGAGAAACCAGTGCCTGGATAGCCTGAGAGAAACCAGTTGTCAGGATCCATTATTCACTCTATTTGGATAGCCTGAGAGAAACCAGTGCACATAATCTGTTTCTCACTCTGTCTGGATAGACTGAGAAATATTAGTGCACAGGATCTGTTATTTCCAATATCTGGATAGCCAGAGAGAAACCATTGCATGGATAGCCTGGGAGAAACCAGTGGCTAGGATCCATTATTCATTGTCTGCGGATAGCCTGATAGAAACCAGTTCACAGGATCTGTTATTCACTCTACCCAGATAGCCTGAGAGAAACCAGTGCCTAGATAGGCTGAGAGAAACCAGTGCACAGGATCTGTTATTCACTCTGTCTGGACAGCCTGAGAGAGGCCAGTGCACAGGATCTGTTATTCACTCTATCTGGATAGCCTGAGAGAAACCAGTGCACAGGATCTGTTATTCACTCTTTCTTGATAGCCTGAGATATAAAAGTGCACAGGACCTGTTATTCATGTTATCTGGATGGCCTGAGAGAAACCAGTGCAGTGGACCTGGTATTCACTCTATATGGATAGCCTGAGAGAAACCGGTTGCCAGGCTCTGGTATGCACTCTATCTGGATAGCCTGAGAGAAGCCAGTGCACAGGATCTGTTATTCACTCTGTCTGGACAGCCTGAAAGCGGCCAGTGCACAGGATCTGTTATTCACTCTGTCTGGATAGCCGGAGAGAATCCAGTGCACAGGATCTGTTACTCACTCTGTCTGGATAGCCTGAGAGAATCCAGTGCACAGGATCTGTTCTTCACTCTATCTTGATAGCCTGAGAGAAACCAGTGCACAGGATCTGTTATTCACTCTATCTGGATAACCTGAGAGAAACCAGTGCTCAGGATCTGTTATTCACTCTATCTGGATAACCTAAGAGAAAACAGTGCCTAGATAGCCTGAGAGAAACCAGTGCATAGATTCTGTTATTCAATCTATGTAATCTGTACCTTATTGGACCATGTAAAATGTTCTTTTGTTCACATCAATTCAGGGGGAAAACCTGGAAATGTACTCAACTTGGAGCTCCATAGCCTTGGGTTGAAAAAGTGACTTTGTCCCCTTGAACCTGAGCACTTCAAAATGTCCCAAATAAGAGTCAAACAGGTACCAAGTGGCTAGAAATGGGTCCTATACACCCCTGCCATATCATCTGAGTCATAATATGGGGTCTTGGGACCCACAAACAGTCATGAGGTTTGAAAATAAAAATTAACAAAACTTGCTGATAGTGAGCAGTTTTAGCGAGTTTTGCTAATTTTTCAAATAGCTCTGACTGGATATCAGACACACTTTTTGAGTGCATGGGACCTAAATACACTTTTTAGAAAGCCCGTATCGCATGCTTTCAAGGGGTATATGCACATTGTGCAACATACAAAGTTGTTTTTGTTTTCGCCTCCGGCCAAGGGAGTAACTTACCAGACTTGGAGCTCCGTAGCCCTGGGTAGAAGGAGTGACTTTGCCCCGTTGGAGCTGAAACACTCATAATGTGGAAAACATTATTAAAACAGCTGACTGGAGGTTATAAATGGGCCAGAGACCAGAGACACTGTAGGCCCAGATCTGACACTGAGAAGGTGCTTGTGTACATTTTGGAATCACGTAACGTGTTCTTTTGTTCACATCCATCCAAGGGGAACACCTGGAATCTGACCCGACTTGGAGCTCTGGATAGCCAGAGAGAAACCATTGCATGGATAGCCTGAGAAAAAACTAGTGGCTAGGATCTATTATTCATTCTCTCTGGATAGCCTGATAGAAACCAGTGCACAGGATCTGTTATTCACTCTACCCAGATAGCCTGAGAGAAACCTGTGCCTCGATAGCCTGAGAGAAACCACTGCTCAGGATCTGTTATTCACACTGTCTTTATAGCCAGAGAGAAACCAGTCCCTGGATAGTATGATAGAAGCCAGTGGCTAAGATCCATTATTCACTCTATCTGGATAGCCCGAGAGAAACTAGTGCACAGGATCTGTTTTACACTCTATCTGGAAAGCCTGAAAGAAAACAGTGGCTGGATAGCCTATATAAAACCAGTGCACAGGATATATTATATACTCTATCTGGATAGCCTGAGAGAAACCAGTGCATAGCATCTGTTATTCACTCTATCTGAATAGCCTGAAAGAAACCAGTGCACAAGACCTGTTATTCAATCTATCTGGATAGCCTGAGATAAACCGGTGCACAGGATCTGGTATTCCCTCTATCTGGATAGCCTGAGAGAAACCATTGCACAGGAACCGGCATTCACTCTATCTGGATATCCTGAGAGAAACCGGTGCACAAGATACAGTATTCTCTCTATCTGGATAGCCTGAAGGATGCCGGTGCACAGGACCTATTATTCACTCTATCTGGATAGCCTGAGAGAAACTGGGGCACCGGACCTTATATTCACTCTATCTGGATAGCCTGAGAGAAAAAAGTGCACAGAAACTGTCATTCACAGTACCTGGATAGCCTCAGAGAAACCAGTGCACAGGATCCATTATTCACTCTATCTGGATAGCTTGAGGGAAAGCAGTGCACATGATCAGTTATTTACTCTATCTGGATAGCCTGAGAGAAACCAATGCACGGGATCTGTTATTCACTCTATCTGGACAGCCTGAGAGAAACCAGTGCACAGGATCTGTTATTCACTGTAACTGGATAGCCTGAGAGAAACCAGTGCACAGGATCCATTATTCACTCTATCTGGACAGCCTGAGAGAAACCAGTGCACAGGATCTATTATGCACTACACCTGGATAGCCTGAAAGACTCCGGTGCACAGGATCTGTTATTCACTCTATCTGGATAGCCTGAGAGAAACCAGTGCACAGGATCTATTATGCACTACACCTGGATAGCCTGAAAGACTCCGGTGCACAGGATCTGTTATTCACTCTATCTGGATAGCCTGAAAGGAACCAGTGCACAGGATCTGTTATTCACTCCGTCTAAACAGCCTGAGAGAAACCGATCCCTGGATAGCCTGAGAGAAACCAGTGGACATGATCAGTTATTTACTCTATCTGGATAGCCTGAGAGAAACCAGTGCACAGGATCTGTTATTCACTCTATCTGGACAGCCTGAGAGAAACCAGTGCACAGGATCTATTATGCACTACACCTGGATAGCCTGAAAGACTCCGGTGCACAGGATCTGTTATTCACTCTATCTGGATAGCCTGAAAGGAACCAGTGCACAGGATCTGTTATTCACTCCGTCTAAACAGCCTGAGAGAAACCGGTGCCTGGATAGCCTGAGAGAAACCAGTGGACAGGGTCTGTTTTTCACTATATCTAAATAGCCTGAGAGAAATCAGTGCACAGAATCTGTTATTTACTTTACCTTGATGGCCTGAGA
The DNA here is from genome assembly GCF_031143425.1 of Pleurodeles waltl. NCBI lineage: Eukaryota > Metazoa > Chordata > Amphibia > Caudata > Salamandridae > Pleurodeles > Pleurodeles waltl. Next base: position 1,158,944,174 of record NC_090439.1, read on the forward strand.
GAAACTAGTGAGCAGGATCTGTTATTTCCTCTACCTGGATAGCCTGAGATAAACTAGTGCACATGATCTGTTATTCCCTCTATCTGGATAGCCTGAGAGAAACCGGTGCATAAGATCTGGTATTCACTCTAATCTGGGTAGCCCGAGAGAAACCGGTGCACAGGATATGGCATTCACTCTCTCTGTATAGCCTCAGAGAACCCAGTGCAGAGGATCTGTTATTCACTCTATCTGGATAGCCAGAGAGAAATGGATGCACAAGAGCCAGTATTCACTCTATCTGGATAGCCTGGGAGAAACCAGTGCACAAGATCTGTTATTTACTCTATCTTGATAGCCTGAGACATAAAAGTGCACAGGATCTGTTATTCATGTTATCTGGATAGCCTGAGAGAAACAGGTGCAGAGGACCTGGAATTCACTCTATCTGGATAGCCTGAGAGAAACCGGTGCCCAGGCTCTGGTATTCACTCTATCTGGATAGCCTGAGAGAAACCAGTGCACATGGTCTGTTACCCACACTATCTGGATAGCCTGAGAGTTTCCAGTGCCTGGATGGCCTGAGAGAAACCAGTGGTCAGGATCCATTATTCTCTCTATCTGCATAGCCTGAAAGAAACCAGCGTACATGATCTGTTATCCACACCATCTGGATAGCCTGAGAATAACCAGTGCCTGGATAGTCTTAGAGAAACCAGTGGTCAGGATACATTATTCACTCTATCTGGATAGCCTGAGAGAAACCAGTGCACAGGATCTGTTATTCAGTCTACCTGGATAGCCTGAGAGAACCAGTGTCTCTATAGCACGAGAGAAACCAGTGCAGAGGATCTGTTTTCCACTCTATCTTGATAGCCTGAGATAAACCAGTGACATCATCTGTTATTCACTCTATCTTCATAGCCTGAGAGAAACCAATGTACACGATCTGTTATTCACTGTACCTGGAGTGCATGAGAGAAACCAGTGCACAGGATCTGGTATTCACACTATCTTTATAGCCTGAGAGAAACCAGTAGCTGGATAGCACGAGAGAAACCAGTGGCCATGATCCATCATTCACTCTATCTGGATAGCATGAGAGAAACCAGTGCACTGGATCTTTCTTTCACTCTATGTGGGTAGCCTGAGAGAAACCAGTGCCTGGATAGCCTGAGAGAAACCAATGGTCAGGATCCATTATTCACTCTATTTGGATAGCCTGATAGAAACCAGTGCACAAAAGCTGTTTTTCACTCTGTCTGGATAGCCTGAGAAATATTAGTGCACATGATCTATTATTCACAATATCTGGATATCCAGAGAGAAACCATTGCATGGGTAGCCTGAGAGAAACCAGTGGCTAGGATCTATTATTCATTGTCTCTGGATAGCCTGATGGAAACCATTGCACAGGATCTGGTATTCACTCCATCCAGATAGCCTGAGAGAAACCAGTGCCTAGATAGCCTGAGAGAAACCAGTGCTCAGGATCTGTTATTCACACTGTCTTTATAGCCTGAGAGAAACCCGTCCCTGGATAGCATGATAGAAAGCAGCGGCCAGGATCTATTATTCATCCTATCTGGATAGCCCGAGAGAAACTAGTATACAGGATCTGTTTTACACTCTATCTCGAAAGTCTGAGAGAAAACGGTGCCTGGATAGCCTACATGAAACCAGTGCACAGGATCTGTTTTTCACTCTATCTGGATAGCTTGAGAGAAACCAGTGACAGCATCCGTTATTCACTCTATCTTGATAGCCTGAGAGAGACCGGTGCACAGGATTTGTTATTCACCGTATCTGGATAGCCTGAGAGAAACTAGTGCACAGGATATGTTATTTACTATATCTGGATAGCCTTAGAGAAACCGGTGCATAGCATCTCTTATTCACTCTATATGGATAGCCTGAAAGAAACCAGTGCACAAGACCTGTTATTCAATCTATCTGGATAGCCTGAGATAAACCGGTGCACAGGATCTGTCATTCCCTCTATCTGGATAGCCTGAGAGAAACCGGTGCATAAGATCTGGTATTCACTCTAATCTGGATAGCCCGGGAGAAACCGGTGCCCAGGATTTGGCATTCACTCTGTCTGTATAGCCTCAGAGAACCCAGTGCAGAGGATCCAGTATTCACTCTATATGGATAGCCAGAGAGAAACGGGTGCACAAGAGCCAGTATTCACTCTTATCTGTATAGCCTGAGAGAAATCAGTGCACAGCATCTGTTATTCGCTGTATCTGGATAGCCTGAGAGAAAAAAGTGCACAGGGTCTGTTATTCATGTTATCTGGATAGCCTGAGAGAAACCGGTGCAGAGGACCTGGTATTCACTCTATCTGGATACCCTGAGCGAAGCCAGTGCTCAGGATCTGGTATTGACCCTATCTGGATAGCCTAAGAGAAACTGGTGCCCACAATTTGGTATTCAACCTATCTGGATAGCCTGAGCGACACCATTGCACAGGATCTGGTATTGACTCTATCTGGATAGCCTAAGAGAAACCGGTGCACAAGATCTGTTATTTACTCTATCTGGATAGCCTGAGAAATGCCAGTGCACAGGGTCTGTTCTTCACTCTATCTTCATAGCCTGAGAGAAACCAGTGCCAGGATAGCATGAAAGAAGCCAGTGGCCAGGATCCATCAATCACTCTATCTGGATAGCATGTGAGAAACCAGTGCACATGATCTTTTTTTCACTCAATCTGGATAGCCTGAGAGAAACCAGTGTCTGGATATAGCCTGAGAGAAACCAGTGCACAGGATCTGGTTTTCACTCTATCTGGACAGCCTGAAATAAACCAGTGCAAATGATCTGTTATCCACACTATCTGGATAGCCTGAGAGTAACCAGTGACATCATCTTTTATTCACTCTATCTTCATAGCCTGAGAGGAACCAGTGCACAGGGTCTGTTATTCACACTATCTGGATACCCTGAAAGAAACCAGTGCACAGGATCTGTTATCCACACTACCTGGATAGCCTGAGAGAAACCAGTGCCTGGATAGCCTAAGAGAAACCAGTTGTCAGGATCCATTATTCACTCTATTTGGATAGCCTGAGAGAAACCAGTGCACAGAATCTGTTTTTCACTCTGTCTGGATAGACTGGGAAATATTAGTGCACGGGATCTGTTATTCACAATATCTGAATAGCCAGAGAGAAACCATTGCATGGGTAGCCTCAGAGAAATCAGTGGCTAGGATCCATTATTCATTGTCTCTGAATAGCCTGATAGAAACCAGTGCACAGGATCTGTTATTCACTCTACCCAGATAGCCTGAGAGAAACAAGTGCTCAGGACCTGTTATTCACACTGTCTTTATAGCCTGAGAGAAACCAATCCCTGGATAGTATGATAGAAAACAGTGGCCAAGATCCATTATTCACTCTATCTGTATAGCCTGAGAGAAACCAGTGGCTGGATAGCATGAGAGAAACCAGTGGCCATGATCCATCGTTCACTCTATCTGGATAGCATGAGAGAAATCAGTGCACTGGATCTTTTTTTCAATCTATGTGGGTAGCCTGAGAGAAACCAGTGCCTGGATAGACTGAGAGAAACGATGCACAGCATCCGTTTTTCCTTCTACCTGGATACCCTGAAAGAAACCAAATGCACAGGATCTGTTATCCACACTACCTGGATAGCCTGAGAGAAACCAGTGCCTGGATAGCCTGAGAGAAACCAGTGGTCAGGATCCATTATTCACTCTATTTGGATAGCCTGAGAGAAACCAGTGCACAGAATCTGTTTTTCACTCTGTCTGGATAGCCTAAGAAATATTAGTGCACAGGATCTGTTATTCACAATATCTGGATAGCCAGAGAGAAACCATTGCATTGATAGCCTGAGAGAAACCAGTGGCTAGGAGTCATTATTCATTGTCTCTGAATAGCCTGATAGAAACCAGGGCACAGGATCTGTTATTCACTCTACGCAGATAGCCTGAGAGAAACAAGTGCTCAGGATCTGTTATTCACACTGTCTTTATAACCTGAGAGAAACCAGTCCCTGGATAGTATTATAGAAACCAGTGGCCAAGATCCATTATTCACTCTATCTGGATAGCCCGAGAGAAACTATTGGACAGGATCTGTTTTACACTCTATCTGGAAAGCCTGAGAGAAAACAGTGGCTGGATAGCCTTTACGAAACCAGTACACAGGATCTGTTTTTCACTCTATCTGGATAGCTTGAGAGAAACCATTGACAGCATCCGTTATTCACTCTATCTTGATAGCCTGAGAGAGACCGGTGCACAGGATTTGTTATTCACCGTATCTGGATAGCCTGAGAGAAACCAGTGTTTGGATATAGCCTGAGAGAAACCAGTGCACAGGATCTGTTTTTCACACTATCTGGATAGCCTTAGAGGAACTGGTGCCCAAAATCTGGAATTCACCCTATCTGGATAGCCTGAGCGAAACCATTGCTCAGGATCTGGTATTGAGTCTATCTGGATAGCCTAAGAGAAACCGGTGCACAGGATCTGTTATTCACTCTATTTGGATAGCCTGAGAAATGCCAGTGCACAGGATCTGTTCTTCACTCTATCTTGATAGCCTGAGAGAAACCAGTGCACACGATCTGGTAATCACACTATCTTTATAGCCTGAGAGAAACCAGTGGGTGGATAGCATGAGAGAAACCAGTGGCCATGATCCATTGTTCACTCTATCTTAGAGAAACCAGTGTCTGGATATAGCCTGAGAGAGACCGGTGCACAGGATTTGTTATTCACCGTATCTGGATAGCCTGAGAGAAACCAGTGTTTGGATATAGCCTGAGAGAAACCAGTGCACAGGATCTGTTTTTCACACTATCTGGATAGCCTTAGAGGAACTGGTGCCCAAAATCTGGTATTCACCCTATCTGGATAGCCTGAGCGAAACCATTGCTCAGGATCTGGTATTGAGTCTATCTGGATAGCCTATGAGAAACGTAAATGTAATGTAAATTAGCACTTGTATAGCGCACTACTCACCCGTTAGGGTCTCAAGGCGCTGTACTCATACCGCTATGGAACCCCTCCTGGCTTTTCCCTGTGAGGCGCCCACTCCTGAGCACCCCCAGGGTGAAGCCAGGCATCCAAGCGCTGTTGGGGCCGTTGTGGAGATTAAGCAAGCTATTGCCCAGAGTTGCAGAGTGGGACCCATGAATTAGATTAGGCACCGAGGCGAGAATTATCTGGTCAAGGGGAATTGAGCCAAAGACCTGCCGAAGCGGGACTTGAACCCTGGTCTTGAGCCAGATCTCTGCTTCAGGGTCTGCCGCTCTAACCATTGAGCCACACTTCTCCACATTGGAGAATAGTGCACAGGATCTGTTATTCACTCTATTTGGATAGCCTGAGAAATGCCAGTGCACAGGATCTGTTCTTCACTCTATCTTCATAGCCTGAGAGAAACCAGTGCCTGGATAGCATGAGAGAAGCCAGTGGCCAGGATCCATCATTCACTCTATCTGGATAGCATGAGAGAAACCAGTACACATGATCTTTTTTTTCACTCTATCTGGATAGCCTGAGAGAAACCAGTGTCTGGATATAGCCTGAGAGAAACCAGTGCACAGGATCTGTTTTTCACTCTATCTGGATAGCCTGAAAGAAACCAGTGCACATGATATGTTATCCACACTATCTGGATAGCCTGAGAGTAACCAGTGCCTGGATAGCCTGAGAGAAACCAGTGGTCAAGATCCATTATTCCCTGTAACTGCATAGCCTGAAAGAAACAAGCGACATGATCTGTTATCCACACCATCTGCATAGCCTGAGAATAACCAGTGCCTGGATAGCCTGAGAGAAACCAGTGGTCATGATCCATTATTCACCCTATCTGGATGGCCTGAGAGAAACCACTGCACAGGATCTATTAATCAGTCTACCTGGATAGCCTGAGAGAACCAGTGCCTGTATAGCATGAGAGAAACCAGTGCAGAGGATCGGTTTTCCACTCTATCTTGGTAGCCTGAGATAAACCAGTGACATCATCTGTTATTCACTCTATTTTCATAGCCTGAGAGGAACCAGTGCACAGGATCTGTTATTCAAACTATCTGGATAGCCAGAGAGAAACCAGTGCCTGGATAGCCTGAGAGAAGCCAATGCACATAATCTGTTATTCACTGTACCTGGAGTGCATGAGAGAAACCAGTGCACATGATCTGGTATTCACAGTATCTTTATAGCCTGAGAAAACCAGTGCGCAGGATCTGTTATTCAATCTATCTGGATAGCCTGAAAAATGCCAGTACACAGGATCTGTTCTTCACTCTATCTTGATAGCCTGAGAGAAACCAGTGACATCATCTGTTATTCACTCTATCTTCATAGCCTGAGAGGAACCAGTGCACAGGATCTGGTAATCACACTATCTTTATAGCCTGAGAGAAACCAGTGGGTGGATAGCATGAGAGAAACCAGTGGCCATGATCCATTGTTCACTCTATCTGGATAGCATGAGAGAAACCAGTGCACAGGATCTGGTATTCACACTATCTATATAGCCTGAGAGAAACCAGTGGGTGGATAGCATGAGAGAAACCAGTGGCCATGATCCATTGTTCACTCTATCTGGATAGCATGAGAGAAACCAGTGCACTGGATCTTTTTTTCACTCTATGTGGGTACCCTGAGAGAAACCAGTGCCTGGATAGACTGAGAGAAACCATGCACAGCATCCGTTTTTCCTTCTACCTGGATACCCTGAAAGAAACCAAGTGCACAGGATCTGTTATTCACAATATCTGGATAGCCAGAGAGAAACCATTGCATGGATAGCCTGAGAGAAACCAGTGGCTAGGATTCATTATTCATTGTCTCTGAATAGCCTGATAGAAACCAGAGCACAGGATCTGTTATTCACTCTACCCAGATAGCCTGAGAGAAACAAGTGCTCAGAATCTGTTATTCACACTGTCTTTATAACCTGAGATAAACCAGTCCCTGGATAGTATTATAGAAACCAGTGGCCAAGATCCATTATTCACTCTATCTGGATAGCCCGAGAGAAACTATTGGACAGGATCTGTTTTACACTCTATCTGGAAAGCCTGAGAGAAAACAGTGGCTGGATAGCCTTTACGAAACCAGTACACAGGATCTGTTTTTCACTCTATCTGGATAGCTTGAGAGAAACCATTGACAGCATCCGTTATTCACTCTATCTTGATAGCCTGAGAGAGACCGGTGCACAGGATTTGTTATTCACCGTATCTGGATAGCCTGAGAGAAACCAGTGTTTGGATATAGCCTGAGAGAAACCAGTGCACAGGATCTGTTTTTCACACTATCTGGATAGCCTAAGAGGAACTGATGCCCAAAATCTGGTATTCACCCTATCTGGATAGCCTGAGCGAAACCATTGCTCAGGATCTGGTATTGACTCTATCTGGATAGCCTAAGAGAAACCGGTGCACAGGATCTGTTATTCACTCTATTTGGATAGCCTGAGAAATGCCAGTGCACAGGATCTGTTCTTCACTCTATCTTCATAGCCTGAGAGAAACCAGTGCCTGGATAGCATGAGAGAAGCCAGTGGCCAGGATCCATCATTCACTCTATCTGGATAGCATGAGAGAAACCAGTACACATGATCTTTTTGTTCACTCTATCTGGATAGCCTGAGAGAAACCAGTTTCTGGATATAGCCTGAGAGAAACCAGTGCACAGGATCTGTTTTTCACTCTATCTGGATAACCTGAAAGAAACCAGTGCACATGATATGTTATCCACACTATCTGGATAGCCTGAGAGTAACCAGTGCCTGGATAGCCTGAGAGAAACCAGTGGTCAAGATCCATTATTCCCTGTAACTGCATAGCCTGAAAGAAACAAGTGCACATGATCTGTTATCCACACCATCTGCATAGCCTGAGAATAACCAGTGCCTGGATAGCCTGAGAGAAACCAGTGGTCATGATACATTATTCACCCTATCTGGATGGCCTGAGAGAAACCACTGCACAGGATCTATTAATCAGTCTACCTGGATAGCCTGAGAGAATCAGTGCCTGTATAGCATGAGAGAAACCAGTGCAGAGGATCTGTTTTCCACTCTATCTTGATAGCCTGAGATAAACCAGTGACATCATCTGTTATTCACTCTATTTTCATAGCCTGAGAGGAACCAGTGCACAGGATCTGTTATTCAAACTATCTGGATAGCCAGAGAGAAACCAATGCCTGGATAGCCTGAGAGAAGCCAATGCACAGAATCTGTTATTCACTGTACCTGGAGTGCATGAGAGAAACCAGTGCACATGATCTGGTATTCACACTATCTTTATAGCCTGAGAAAACCAGTGCGCAGGATCTGTTATTCAATCTATCTGGATAGCCTGAAAAATGCCAGTGCACAGGATCTGTTCTTCACTCTATCTTGATAGCCTGAGAGAAACCAGTGACATCTTCTATTATTCACTCTATCTTCATAGCCTGAGAGGAACCAGTGCACACGATCTGGTAATCACACTATCTTTATAGCCTGAGAGAAACCAGTGGGTGGATAGCATGAGAGAAACCAGTGGCCATGATCCATTGTTCACTCTATCTGGATAGCATGAGAGAAACCAGTGCACTGGATCTTTTTTTCACTCTATGTGGGTAGCCTAAGAGAAACCAGTGCCTGGATAGACTGAGAGAAACCAAGCACCGGATCCGTTTTTCCTTCTACCTGTATACCCTGAAAGAAACCAAGTGCACAGGATCTGTTATCCACACTACCTGCATAGCCTGAGAGAAACCAGTGCCTGGATAGCCTGAGAGAAACCAGGGGCCAGGATCCATTATTCACTCTATTTGGATAGCCTGAGAGAAACTAGTGCACAGAATCTGTTTTTCACTCTGTCTGGATAGCCTGAGAAATATTAGTACACAGGATCTGTTATTCACAATATCTGGATAGCCAGAGAGAAACCATTGCATGGATAGCCTGAGAGAAACCAGTGGCTAGGATTCATTATTCATTGTCTCTGAATAGCCTGATAGAAACCAGGGCACAGGATCTGTTATTCACTCTACCCAGATAGCCTGAGAGAAACAAGTGCTCAGGATCTGTTATTGACACTGTCTTTATAACCTGAGAGAAACCAGTCCCTGGATAGTATTATAGAAACCAGTGGCCAAGATCCATTATTCACTCTATCTGGATAGCCCGAGAGAAAACAGTGCCTGGATAGCCTTTACGAAACCAGTACACAGGATCTGTTTTTCACTCTATCTGGATAGCTTGAGAGAAACCATTGACAGCATCCGTTATTCACTCCATCTTGATAGCCTGAGAGAGACCGGTGCACAGGATTTGTTATTCACCGTATCTGGATAGCCTGAGAGAAACCAGTGTCTGGATATAGCCTGAGAGAAACCAGTGCACAGGATCTGTTTTTCACTCTATCTGGATAGCCTGAAAGAAACCAGTGCACATGATCTGTTATCCGCACTATCTGGATAGCCTGAGAGTAACCAGTTCCTGGATACCCTGAGAGAAACCAGTGGTCAGGATCCATTATTCACTCTATCTGGATAGCCTGAGAAACCAGTGCACAGGATCTATTATTCAGTCTACCTGGATAGCCTGAGAGAAACAAGTGCCTGTATAGCATGAAAGAAACCAGTGCAGAGGATCTGTTTTCCACTCTATCTTGACAGCCTGAGATAAACCAGTGACATCATCTGTTATTCACTCTATCTTCATAGCCTGAGAGGAACCAGTGCACAGAATCTGTTATTCACACTATCTGGATACCCAGAGAGAAACCAGTGCCTGGATAGCCTGAGAGAAGCTAATGCACAGGATCTGTTATTCACTGTACCTGGAGTGCATGAGAGAAGCCAGTGCACCGGCTCTGGTATTCACTATCTTTATAGCCTGAAAGAAACCAGTGCACATGATCTGTTATCCACACTATCTGGATAGCCTGAGAGTAATCGGTGCCTGGATTGCCTGAGAGAAACCAGTGGTCAAGATCCATTTTTCACTGTAACTGCATAGCCTGAAAGAAACCAGCGCACATGATCTGTTATCCACACCATCTGGATAGCCTGAGAATAACCAGTGCCTGGATAGCCTGAGAGAAACCAGTGGTCATGATCCATTATTCACCCTATCTGGATAGCCTGAGAGAAACCACTGCACAGGATCTATTATTCAGTCTACCTGGATAGCCTGAGAGAACCAGTGCCTGTATAGCATGAGAGAAACCAATGCAGAGGATATGTTTTCCACTCTATCTTGGTAGCCTGAGATAAACCAGTGACATCATCTGTTATTCACTCTATTTTCATAGCCTGAGAGGAACCAGTGCGCAGGATCTGTTATTCAATCTATCTGGATAGCCTGAAAAATGCCAGTGCACAGGATCTGTTCTTCACTCTATCTTGATAGCCTGAGAGAAACCAGTGACATCATCTGTTAGTCACTCTACCTTCATAGCCTGAGAGGAACCAGTGCACAGGATCTGGTATTCACACTATCTTTATAGCCTGAGAGAAACCAGTGGGTGGATAGCATGAGAGAAACTAGTGCACTGGACCTTTTTTTCACTCTATGTGGGTAGCCTGAGAGAAACCAGTGCCTGGATAGACTGAGAGAAACCATGCACAGCATCCGTTTTTCCTTCTACCTGGATACCCTGAAAGAAACCAAGTGCACAGGATCTGTTATCCACACTACCTGGATAGCCTGAGAGAAACCAGTGCCTGGATAGCCTGAGAGAAACCAGTGGTCAGGATCCATTATTCACTCTATTTGGATAGCCTGAGAGAAACCAGTGCACAGAATCTGTTTTTTACTCTGTCTGGATAGCCTAAGAAATATTAGTGCACAGGATCTGTTATTCACAATATCTGGATAGCCAGAGAGAAACCATTGCATTGATAGCCTGAGAGAAACCAGTGGCTAGGATTCATTATTCATTGTCTCTGAATAGCCTGATAGAAACCAGGGCACAGGATCTGTTATTCACTCTACCCAGATAGCCTGAGAGAAAGAAGTGCTCAGGATCTGTTATTCACACTGTCTTTATACCCTGAGAGAAACCAGTCCCTGGATAGTATTATAGAAACCAGTGGCCAAGATCCATTATTCACTCTATCTGGATAGCCCGAGAGAAACTATTGGACAGGATCTGTTTTACACTCTATCTGGAAAGCCTGAGAGAAAACAGTGGCTGGATAGCCTTTACGAAACCAGTACACAGGATCTGTTTTTCACTCTATCTGGATAGCTTGAGAGAAACCATTGACAGCATCCGTTATTCACTCTATCTTGATAGCCTGAGAGAAACCGGTGCAGAGGACCTGGTATTCACTCTATCTGGATACCCTGAGCGAAACCAGTGCTCAGGATCTGGTACTGACTCTATCTGGATGGCCTAAGAGAAACTGGTGCCCAAAATCTGGTATTCACCCTATATGGATAGCCTGAGCGAAACCATTGCTCAGGATCTGGTATTGACTCTATCTGGATAGCCTAAGAGAAACCGGTGCACAGGATCTGTTATTCACTCTATTTGGATAGCCTGAGAAATGCCAGTGCACAGGATCTGTTCTTCACTCTATCTTCATAGCCTGAAAGAAACCAGTGCCTGGATAGCAAGAGAGAATCCAGTGGCCAGGATCCATCATTCACTCTATCTGGATAGCATGAGTGAAACCAGTGCACATGATCTTTTTTTCACTCTATCTGGATAGCCTGAGAGAAACCAGTGTCTGGATATAGCCTGAGAGAAACCAGTGCACAGGATCTGTTTTTCACTCTATCTGGATAGCCTGAAAGAAACCAGTGCACATGATCTGTTATCCACACTATCTGGATAGCCTGAGAGTAACCAGTGCCTGGATAGCCTGAGAGAAACCAGTGGTCAAGATCCATTATTCCCTGTAAATGCATAGCCTGAAAGAAACATGCGCACATGATCTGTTATCCACACCATCTGGATAGCCTGAGAATAACCGGTGCCTGGATAGCCTGAGAGAAACCAGTGGTCATGATCCATTATTCACCCTATCTGGATAGCCTGAGAGAAACCACTGCACATGATCTATTATTCAGTCTACCTGGATAGCCTGAGAGAACCAGTGCCTGTATAGCATGAGAGAAACCAGTGCAGAGGATCTGTTTTCCACTCTATCTTGATAGCCTGAGATAAACCAGTGACATCATCTGGTATTCACTCTATTTTCATAGCCTGAGAGGAACCAGTGCACAGGATTTGTTATTCAAACTATCTGGATAGCCAGACAGAAACCAGTGCCTGGATAGCCTGAGAGAAGCCAATGCACATAATCTGTTATTCACTGTACCTGGAGTGCATGAGAGAAACCAGTGCACATGATCTGGTATTCACACTATCTTTATAGCCTGAGAAAACCAGTGTGCAGGATCTGTTATTCAATCTATCTGGATAGCCTGAAAAATGCCAGTGCACAGGATCTGTTCTTCACTCTATCTTGATAGCCTGAGAGAAACCAGTGACATCATCTGTTAGTCACTCTACCTTCATAGCCTGAGAGGAACCAGTGCACACGATCTGGTAATCACACTATCTTTATAGCCTGAGAGAAACCAGTGGGTGGATAGCATGAGAGAAACCAGTGCACTGGATCTTTTTTTCACTCTATGTGGGTAGCCTGAGAGAAACCAGTGCCTGGATAGACTGAGAGAAACCATGCACAGCATCCGTTTTTCCTTCTACCTGGATACCCTGAAAGAAACCAAATGCACAGGATCTGTTATCCACACTACCTGGATAGCCTGAGAGAAACCAGTGCCTGGATAGCCTGAGAGAAACCAGTGGTCAGGATCCATTATTCACTCTATTTGGATAGCCTGAGAGAAACCAGTGCACAGAATCTGTTTTTCACTCTGTCTGGATAGCCTAAGAAATATTAGTGCACAGGATCTGTTATTCACAATATCTGGATAGCCAGAGAGAAACCATTGCATTGATAGCCTGAGAGAAACCAGTGGCTAGGATTCATTATTCATTGTCTCTGAATAGCCTGATAGAAACCAGGGCACAGGATCTGTTATTCACTCTACCAAGATAGCCTGAGAGAAACAAGTGCTCAGGATCTGTTATTCACACTGTCTTTATAACCTGAGAGAAACCAGTCCCTGGATAGTATTATAGAAACCAGTGGCCAAGATCCATTATTCACTCTATCTGGATAGCCCGAGAGAAACTATTGGACAGGATCTGTTTTACACTCTATCTGGAAAGCCTGAGAGAAAACAGTGGCTGGATAGCCTTTACGAAACCAGTACACAGGATCTGTTTTTCACTCTATCTGGATAGCTTGAGAGAAACCATTGACAGCATCCGTTATTCACTCTATCTTGATAGCCTGAGAGAGACCGGTGCACAGGATTTGTTATTCACCGTATCTGGATAGCCTGAGAGAAACCAGTGTTTGGATATAGCCTGAGAGAAACCAGTGCACAGGATCTGTTTTTCACACTATCTGGATAGCCTTAGAGGAACTGGTGCCCAAAATCTGGTATTCACCCTATCTGGATAGCCTGAGCGAAACCATTGCTCAGGATCTGGTATTGAGTCTATCTGGATAGCCTAAGAGAAACCGGTGCACAGGATCTGTTATTCACTCTATTTGGATAGCCTGAGAAATGCCAGTGCACAGGATCTGTTCTTCACTCTATCTTCATAGCCTGAGAGAAAGCAGTGCCTGGATAGCATGAGAGAAGCCAGTGGCCAGGATCCATCATTCACTCTATCTGGATAGCATGAGAGAAACCAGTACACATGATCTTTTTTTCACTCTATCTGGATAGCCTGAGAGAAACCAGTGTCTGGATATAGCTTGAGAGAAACCAGTGCACAGGATCTGTTTTTCACTCTATCTGGATAGCCTGAAAGAAACCAGTGCACATGATATGTTATCCACACTATCTGGATAGCCTGAGAGTAACCAGTGCCTGGATAGCCTGAGAGAAACCAGTGGTCAAGATCCATTATTCCCTGTAACTGCATAGCCTGAAAGAAACAAGTGCACATGATCTGTTATCCACACCATCTGCATAGCCTGAGAATAACCAGTGCCTGGATAGCCTGAGAGAAACCAGTGGTCATGATACATTATTCACCCTATCTGGATGGCCTGAGAGAAACCACTGCACAGGATCTATTAATCAGTCTACCTGGATAGCCTGAGAGAATCAGTGCCTGTATAGCATGAGAGAAACCAGTGCAGAGGATCTGTTTTCCACTCTATCTTGATAGCCTGAGATAAACCAGTGACATCATCTGTTATTCACTCTATTTTCATAGCCTGAGAGGAACCAGTGCACAGGATCTGTTATTCAAACTATCTGGATAGCCAGAGAGAAACCAATGCCTGGATAGCCTGAGAGAAGCCAATGCACAGAATCTGTTATTCACTGTACCTGGAGTGCATGAGAGAAACCAGTGCACATGATCTGGTATTCACACTATCTTTATAGCCTGAGAAAACCAGTGCGCAGGATCTGTTATTCAATCTATCTGGATAGCCTGAAAAATGCCAGTGCACAGGATCTGTTCTTCACTCTATCTTGATAGCCTGAGAGAAACCAGTGACATCTTCTATTATTCACTCTATCTTCATAGCCTGAGAGGAACCAGTGCACACGATCTGGTAATCACACTATCTTTATAGCCTGAGAGAAACCAGTGGGTGGATAGCATGAGAGAAACCAGTGGCCATGATCCATTGTTCACTCTATCTGGATAGCATGAGAGAAACCAGTGCACTGGATCTTTTTTTCACTCTATGTGGGTAGCCTAAGAGAAACCAGTGCCTGGATAGACTGAGAGAAACCAAGCACCGGATCCGTTTTTCCTTCTACCTGTATACCCTGAAAGAAACCAAGTGCACAGGATCTGTTATCCACACTACCTGCATAGCCTGAGAGAAACCAGTGCCTGGATAGCCTGAGAGAAACCAGGGGCCAGGATCCATTATTCACTCTATTTGGATAGCCTGAGAGAAACTAGTGCACAGAATCTGTTTTTCACTCTGTCTGGATAGCCTGAGAAATATTAGTACACAGGATCTGTTATTCACAATATCTGGATAGCCAGAGAGAAACCATTGCATGGATAGCCTGAGAGAAACCAGTGGCTAGGATTCATTATTCATTGTCTCTGAATAGCCTGATAGAAACCAGGGCACAGGATCTGTTATTCACTCTACCCAGATAGCCTGAGAGAAACAAGTGCTCAGGATCTGTTATTGACACTGTCTTTATAACCTGAGAGAAACCAGTCCCTGGATAGTATTATAGAAACCAGTGGCCAAGATCCATTATTCACTCTATCTGGATAGCCCGAGAGAAAACAGTGCCTGGATAGCCTTTACGAAACCAGTACACAGGATCTGTTTTTCACTCTATCTGGATAGCTTGAGAGAAACCATTGACAGCATCCGTTATTCACTCCATCTTGATAGCCTGAGAGAGACCGGTGCACAGGATTTGTTATTCACCGTATCTGGATAGCCTGAGAGAAACCAGTGTCTGGATATAGCCTGAGAGAAACCAGTGCACAGGATCTGTTTTTCACTCTATCTGGATAGCCTGAAAGAAACCAGTGCACATGATCTGTTATCCGCACTATCTGGATAGCCTGAGAGTAACCAGTTCCTGGATACCCTGAGAGAAACCAGTGGTCAGGATCCATTATTCACTCTATCTGGATAGCCTGAGAAACCAGTGCACAGGATCTATTATTCAGTCTACCTGGATAGCCTGAGAGAAACAAGTGCCTGTATAGCATGAAAGAAACCAGTGCAGAGGATCTGTTTTCCACTCTATCTTGACAGCCTGAGATAAACCAGTGACATCATCTGTTATTCACTCTATCTTCATAGCCTGAGAGGAACCAGTGCACAGAATCTGTTATTCACACTATCTGGATACCCAGAGAGAAACCAGTGCCTGGATAGCCTGAGAGAAGCTAATGCACAGGATCTGTTATTCACTGTACCTGGAGTGCATGAGAGAAGCCAGTGCACCGGCTCTGGTATTCACTATCTTTATAGCCTGAAAGAAACCAGTGCACATGATCTGTTATCCACACTATCTGGATAGCCTGAGAGTAATCGGTGCCTGGATTGCCTGAGAGAAACCAGTGGTCAAGATCCATTTTTCACTGTAACTGCATAGCCTGAAAGAAACCAGCGCACATGATCTGTTATCCACACCATCTGGATAGCCTGAGAATAACCAGTGCCTGGATAGCCTGAGAGAAACCAGTGGTCATGATCCATTATTCACCCTATCTGGATAGCCTGAGAGAAACCACTGCACAGGATCTATTATTCAGTCTACCTGGATAGCCTGAGAGAACCAGTGCCTGTATAGCATGAGAGAAACCAATGCAGAGGATATGTTTTCCACTCTATCTTGGTAGCCTGAGATAAACCAGTGACATCATCTGTTATTCACTCTATTTTCATAGCCTGAGAGGAACCAGTGCGCAGGATCTGTTATTCAATCTATCTGGATAGCCTGAAAAATGCCAGTGCACAGGATCTGTTCTTCACTCTATCTTGATAGCCTGAGAGAAACCAGTGACATCATCTGTTAGTCACTCTACCTTCATAGCCTGAGAGGAACCAGTGCACAGGATCTGGTATTCACACTATCTTTATAGCCTGAGAGAAACCAGTGGGTGGATAGCATGAGAGAAACTAGTGCACTGGACCTTTTTTTCACTCTATGTGGGTAGCCTGAGAGAAACCAGTGCCTGGATAGACTGAGAGAAACCATGCACAGCATCCGTTTTTCCTTCTACCTGGATACCCTGAAAGAAACCAAGTGCACAGGATCTGTTATCCACACTACCTGGATAGCCTGAGAGAAACCAGTGCCTGGATAGCCTGAGAGAAACCAGTGGTCAGGATCCATTATTCACTCTATTTGGATAGCCTGAGAGAAACCAGTGCACAGAATCTGTTTTTTACTCTGTCTGGATAGCCTAAGAAATATTAGTGCACAGGATCTGTTATTCACAATATCTGGATAGCCAGAGAGAAACCATTGCATTGATAGCCTGAGAGAAACCAGTGGCTAGGATTCATTATTCATTGTCTCTGAATAGCCTGATAGAAACCAGGGCACAGGATCTGTTATTCACTCTACCCAGATAGCCTGAGAGAAAGAAGTGCTCAGGATCTGTTATTCACACTGTCTTTATACCCTGAGAGAAACCAGTCCCTGGATAGTATTATAGAAACCAGTGGCCAAGATCCATTATTCACTCTATCTGGATAGCCCGAGAGAAACTATTGGACAGGATCTGTTTTACACTCTATCTGGAAAGCCTGAGAGAAAACAGTGGCTGGATAGCCTTTACGAAACCAGTACACAGGATCTGTTTTTCACTCTATCTGGATAGCTTGAGAGAAACCATTGACAGCATCCGTTATTCACTCTATCTTGATAGCCTGAGAGAAACCGGTGCAGAGGACCTGGTATTCACTCTATCTGGATACCCTGAGCGAAACCAGTGCTCAGGATCTGGTACTGACTCTATCTGGATGGCCTAAGAGAAACTGGTGCCCAAAATCTGGTATTCACCCTATATGGATAGCCTGAGCGAAACCATTGCTCAGGATCTGGTATTGACTCTATCTGGATAGCCTAAGAGAAACCGGTGCACAGGATCTGTTATTCACTCTATTTGGATAGCCTGAGAAATGCCAGTGCACAGGATCTGTTCTTCACTCTATCTTCATAGCCTGAAAGAAACCAGTGCCTGGATAGCAAGAGAGAATCCAGTGGCCAGGATCCATCATTCACTCTATCTGGATAGCATGAGTGAAACCAGTGCACATGATCTTTTTTTCACTCTATCTGGATAGCCTGAGAGAAACCAGTGTCTGGATATAGCCTGAGAGAAACCAGTGCACAGGATCTGTTTTTCACTCTATCTGGATAGCCTGAAAGAAACCAGTGCACATGATCTGTTATCCACACTATCTGGATAGCCTGAGAGTAACCAGTGCCTGGATAGCCTGAGAGAAACCAGTGGTCAAGATCCATTATTCCCTGTAAATGCATAGCCTGAAAGAAACATGCGCACATGATCTGTTATCCACACCATCTGGATAGCCTGAGAATAACCGGTGCCTGGATAGCCTGAGAGAAACCAGTGGTCATGATCCATTATTCACCCTATCTGGATAGCCTGAGAGAAACCACTGCACATGATCTATTATTCAGTCTACCTGGATAGCCTGAGAGAACCAGTGCCTGTATAGCATGAGAGAAACCAGTGCAGAGGATCTGTTTTCCACTCTATCTTGATAGCCTGAGATAAACCAGTGACATCATCTGGTATTCACTCTATTTTCATAGCCTGAGAGGAACCAGTGCACAGGATTTGTTATTCAAACTATCTGGATAGCCAGACAGAAACCAGTGCCTGGATAGCCTGAGAGAAGCCAATGCACATAATCTGTTATTCACTGTACCTGGAGTGCATGAGAGAAACCAGTGCACATGATCTGGTATTCACACTATCTTTATAGCCTGAGAAAACCAGTGTGCAGGATCTGTTATTCAATCTATCTGGATAGCCTGAAAAATGCCAGTGCACAGGATCTGTTCTTCACTCTATCTTGATAGCCTGAGAGAAACCAGTGACATCATCTGTTAGTCACTCTACCTTCATAGCCTGAGAGGAACCAGTGCACACGATCTGGTAATCACACTATCTTTATAGCCTGAGAGAAACCAGTGGGTGGATAGCATGAGAGAAACCAGTGCACTGGATCTTTTTTTCACTCTATGTGGGTAGCCTGAGAGAAACCAGTGCCTGGATAGACTGAGAGAAACCATGCACAGCATCCGTTTTTCCTTCTACCTGGATACCCTGAAAGAAACCAAATGCACAGGATCTGTTATCCACACTACCTGGATAGCCTGAGAGAAACCAGTGCCTGGATAGCCTGAGAGAAACCAGTGGTCAGGATCCATTATTCACTCTATTTGGATAGCCTGAGAGAAACCAGTGCACAGAATCTGTTTTTCACTCTGTCTGGATAGCCTAAGAAATATTAGTGCACAGGATCTGTTATTCACAATATCTGGATAGCCAGAGAGAAACCATTGCATTGATAGCCTGAGAGAAACCAGTGGCTAGGATTCATTATTCATTGTCTCTGAATAGCCTGATAGAAACCAGGGCACAGGATCTGTTATTCACTCTACCAAGATAGCCTGAGAGAAACAAGTGCTCAGGATCTGTTATTCACACTGTCTTTATAACCTGAGAGAAACCAGTCCCTGGATAGTATTATAGAAACCAGTGGCCAAGATCCATTATTCACTCTATCTGGATAGCCCGAGAGAAACTATTGGACAGGATCTGTTTTACACTCTATCTGGAAAGCCTGAGAGAAAACAGTGGCTGGATAGCCTTTACGAAACCAGTACACAGGATCTGTTTTTCACTCTATCTGGATAGCTTGAGAGAAACCATTGACAGCATCCGTTATTCACTCTATCTTGATAGCCTGAGAGAGACCGGTGCACAGGATTTGTTATTCACCGTATCTGGATAGCCTGAGAGAAACCAGTGTTTGGATATAGCCTGAGAGAAACCAGTGCACAGGATCTGTTTTTCACACTATCTGGATAGCCTTAGAGGAACTGGTGCCCAAAATCTGGTATTCACCCTATCTGGATAGCCTGAGCGAAACCATTGCTCAGGATCTGGTATTGAGTCTATCTGGATAGCCTAAGAGAAACCGGTGCACAGGATCTGTTATTCACTCTATTTGGATAGCCTGAGAAATGCCAGTGCACAGGATCTGTTCTTCACTCTATCTTCATAGCCTGAGAGAAAGCAGTGCCTGGATAGCATGAGAGAAGCCAGTGGCCAGGATCCATCATTCACTCTATCTGGATAGCATGAGAGAAACCAGTACACATGATCTTTTTTTCACTCTATCTGGATAGCCTGAGAGAAACCAGTGTCTGGATATAGCTTGAGAGAAACCAGTGCACAGGATCTGTTTTTCACTCTATCTGGATAGCCTGAAAGAAACCAGTGCACATGATATGTTATCCACACTATCTGGATAGCCTGAGAGTAACCAGTGCCTGGATAGCCTGAGAGAAACCAGTGGTCAAGATCCATTATTCCGTGTAACTGCATAGCCTGAAAGAAACAAGCGACATGATCTGTTATCCACACCATCTGCATAGCCTGAGAATAACCAGTGCCTGGATAGCCTGAGAGAAACCAGTGGTCATGATCCATTATTCACCCTATCTGGATGGCCTGAGAGAAACCACTGCACAGGATCTATTAATCAGTCTACCTGGATAGCCTGAGAGAACCAGTGCCTGTATAGCATGAGAGAAACCAGTGCAGAGGATCGGTTTTCCACTCTATCTTGGTAGCCTGAGATAAACCAGTGACATCATCTGTTATTCACTCTATTTTCATAGCCTGAGAGGAACCAGTGCACAGGATCTGTTATTCAAACTATCTGGATAGCCAGAGAGAAACTAGTGCCTGGATAGCCTGAGAGAAGCCAATGCACATAATCTGTTATTCACTGTACCTGGAGTGCATGAGAGAAACCAGTGCACATGATCTGGTATTCACACTATCTTTATAGCCTGAGAAAACCAGTGCGCAGGATCTGTTATTCAATCTATCTGGATAGCCTGAAAAATGCCAGTGCACAGGATCTGTTCTTCACTCTATCTTGATAGCCTGAGAGAAACCAGTGACATCATCTGTTATTCACTCTATCTTCATAGCCTGAGAGGAACCAGTGCACAGGATCTGGTAATCACACTATCTTTATAGCCTGAGAGAAACCAGTGGGTGGATAGCATGAGAGAAACCAGTGGCCATGATCCATTGTTCACTCTATCTGGATAGCATGAGAGAAACCAGTGCACAGGATCTGGTATTCACACTATCTCTATAGCCTGAGAGAAACCAGTGGGTGGATAGCATGAGAGAAACCAGTGGCCATGATCCATTGTTCACTCTATCTGGATAGCATGAGAGAAACCAGTGCACTGGATCTTTTTTTCACTCTATGTGGGTAGCCTGAGAGAAACCAGTGCCTGGATAGACTGAGAGAAACCATGCACAGCATCCGTTTTTCCTTCTACCTGGATACCCTGAAAGAAACCAAGTGCACAGGATCTGTTATTCACAATATCTGGATAGCCAGAGAGAAACCATTGCATGGATAGCCTGAGAGAAACCAGTGGCTAGGATTCATTATTCATTGTCTCTGAATAGCCTGATAGAAACCAGAGCACAGGATCTGTTATTCACTCTACCCAGATAGCCTGAGAGAAACAAGTGCTCAGAATCTGTTATTCACACTGTCTTTATAACCTGAGATAAACCAGTCCCTGGATAGTATTATAGAAACCAGTGGCCAAGATCCATTATTCACTCTATCTGGATAGCCCGAGAGAAACTATTGGACAGGATCTGTTTTACACTCTATCTGGAAAGCCTGAGAGAAAACAGTGGCTGGATAGCCTTTACGAAACCAGTACACAGGATCTGTTTTTCACTCTATCTGGATAGCTTGAGAGAAACCATTGACAGCATCCGTTATTCACTCTATCTTGATAGCCTGAGAGAGACCGGTGCACAGGATTTGTTATTCACCGTATCTGGATAGCCTGAGAGAAACCAGTGTTTGGATATAGCCTGAGAGAAACCAGTGCACAGGATCTGTTTTTCACACTATCTGGATAGCCTTAGAGGAACTGGTGCCCAAAATCTGGTATTCACCCTATCTGGATAGCCTGAGCGAAACCATTGCTCAGGATCTGGTATTGAGTCTATCTGGATAGCCTAAGAGAAACCGGTGCACAGGATCTGTTATTCACTCTATTTGGATAGCCTGAGAAATGCCAGTGCACAGGATCTGTTCTTCACTCTATCTTCATAGCCTGAGAGAAACCAGTGCCTGGATAGCATGAGAGAAGCCAGTGGCCAGGATCCATCATTCACTCTATCTGGATAGCATGAGAGAAACCAGTACACATGATCTTTTTTTCACTCTATCTGGATAGCCTGAGAGAAACCAGTGTCTGGATATAGCTTGAGAGAAACCAGTGCACAGGATCTGTTTTTCACTCTATCTGGATAGCCTGAAAGAAACCAGTGCACATGATATGTTATCCACACTATCTGGATAGCCTGAGAGTAACCAGTGCCTGGATAGCCTGAGAGAAACCAGTGGTCAAGATCCATTATTCCCTGTAACTGCATAGCCTGAAAGAAACAAGCGACATGATCTGTTATCCACACCATCTGCATAGCCTGAGAATAACCAGTGCCTGGATAGCCTGAGAGAAACCAGTGGTCATGATCCATTATTCACCCTATCTGGATGGCCTGAGAGAAACCACTGCACAGGATCTATTAATCAGTCTACCTGGATAGCCTGAGAGAACCAGTGCCTGTATAGCATGAGAGAAACCAGTGCAGAGGATCGGTTTTCCACTCTATCTTGGTAGCCTGAGATAAACCAGTGACATCATCTGTTATTCACTCTATTTTCATAGCCTGAGAGGAACCAGTGCACAGGATCTGTTATTCAAACTATCTGGATAGCCAGAGAGAAACCAGTGCCTGGATAGCCTGAGAGAAGCCAATGCACATAATCTGTTATTCACTGTACCTGGAGTGCATGAGAGAAACCAGTGCACATGATCTGGTATTCACACTATCTTTATAGCCTGAGAAAACCAGTGCGCAGGATCTGTTATTCAATCTATCTGGATAGCCTGAAAAATGCCAGTGCACAGGATCTGTTCTTCACTCTATCTTGATAGCCTGAGAGAAACCAGTGACATCATCTGTTATTCACTCTATCTTCATAGCCTGAGAGGAACCAGTGCACAGGATCTGGTAATCACACTATCTTTATAGCCTGAGAGAAACCAGTGGGTGGATAGCATGAGAGAAACCAGTGGCCATGATCCATTGTTCACTCTATCTGGATAGCATGAGAGAAACCAGTGCACAGGATCTGGTATTCACACTATCTCTATAGCCTGAGAGAAACCAGTGGGTGGATAGCATGAGAGAAACCAGTGGCCATGATCCATTGTTCACTCTATCTGGATAGCATGAGAGAAACCAGTGCACTGGATCTTTTTTTCACTCTATGTGGGTAGCCTGAGAGAAACCAGTGCCTGGATAGACTGAGAGAAACCATGCACAGCATCCGTTTTTCCTTCTACCTGGATACCCTGAAAGAAACCAAGTGCACAGGATCTGTTATTCACAATATCTGGATAGCCAGAGAGAAACCATTGCATGGATAGCCTGAGAGAAACCAGTGGCTAGGATTCATTATTCATTGTCTCTGAATAGCCTGATAGAAACCAGAGCACAGGATCTGTTATTCACTCTACCCAGATAGCCTGAGAGAAACAAGTGCTCAGAATCTGTTATTCACACTGTCTTTATAACCTGAGATAAACCAGTCCCTGGATAGTATTATAGAAACCAGTGGCCAAGATCCATTATTCACTCTATCTGGATAGCCCGAGAGAAAACAGTGCCTGGATAGCCTTTACGAAACCAGTACACAGGATCTGTTTTTCACTCTATCTGGATAGCTTGAGAGAAACCATTGACAGCATCCGTTATTCACTCCATCTTGATAGCCTGAGAGAGACCGGTGCACAGGATTTGTTATTCACCGTATCTGGATAGCCTGAGAGAAACCAGTGTCTGGATATAGCCTGAGAGAAACCAGTGCACAGGATCTGTTTTTCACTCTATCTGGATAGCCTGAAAGAAACCAGTGCACATGATCTGTTATCCGCACTATCTGGATAGCCTGAGAGTAACCAGTTCCTGGATACCCTGAGAGAAACCAGTGGTCAGGATCCATTATTCACTCTATCTGGATAGCCTGAGAAACCAGTGCACAGGATCTATTATTCAGTCTACCTGGATAGCCTGAGAGAAACAAGTGCCTGTATAGCATGAAAGAAACCAGTGCAGAGGATCTGTTTTCCACTCTATCTTGACAGCCTGAGATAAACCAGTGACATCATCTGTTATTCACTCTATCTTCATAGCCTGAGAGGAACCAGTGCACAGAATCTGTTATTCACACTATCTGGATACCCAGAGAGAAACCAGTGCCTGGATAGCCTGAGAGAAGCTAATGCACAGGATCTGTTATTCACTGTACCTGGAGTGCATGAGAGAAGCCAGTGCACCGGCTCTGGTATTCACTATCTTTATAGCCTGAAAGAAACCAGTGCACATGATCTGTTATCCACACTATCTGGATAGCCTGAGAGTAATCGGTGCCTGGATTGCCTGAGAGAAACCAGTGGTCAAGATCCATTTTTCACTGTAACTGCATAGCCTGAAAGAAACCAGCGCACATGATCTGTTATCCACACCATCTGGATAGCCTGAGAATAACCAGTGCCTGGATAGCCTGAGAGAAACCAGTGGTCATGATCCATTATTCACCCTATCTGGATAGCCTGAGAGAAACCACTGCACAGGATCTATTATTCAGTCTACCTGGATAGCCTGAGAGAACCAGTGCCTGTATAGCATGAGAGAAACCAATGCAGAGGATATGTTTTCCACTCTATCTTGGTAGCCTGAGATAAACCAGTGACATCATCTGTTATTCACTCTATTTTCATAGCCTGAGAGGAACCAGTGCGCAGGATCTGTTATTCAATCTATCTGGATAGCCTGAAAAATGCCAGTGCACAGGATCTGTTCTTCACTCTATCTTGATAGCCTGAGAGAAACCAGTGACATCATCTGTTAGTCACTCTACCTTCATAGCCTGAGAGGAACCAGTGCACAGGATCTGGTATTCACACTATCTTTATAGCCTGAGAGAAACCAGTGGGTGGATAGCATGAGAGAAACTAGTGCACTGGACCTTTTTTCACTCTATGTGGGTAGCCTGAGAGAAACCAGTGCCTGGATAGACTGAGAGAAACCATGCACAGCATCCGTTTTTCCTTCTACCTGGATACCCTGAAAGAAACCAAGTGCACAGGATCTGTTATCCACACTACCTGGATAGCCTGAGAGAAACCAGTGCCTGGATAGCCTGAGAGAAACCAGTGGTCAGGATCCATTATTCACTCTATTTGGATAGCCTGAGAGAAACCAGTGCACAGAATCTGTTTTTTACTCTGTCTGGATAGCCTAAGAAATATTAGTGCACAGGATCTGTTATTCACAATATCTGGATAGCCAGAGAGAAACCATTGCATTGATAGCCTGAGAGAAACCAGTGGCTAGGATTCATTATTCATTGTCTCTGAATAGCCTGATAGAAACCAGGGCACAGGATCTGTTATTCACTCTACCCAGATAGCCTGAGAGAAAGAAGTGCTCAGGATCTGTTATTCACACTGTCTTTATACCCTGAGAGAAACCAGTCCCTGGATAGTATTATAGAAACCAGTGGCCAAGATCCATTATTCACTCTATCTGGATAGCCCGAGAGAAACTATTGGACAGGATCTGTTTTACACTCTATCTGGAAAGCCTGAGAGAAAACAGTGGCTGGATAGCCTTTACGAAACCAGTACACAGGATCTGTTTTTCACTCTATCTGGATAGCTTGAGAGAAACCATTGACAGCATCCGTTATTCACTCTATCTTGATAGCCTGAGAGAAACCGGTGCAGAGGACCTGGTATTCACTCTATCTGGATACCCTGAGCGAAACCAGTGCTCAGGATCTGGTACTGACTCTATCTGGATGGCCTAAGAGAAACTGGTGCCCAAAATCTGGTATTCACCCTATATGGATAGCCTGAGCGAAACCATTGCTCAGGATCTGGTATTGACTCTATCTGGATAGCCTAAGAGAAACCGGTGCACAGGATCTGTTATTCACTCTATTTGGATAGCCTGAGAAATGCCAGTGCACAGGATCTGTTCTTCACTCTATCTTCATAGCCTGAAAGAAACCAGTGCCTGGATAGCAAGAGAGAATCCAGTGGCCAGGATCCATCATTCACTCTATCTGGATAGCATGAGTGAAACCAGTGCACATGATCTTTTTTTCACTCTATCTGGATAGCCTGAGAGAAACCAGTGTCTGGATATAGCCTGAGAGAAACCAGTGCACAGGATCTGTTTTTCACTCTATCTGGATAGCCTGAAAGAAACCAGTGCACATGATCTGTTATCCACACTATCTGGATAGCCTGAGAGTAACCAGTGCCTGGATAGCCTGAGAGAAACCAGTGGTCAAGATCCATTATTCCCTGTAAATGCATAGCCTGAAAGAAACATGCGCACATGATCTGTTATCCACACCATCTGGATAGCCTGAGAATAACCGGTGCCTGGATAGCCTGAGAGAAACCAGTGGTCATGATCCATTATTCACCCTATCTGGATAGCCTGAGAGAAACCACTGCACATGATCTATTATTCAGTCTACCTGGATAGCCTGAGAGAACCAGTGCCTGTATAGCATGAGAGAAACCAGTGCAGAGGATCTGTTTTCCACTCTATCTTGATAGCCTGAGATAAACCAGTGACATCATCTGGTATTCACTCTATTTTCATAGCCTGAGAGGAACCAGTGCACAGGATTTGTTATTCAAACTATCTGGATAGCCAGACAGAAACCAGTGCCTGGATAGCCTGAGAGAAGCCAATGCACATAATCTGTTATTCACTGTACCTGGAGTGCATGAGAGAAACCAGTGCACATGATCTGGTATTCACACTATCTTTATAGCCTGAGAAAACCAGTGTGCAGGATCTGTTATTCAATCTATCTGGATAGCCTGAAAAATGCCAGTGCACAGGATCTGTTCTTCACTCTATCTTGATAGCCTGAGAGAAACCAGTGACATCATCTGTTAGTCACTCTACCTTCATAGCCTGAGAGGAACCAGTGCACACGATCTGGTAATCACACTATCTTTATAGCCTGAGAGAAACCAGTGGGTGGATAGCATGAGAGAAACCAGTGCACTGGATCTTTTTTTCACTCTATGTGGGTAGCCTGAGAGAAACCAGTGCCTGGATAGACTGAGAGAAACCATGCACAGCATCCGTTTTTCCTTCTACCTGGATACCCTGAAAGAAACCAAATGCACAGGATCTGTTATCCACACTACCTGGATAGCCTGAGAGAAACCAGTGCCTGGATAGCCTGAGAGAAACCAGTGGTCAGGATCCATTATTCACTCTATTTGGATAGCCTGAGAGAAACCAGTGCACAGAATCTGTTTTTCACTCTGTCTGGATAGCCTAAGAAATATTAGTGCACAGGATCTGTTATTCACAATATCTGGATAGCCAGAGAGAAACCATTGCATTGATAGCCTGAGAGAAACCAGTGGCTAGGATTCATTATTCATTGTCTCTGAATAGCCTGATAGAAACCAGGGCACAGGATCTGTTATTCACTCTACCAAGATAGCCTGAGAGAAACAAGTGCTCAGGATCTGTTATTCACACTGTCTTTATAACCTGAGAGAAACCAGTCCCTGGATAGTATTATAGAAACCAGTGGCCAAGATCCATTATTCACTCTATCTGGATAGCCCGAGAGAAACTATTGGACAGGATCTGTTTTACACTCTATCTGGAAAGCCTGAGAGAAAACAGTGGCTGGATAGCCTTTACGAAACCAGTACACAGGATCTGTTTTTCACTCTATCTGGATAGCTTGAGAGAAACCATTGACAGCATCCGTTATTCACTCTATCTTGATAGCCTGAGAGAGACCGGTGCACAGGATTTGTTATTCACCGTATCTGGATAGCCTGAGAGAAACCAGTGTTTGGATATAGCCTGAGAGAAACCAGTGCACAGGATCTGTTTTTCACACTATCTGGATAGCCTTAGAGGAACTGGTGCCCAAAATCTGGTATTCACCCTATCTGGATAGCCTGAGCGAAACCATTGCTCAGGATCTGGTATTGAGTCTATCTGGATAGCCTAAGAGAAACCGGTGCACAGGATCTGTTATTCACTCTATTTGGATAGCCTGAGAAATGCCAGTGCACAGGATCTGTTCTTCACTCTATCTTCATAGCCTGAGAGAAAGCAGTGCCTGGATAGCATGAGAGAAGCCAGTGGCCAGGATCCATCATTCACTCTATCTGGATAGCATGAGAGAAACCAGTACACATGATCTTTTTTTCACTCTATCTGGATAGCCTGAGAGAAACCAGTGTCTGGATATAGCTTGAGAGAAACCAGTGCACAGGATCTGTTTTTCACTCTATCTGGATAGCCTGAAAGAAACCAGTGCACATGATATGTTATCCACACTATCTGGATAGCCTGAGAGTAACCAGTGCCTGGATAGCCTGAGAGAAACCAGTGGTCAAGATCCATTATTCCCTGTAACTGCATAGCCTGAAAGAAACAAGCGACATGATCTGTTATCCACACCATCTGCATAGCCTGAGAATAACCAGTGCCTGGATAGCCTGAGAGAAACCAGTGGTCATGATCCATTATTCACCCTATCTGGATGGCCTGAGAGAAACCACTGCACAGGATCTATTAATCAGTCTACCTGGATAGCCTGAGAGAACCAGTGCCTGTATAGCATGAGAGAAACCAGTGCAGAGGATCGGTTTTCCACTCTATCTTGGTAGCCTGAGATAAACCAGTGACATCATCTGTTATTCACTCTATTTTCATAGCCTGAGAGGAACCAGTGCACAGGATCTGTTATTCAAACTATCTGGATAGCCAGAGAGAAACTAGTGCCTGGATAGCCTGAGAGAAGCCAATGCACATAATCTGTTATTCACTGTACCTGGAGTGCATGAGAGAAACCAGTGCACATGATCTGGTATTCACACTATCTTTATAGCCTGAGAAAACCAGTGCGCAGGATCTGTTATTCAATCTATCTGGATAGCCTGAAAAATGCCAGTGCACAGGATCTGTTCTTCACTCTATCTTGATAGCCTGAGAGAAACCAGTGACATCATCTGTTATTCACTCTATCTTCATAGCCTGAGAGGAACCAGTGCACAGGATCTGGTAATCACACTATCTTTATAGCCTGAGAGAAACCAGTGGGTGGATAGCATGAGAGAAACCAGTGGCCATGATCCATTGTTCACTCTATCTGGATAGCATGAGAGAAACCAGTGCACAGGATCTGGTATTCACACTATCTCTATAGCCTGAGAGAAACCAGTGGGTGGATAGCATGAGAGAAACCAGTGGCCATGATCCATTGTTCACTCTATCTGGATAGCATGAGAGAAACCAGTGCACTGGATCTTTTTTTCACTCTATGTGGGTAGCCTGAGAGAAACCAGTGCCTGGATAGACTGAGAGAAACCATGCACAGCATCCGTTTTTCCTTCTACCTGGATACCCTGAAAGAAACCAAGTGCACAGGATCTGTTATTCACAATATCTGGATAGCCAGAGAGAAACCATTGCATGGATAGCCTGAGAGAAACCAGTGGCTAGGATTCATTATTCATTGTCTCTGAATAGCCTGATAGAAACCAGAGCACAGGATCTGTTATTCACTCTACCCAGATAGCCTGAGAGAAACAAGTGCTCAGAATCTGTTATTCACACTGTCTTTATAACCTGAGATAAACCAGTCCCTGGATAGTATTATAGAAACCAGTGGCCAAGATCCATTATTCACTCTATCTGGATAGCCCGAGAGAAACTATTGGACAGGATCTGTTTTACACTCTATCTGGAAAGCCTGAGAGAAAACAGTGGCTGGATAGCCTTTACGAAACCAGTACACAGGATCTGTTTTTCACTCTATCTGGATAGCTTGAGAGAAACCATTGACAGCATCCGTTATTCACTCTATCTTGATAGCCTGAGAGAGACCGGTGCACAGGATTTGTTATTCACCGTATCTGGATAGCCTGAGAGAAACCAGTGTTTGGATATAGCCTGAGAGAAACCAGTGCACAGGATCTGTTTTTCACACTATCTGGATAGCCTTAGAGGAACTGGTGCCCAAAATCTGGTATTCACCCTATCTGGATAGCCTGAGCGAAACCATTGCTCAGGATCTGGTATTGAGTCTATCTGGATAGCCTAAGAGAAACCGGTGCACAGGATCTGTTATTCACTCTATTTGGATAGCCTGAGAAATGCCAGTGCACAGGATCTGTTCTTCACTCTATCTTCATAGCCTGAGAGAAACCAGTGCCTGGATAGCATGAGAGAAGCCAGTGGCCAGGATCCATCATTCACTCTATCTGGATAGCATGAGAGAAACCAGTACACATGATCTTTTTTTCACTCTATCTGGATAGCCTGAGAGAAACCAGTGTCTGGATATAGCTTGAGAGAAACCAGTGCACAGGATCTGTTTTTCACTCTATCTGGATAGCCTGAAAGAAACCAGTGCACATGATATGTTATCCACACTATCTGGATAGCCTGAGAGTAACCAGTGCCTGGATAGCCTGAGAGAAACCAGTGGTCAAGATCCATTATTCCCTGTAACTGCATAGCCTGAAAGAAACAAGCGACATGATCTGTTATCCACACCATCTGCATAGCCTGAGAATAACCAGTGCCTGGATAGCCTGAGAGAAACCAGTGGTCATGATCCATTATTCACCCTATCTGGATGGCCTGAGAGAAACCACTGCACAGGATCTATTAATCAGTCTACCTGGATAGCCTGAGAGAACCAGTGCCTGTATAGCATGAGAGAAACCAGTGCAGAGGATCGGTTTTCCACTCTATCTTGGTAGCCTGAGATAAACCAGTGACATCATCTGTTATTCACTCTATTTTCATAGCCTGAGAGGAACCAGTGCACAGGATCTGTTATTCAAACTATCTGGATAGCCAGAGAGAAACCAGTGCCTGGATAGCCTGAGAGAAGCCAATGCACATAATCTGTTATTCACTGTACCTGGAGTGCATGAGAGAAACCAGTGCACATGATCTGGTATTCACACTATCTTTATAGCCTGAGAAAACCAGTGCGCAGGATCTGTTATTCAATCTATCTGGATAGCCTGAAAAATGCCAGTGCACAGGATCTGTTCTTCACTCTATCTTGATAGCCTGAGAGAAACCAGTGACATCATCTGTTATTCACTCTATCTTCATAGCCTGAGAGGAACCAGTGCACAGGATCTGGTAATCACACTATCTTTATAGCCTGAGAGAAACCAGTGGGTGGATAGCATGAGAGAAACCAGTGGCCATGATCCATTGTTCACTCTATCTGGATAGCATGAGAGAAACCAGTGCACAGGATCTGGTATTCACACTATCTCTATAGCCTGAGAGAAACCAGTGGGTGGATAGCATGAGAGAAACCAGTGGCCATGATCCATTGTTCACTCTATCTGGATAGCATGAGAGAAACCAGTGCACTGGATCTTTTTTTCACTCTATGTGGGTAGCCTGAGAGAAACCAGTGCCTGGATAGACTGAGAGAAACCATGCACAGCATCCGTTTTTCCTTCTACCTGGATACCCTGAAAGAAACCAAGTGCACAGGATCTGTTATTCACAATATCTGGATAGCCAGAGAGAAACCATTGCATGGATAGCCTGAGAGAAACCAGTGGCTAGGATTCATTATTCATTGTCTCTGAATAGCCTGATAGAAACCAGAGCACAGGATCTGTTATTCACTCTACCCAGATAGCCTGAGAGAAACAAGTGCTCAGAATCTGTTATTCACACTGTCTTTATAACCTGAGATAAACCAGTCCCTGGATAGTATTATAGAAACCAGTGGCCAAGATCCATTATTCACTCTATCTGGATAGCCCGAGAGAAACTATTGGACAGGATCTGTTTTACACTCTATCTGGAAAGCCTGAGAGAAAACAGTGGCTGGATAGCCTTTACGAAACCAGTACACAGGATCTGTTTTTCACTCTATCTGGATAGCTTGAGAGAAACCATTGACAGCATCCGTTATTCACTCTATCTTGATAGCCTGAGAGAGACCGGTGCACAGGATTTGTTATTCACCGTATCTGGATAGCCTGAGAGAAACCAGTGTTTGGATATAGCCTGAGAGAAACCAGTGCACAGGATCTGTTTTTCACACTATCTGGATAGCCTTAGAGGAACTGGTGCCCAAAATCTGGTATTCACCCTATCTGGATAGCCTGAGCGAAACCATTGCTCAGGATCTGGTATTGAGTCTATCTGGATAGCCTAAGAGAAACCGGTGCACAGGATCTGTTATTCACTCTATTTGGATAGCCTGAGAAATGCCAGTGCACAGGATCTGTTCTTCACTCTATCTTCATAGCCTGAGAGAAACCAGTGCCTGGATAGCATGAGAGAAGCCAGTGGCCAGGATCCATCTTTCTCTCTATCTGGATAGCATGAGAGAAACCAGTACACATGATCTTTTTTTCACTCTATCTGGATAGCCTGAGAGAAACCAGTGTCTGGATATAGCTTGAGAGAAACCAGTGCACAGGATCTGTTTTTCACTCTATCTGGATAGCCTGAAAGAAACCAGTGCACATGATATGTTATCCACACTATCTGGATAGCCTGAGAGTAACCAGTGCCTGGATAGCCTGAGAGAAACCAGTGGTCAAGATCCATTATTCCCTGTAACTGCATAGCCTGAAAGAAACAAGCGACATGATCTGTTATCCACACCATCTGCATAGCCTGAGAATAACCAGTGCCTGGATAGCCTGAGAGAAACCAGTGGTCATGATCCATTATTCACCCTATCTGGATGGCCTGAGAGAAACCACTGCACAGGATCTATTAATCAGTCTACCTGGATAGCCTGAGAGAACCAGTGCCTGTATAGCATGAGAGAAACCAGTGCAGAGGATCGGTTTTCCACTCTATCTTGGTAGCCTGAGATAAACCAGTGACATCATCTGTTATTCACTCTATTTTCATAGCCTGAGAGGAACCAGTGCACAGGATCTGTTATTCAAACTATCTGGATAGCCAGAGAGAAACCAGTGCCTGGATAGCCTGAGAGAAGCCAATGCACATAATCTGTTATTCACTGTACCTGGAGTGCATGAGAGAAACCAGTGCACATGATCTGGTATTCACACTATCTTTATAGCCTGAGAAAACCAGTGCGCAGGATCAGTTATTCAATCTATCTGGATAGCCTGAAAAATGCCAGTGCACAGGATCTGTTCTTCACTCTATCTTGATAGCCTGAGAGAAACCAGTGACATCATCTGTTATTCACTCTATCTTCATAGCCTGAGAGGAACCAGTGCACAGGATCTGGTAATCACACTATCTTTATAGCCTGAGAGAAACCAGTGGGTGGATAGCATGAGAGAAACCAGTGGCCATGATCCATTGTTCACTCTATCTGGATAGCATGAGAGAAACCAGTGCACAGGATCTGGTATTCACACTATCTCTATAGCCTGAGAGAAACCAGTGGGTGGATAGCATGAGAGAAACCAGTGGCCATGATCCATTGTTCACTCTATCTGGATAGCATGAGAGAAACCAGTGCACTGGATCTTTTTTTCACTCTATGTGGGTAGCCTGAGAGAAACCAGTGCCTGGATAGACTGAGAGAAACCATGCACAGCATCCGTTTTTCCTTCTACCTGGATACCCTGAAAGAAACCAAGTGCACAGGATCTGTTATTCACAATATCTGGATAGCCAGAGAGAAACCATTGCATGGATAGCCTGAGAGAAACCAGTGGCTAGGATTCATTATTCATTGTCTCTGAATAGCCTGATAGAAACCAGAGCACAGGATCTGTTATTCACTCTACCCAGATAGCCTGAGAGAAACAAGTGCTCAGAATCTGTTATTCACACTGTCTTTATAACCTGAGATAAACCAGTCCCTGGATAGTATTATAGAAACCAGTGGCCAAGATCCATTATTCACTCTATCTGGATAGCCCGAGAGAAACTATTGGACAGGATCTGTTTTACACTCTATCTGGAAAGCCTGAGAGAAAACAGTGGCTGGATAGCCTTTACGAAACCAGTACACAGGATCTGTTTTTCACTCTATCTGGATAGCTTGAGAGAAACCATTGACAGCATCCGTTATTCACTCTATCTTGATAGCCTGAGAGAGACCGGTGCACAGGATTTGTTATTCACCGTATCTGGATAGCCTGAGAGAAACCAGTGTTTGGATATAGCCTGAGAGAAACCAGTGCACAGGATCTGTTTTTCACACTATCTGGATAGCCTTAGAGGAACTGGTGCCCAAAATCTGGTATTCACCCTATCTGGATAGCCTGAGCGAAACCATTGCTCAGGATCTGGTATTGAGTCTATCTGGATAGCCTAAGAGAAACCGGTGCACAGGATCTGTTATTCACTCTATTTGGATAGCCTGAGAAATGCCAGTGCACAGGATCTGTTCTTCACTCTATCTTCATAGCCTGAGAGAAACCAGTGCCTGGATAGCATGAGAGAAGCCAGTGGCCAGGATCCATCATTCACTCTATCTGGATAGCATGAGAGAAACCAGTACACATGATCTTTTTTTCACTCTATCTGGATAGCCTGAGAGAAACCAGTGTCTGGATATAGCTTGAGAGAAACCAGTGCACAGGATCTGTTTTTCACTCTATCTGGATAGCCTGAAAGAAACCAGTGCACATGATATGTTATCCACACTATCTGGATAGCCTGAGAGTAACCAGTGCCTGGATAGCCTGAGAGAAACCAGTGGTCAAGATCCATTATTCCCTGTAACTGCATAGCCTGAAAGAAACAAGCGACATGATCTGTTATCCACACCATCTGCATAGCCTGAGAATAACCAGTGCCTGGATAGCCTGAGAGAAACCAGTGGTCATGATCCATTATTCACCCTATCTGGATGGCCTGAGAGAAACCACTGCACAGGATCTATTAATCAGTCTACCTGGATAGCCTGAGAGAACCAGTGCCTGTATAGCATGAGAGAAACCAGTGCAGAGGATCGGTTTTCCACTCTATCTTGGTAGCCTGAGATAAACCAGTGACATCATCTGTTATTCACTCTATTTTCATAGCCTGAGAGGAACCAGTGCACAGGATCTGTTATTCAAACTATCTGGATAGCCAGAGAGAAACCAGTGCCTGGATAGCCTGAGAGAAGCCAATGCACATAATCTGTTATTCACTGTACCTGGAGTGCATGAGAGAAACCAGTGCACATGATCTGGTATTCACACTATCTTTATAGCCTGAGAAAACCAGTGCGCAGGATCTGTTATTCAATCTATCTGGATAGCCTGAAAAATGCCAGTGCACAGGATCTGTTCTTCACTCTATCTTGATAGCCTGAGAGAAACCAGTGACATCATCTGTTATTCACTCTATCTTCATAGCCTGAGAGGAACCAGTGCACAGGATCTGGTAATCACACTATCTTTATAGCCTGAGAGAAACCAGTGGGTGGATAGCATGAGAGAAACCAGTGGCCATGATCCATTGTTCACTCTATCTGGATAGCATGAGAGAAACCAGTGCACAGGATCTGGTATTCACACTATCTCTATAGCCTGAGAGAAACCAGTGGGTGGATAGCATGAGAGAAACCAGTGGCCATGATCCATTGTTCACTCTATCTGGATAGCATGAGAGAAACCAGTGCACTGGATCTTTTTTTCACTCTATGTGGGTAGCCTGAGAGAAACCAGTGCCTGGATAGACTGAGAGAAACCATGCACAGCATCCGTTTTTCCTTCTACCTGGATACCCTGAAAGAAACCAAGTGCACAGGATCTGTTATTCACAATATCTGGATAGCCAGAGAGAAACCATTGCATGGATAGCCTGAGAGAAACCAGTGGCTAGGATTCATTATTCATTGTCTCTGAATAGCCTGATAGAAACCAGAGCACAGGATCTGTTATTCACTCTACCCAGATAGCCTGAGAGAAACAAGTGCTCAGAATCTGTTATTCACACTGTCTTTATAACCTGAGATAAACCAGTCCCTGGATAGTATTATAGAAACCAGTGGCCAAGATCCATTATTCACTCTATCTGGATAGCCCGAGAGAAACTATTGGACAGGATCTGTTTTACACTCTATCTGGAAAGCCTGAGAGAAAACAGTGGCTGGATAGCCTTTACGAAACCAGTACACAGGATCTGTTTTTCACTCTATCTGGATAGCTTGAGAGAAACCATTGACAGCATCCGTTATTCACTCTATCTTGATAGCCTGAGAGAGACCGGTGCACAGGATTTGTTATTCACCGTATCTGGATAGCCTGAGAGAAACCAGTGTTTGGATATAGCCTGAGAGAAACCAGTGCACAGGATCTGTTTTTCACACTATCTGGATAGCCTTAGAGGAACTGGTGCCCAAAATCTGGTATTCACCCTATCTGGATAGCCTGAGCGAAACCATTGCTCAGGATCTGGTATTGAGTCTATCTGGATAGCCTAAGAGAAACCGGTGCACAGGATCTGTTATTCACTCTATTTGGATAGCCTGAGAAATGCCAGTGCACAGGATCTGTTCTTCACTCTATCTTCATAGCCTGAGAGAAACCAGTGCCTGGATAGCATGAGAGAAGCCAGTGGCCAGGATCCATCATTCACTCTATCTGGATAGCATGAGAGAAACCAGTACACATGATCTTTTTTTCACTCTATCTGGATAGCCTGAGAGAAACCAGTGTCTGGATATAGCTTGAGAGAAACCAGTGCACAGGATCTGTTTTTCACTCTATCTGGATAGCCTGAAAGAAACCAGTGCACATGATATGTTATCCACACTATCTGGATAGCCTGAGAGTAACCAGTGCCTGGATAGCCTGAGAGAAACCAGTGGTCAAGATCCATTATTCCCTGTAACTGCATAGCCTGAAAGAAACAAGCGACATGATCTGTTATCCACACCATCTGCATAGCCTGAGAATAACCAGTGCCTGGATAGCCTGAGAGAAACCAGTGGTCATGATCCATTATTCACCCTATCTGGATGGCCTGAGAGAAACCACTGCACAGGATCTATTAATCAGTCTACCTGGATAGCCTGAGAGAACCAGTGCCTGTATAGCATGAGAGAAACCAGTGCAGAGGATCGGTTTTCCACTCTATCTTGGTAGCCTGAGATAAACCAGTGACATCATCTGTTATTCACTCTATTTTCATAGCCTGAGAGGAACCAGTGCACAGGATCTGTTATTCAAACTATCTGGATAGCCAGAGAGAAACCAGTGCCTGGATAGCCTGAGAGAAGCCAATGCACATAATCTGTTATTCACTGTACCTGGAGTGCATGAGAGAAACCAGTGCACATGATCTGGTATTCACACTATCTTTATAGCCTGAGAAAACCAGTGCGCAGGATCTGTTATTCAATCTATCTGGATAGCCTGAAAAATGCCAGTGCACAGGATCTGTTCTTCACTCTATCTTGATAGCCTGAGAGAAACCAGTGACATCATCTGTTATTCACTCTATCTTCATAGCCTGAGAGGAACCAGTGCACAGGATCTGGTAATCACACTATCTTTATAGCCTGAGAGAAACCAGTGGGTGGATAGCATGAGAGAAACCAGTGGCCATGATCCATTGTTCACTCTATCTGGATAGCATGAGAGAAACCAGTGCACAGGATCTGGTATTCACACTATCTCTATAGCCTGAGAGAAACCAGTGGGTGGATAGCATGAGAGAAACCAGTGGCCATGATCCATTGTTCACTCTATCTGGATAGCATGAGAGAAACCAGTGCACTGGATCTTTTTTTCACTCTATGTGGGTAGCCTGAGAGAAACCAGTGCCTGGATAGACTGAGAGAAACCATGCACAGCATCCGTTTTTCCTTCTACCTGGATACCCTGAAAGAAACCAAGTGCACAGGATCTGTTATTCACAATATCTGGATAGCCAGAGAGAAACCATTGCATGGATAGCCTGAGAGAAACCAGTGGCTAGGATTCATTATTCATTGTCTCTGAATAGCCTGATAGAAACCAGAGCACAGGATCTGTTATTCACTCTACCCAGATAGCCTGAGAGAAACAAGTGCTCAGAATCTGTTATTCACACTGTCTTTATAACCTGAGATAAACCAGTCCCTGGATAGTATTATAGAAACCAGTGGCCAAGATCCATTATTCACTCTATCTGGATAGCCCGAGAGAAACTATTGGACAGGATCTGTTTTACACTCTATCTGGAAAGCCTGAGAGAAAACAGTGGCTGGATAGCCTTTACGAAACCAGTACACAGGATCTGTTTTTCACTCTATCTGGATAGCTTGAGAGAAACCATTGACAGCATCCGTTATTCACTCTATCTTGATAGCCTGAGAGAGACCGGTGCACAGGATTTGTTATTCACCGTATCTGGATAGCCTGAGAGAAACCAGTGTTTGGATATAGCCTGAGAGAAACCAGTGCACAGGATCTGTTTTTCACACTATCTGGAAAGCCTTAGAGGAACTGGTGCCCAAAATCTGGTATTCACCCTATCTGGATAGCCTGAGCGAAACCATTGCTCAGGATCTGGTATTGAGTCTATCTGGATAGCCTAAGAGAAACCGGTGCACAGGATCTGTTATTCACTCTATTTGGATAGCCTGAGAAATGCCAGTGCACAGGATCTGTTCTTCACTCTATCTTCATAGCCTGAGAGAAACCAGTGCCTGGATAGCATGAGAGAAGCCAGTGGCCAGGATCCATCATTCACTCTATCTGGATAGCATGAGAGAAACCAGTACACATGATCTTTTTTTCACTCTATCTGGATAGCCTGAGAGAAACCAGTGTCTGGATATAGCCTGAGAGAAACCAGTGCACAGGATCTGTTTTTCACTCTATCTGGATAACCTGAAAGAAACCAGTGCACATGATATGTTATCCACACTATCTGGATAGCCTGAGAGTAACCAGTGCCTGGATAGCCTGAGAGAAACCAGTGGTCAAGATCCATTATTCCCTGTAACTGCATAGCCTGAAAGAAACAAGTGCACATGATCTGTTATCCACACCATCTGCATAGCCTGAGAATAACCAGTGCCTGGATAGCCTGAGAGAAACCAGTGGTCATGATCCATTATTCACCCTATCTGGATGGCCTGAGAGAAACCACTGCACAGGATCTATTATTCAGTCTACCTGGATAGCCTGAGAGAACCAGTGCCTGTATAGCATGAGAGAAACCAGTGCAGAGGATCTGTTTTCCACTCTATCTTGATAGCCTGAGATAAGCCAGTGACATCATCTGTTATTCACTCTATTTTCATAGCCTGAGAGGAACCAGTGCACAGGATCTGTTATTCAAACTATCTGGATAGCCAGAGAGAAACCAATGCCTGGATAGCCTGAGAGAAGCCAATGCACAGAATCTGTTATTCACTGTACCTGGAGTGCATGAGAGAAACCAGTGCACATGATCTGGTATTCACACTATCTTTATAGCCTGAGAAAACCAGTGCGCAGGATCTGTTATTCAATCTATCTGGATAGCCTGAAAAATGCCAGTGCACAGGATCTGTTCTTCACTCTATCTTGATAGCCTGAGAGAAACCAGTGACATCTTCTATTATTCACTCTATCTTCATAGCCTGAGAGGAACCAGTGCACACGATCTGGTAATCACACTATCTTTATAGCCTGAGAGAAACCAGTGGGTGGATAGCATGAGAGAAACCAGTGGCCATGATCCATTGTTCACTCTATCTGGATAGCATGAGAGAAACCAGTGCACTGGATCTTTTTTTCACTCTATGTGGGTAGCCTAAGAGCAACCATGCACCGGATCCGTTTTTCCTTCTACCTGGATACCCTGAAAGAAACCAAGTGCACAGGATCTGTTATCCACACTACCTGCATAGCCTGAGAGAAACCAGTGCCTGGATAGCCTGAGAGAAACCAGTGGCCAGGATCCATTATTCACTCTATTTGGATAGCCTGAGAGAAACTAGTGCACAGAATCTGTTTTTCACTCTGTCTGGATAGCCTGAGAAATATTAGTGCACAGGATCTGTTATTCACAATATCTGGATAGCCAGAGAGAAACCATTGCATGGATAGCCTGAGAGAAACCAGTGGCTAGGATTCATTATTCATTGTCTCTGAATAGCCTGATAGAAACCAGGGCACAGGATCTGTTATTCACTCTACCCAGATAGCCTGAGAGAAACAAGTGCTCAGGATCTGTTATTGACACTGTCTTTATAACCTGAGAGAAACCAGTCCCTGGATAGTATTATAGAAACCAGTGGCCAAGATCCATTATTCACTCTATCTGGATAGCCCGCGAGAAAACAGTGCCTGGATAGCCTTTACGAAACCAGTACACAGGATCTGTTTTTCACTCTATCTGGATAGCTTGAGAGAAACCATTGACAGCATCCGTTATTCACTCCATCTTGATAGCCTGAGAGAGACCGGTGCACAGGATTTGTTATTCACCGTATCTGGATAGCCTGAGAGAAACCAGTGTCTGGATATAGCCTGAGAGAAACCAGTGCACAGGATCTGTTTTTCACTCTATCTGGATAGCCTGAAAGAAACCAGTGCACATGATCTGTTATCCGCACTATCTGGATAGCCTTAGAGTAACCAGTTCCTGGATACCCTGAGAGAAACCAGTGGTCAGGATCCATTATTCACTCTATCTGGATAGCCTGAGAAACCAGTGCACAGGATCTATTATTCAGTCTACCTGGATAGCCTGAGAGAAACAAGTGCCTGTATAGCATGAAAGAAACCAGTGCAGAGGATCTGTTTTCCACTCTATCTTGACAGCCTGAGATAAACCAGTGACATCATCTGTTATTCACTCTATCTTCATAGCCTGAGAGGAACCAGTGCACAGAATCTGTTATTCACACTATCTGGATAGCCAGAGAGAAACCAGTGCCTGGATAGCCTGAGAGAAGCTAATGCACAGGATCTGTTATTCACTGTACCTGGAGTGCATGAGAGAAGCCAGTGCACCGGCTCTGGTATTCACTATCTTTATAGCCTGAAAGAAACCAGTGCACATGATCTGTTATCCACACTATCTGGATAGCCTGAGAGTAATCGGTGCCTGGATTGCCTGAGAGAAACCAGTGGTCAAGATCCATTTTTCACTGTAACTGCATAGCCTGAAAGAAACCAGCGCACATGATCTGTTATCCACACCATCTGGATAGCCTGAGAATAACCAGTGCCTGGATAGCCTGAGAGAAACCAGTGGTCATGATCCATTATTCACCCTATCTGGATAGCCTGAGAGAAACCACTGCACAGGATCTATTATTCAGTCTACCTGGATAGCCTGAGAGAACCAGTGCCTGTATAGCATGAGAGAAACCAATGCAGAGGATATGTTTTCCACTCTATCTTGGTAGCCTGAGATAAACCAGTGACATCATCTGTTATTCACTCTATTTTCATAGCCTGAGAGGAACCAGTGCGCAGGATCTGTTATTCAATCTATCTGGATAGCCTGAAAAATGCCAGTGCACAGGATCTGTTCTTCACTCTATCTTGATAGCCTGAGAGAAACCAGTGACATCATCTGTTAGTCACTCTACCTTCATAGCCTGAGAGGAACCAGTGCACAGGATCTGGTATTCACACTATCTTTATAGCCGGAGAGAAACCAGTGGGTGGATAGCATGAGAGAAACTAGTGCACTGGATCTTTTTTTCACTCTATGTGGGTAGCCTGAGAGAAACCAGTGCCTGGATAGACTGAGAGAAACCATGCACAGCATCCGTTTTTCCTTCTACCTGGATACCCTGAAAGAAACCAAGTGCACAGGATCAGTTATCCACACTACCTGGATAGCCTGAGAGAAACCAGTGCCTGGATAGCCTGAGAGAAACCAGTGGTCAGGATCCATTATTCACTCTATTTGGATAGCCTGAGAGAAACCAGTGCACAGAATCTGTTTTTTACTCTGTCTGGATAGCCTAAGAAATATTAGTGCACAGGATCTGTTATTCACAATATCTGGATAGCCAGAGAGAAACCATTGCATTGATAGCCTGAGAGAAACCAGTGGCTAGGATTCATTATTCATTGTCTCTGAATAGCCTGATAGAAACCAGGGCACAGGCTCTGTTATTCACTCTACCCAGATAGCCTGAGAGAAAGAAGTGCTCAGGATCTGTTATTCACACTGTCTTTATACCCTGAGAGAAACCAGTCCCTGGATAGTATTATAGAAACCAGTGGCCAAGATCCATTATTCACTCTATCTGGATAGCCCGAGAGAAACTATTGGACAGGATCTGTTTTACACTCTATCTGGAAAGCCTGAGAGAAAACAGTGGCTGGATAGCCTTTACGAAACCAGTACACAGGATCTGTTTTTCACTCTATCTGGATAGCTTGAGAGAAACCATTGACAGCATCCGTTATTCACTCTATCTTGATAGCCTGAGAGAAACCGGTGCAGAGGACCTGGTATTCACTCTATCTGGATACCCTGAGCGAAACCATTGCTCAGGATCTGGTATTGACTCTATCTGGATAGCCTAAGAGAAACCGGTGCACAGGATCTGTTATTCACTCTATTTGGATAGCCTGAGAAATGCCAGTGCACAGGATCTGTTCTTCACTCTATCTTCATAGCCTGAAAGAAACCAGTGCCTGGATAGCAAGAGAGAATCCAGTGGCCAGGATCCATCATTCACTCTATCTGGATAGCATGAGTGAAACCAGTGCACATGATCTTTTTTTCACTCTATCTGGATAGCCTGAGAGAAACCAGTGTCTGGATATAGCCTGAGAGAAACCAGTGCACAGGATCTGTTTTTCACTCTATCTGGATAGCCTGAAAGAAACCAGTGCACATGATCTGTTATCCACACTATCTGGATAGCCTGAGAGTAAACAGTGCCTGGATAGCCTGAGAGAAACCAGTGGTCAAGATCCATTATTGCCTGTAAATGCATAGCCTGAAAGAAACATGCGCACATGATCTGTTATCCACACCATCTGGATAGCCTGAGAATAACCGGTGCCTGGATAGCCTGAGAGAAACCAGTGGTCATGATCCATTATTCACCCTATCTGGATAGCCTGAGAGAAACCACTGCACAGGATCTATTATTCAGTCTACCTGGATAGCCTGAGAGAACCAGTGCCTGTATAGCATGAGAGAAACCAGTGCAGAGGATCTGTTTTCCACTCTATCTTGATAGCCTGAGATAAACCAGTGACATCATCTGGTATTCACTCTATTTTCATAGCCTGAGAGGAACCAGTGCACAGGATTTCTTATTCAAACTATCTGGATAGCCAGAGAGAAACCAGTGCCTGGATAGCCTGAGAGAAGCCAATGCACATAATCTGTTATTCACTGTACCTGGAGTGCATGAGAGAAACCAGTGCACATGATCTGGTATTCACACTATCTTTATAGCCTGAGAAAACCAGTGTGCATGATCTGTTATTCAATCTATCTGGATAGCCTGAAAAATGCCAGTGCACAGGATCTGTTCTTCACTCTATCTTGATAGCCTGAGAGAAACCAGTGACATCATCTATTATTCACTCTATCTTCATAGCCTGAGAGGAACCAGTGCACACGATCTGATAATCACACTATCTTTATAGCCTGAGAGAAACCAGTGGGTGGATAGCATGAGAGAAACCAGTGGCCATGATCCATTGTTCACTCTATCTGGATAGCATGAGAGAAACCAGTGCACTGGATCTTTTTTTCACTCTATGTGGGTAGCCTGAGAGAAACCAGTGCCTGGATAGACTGAGAGAAACCATGCACAGGATCCGTTTTTCCTTCTACCTGGATACCCTGAAAGAAACCAAGTGCACAGGATCTGTTATCCACACTACCTGCATAGCCTGAGAGAAACCAGTGCCTGGATAGCCTGAGAGAAACCAGTGGTCAGGATCCATTATTCACTCTATTTGGATAGCCTGAGAGAAACCAGTGCACAGAATCTGTTTTTCACTCTGTCTGGATAGCCTGAGAAATATTAGTGCACAGGATCTGTTATTCACAATATCTGGATAGCCAGAGAGAAACCATTGCATGGATAGCCTGAGAGAAACCAGTGGCTAGGATTCATTATTCATTGTCTCTGAATAGCCTGATAGAAACCAGGGCACAGGATCTGTTATTCACTCTACCCAGATAGCCTGAGAGAAACAAGTGCTCAGGATCTGTTATTCACACTGTCTTTATAACCTGAGAGAAACCAGTCCCTGGATAGTATTATAGAAACCAGTGGCCAAGATCCATTATTCACTCTATCTGGATAGCCCGAGAGAAACTATTGGACAGGATCTGTTTTACACTCTATCTGGAAAGCCTGAGAGAAACCAGTGGCTAGGATTCATTATTCATTGTCTCTGAATAGCCTGATAGAAACCAGGGCACAGGATCTGTTATTCACTCTACCCAGATAGCCTGAGAGAAACAAGTGCTCAGGATCTGTTATTCACACTGTCTTTATAACCTGAGAGAAAACAGTCCCTGGATAGTATTATAGAAACCAGTGGACAAGATCCATTATTCACTCTATCTGGATAGCCCGAGAGAAACTATTGGACAGGATCTGTTTTACACTCTATCTGGAAAGCCTGAGAGAAAACAGTGGCTGGATAGCCTTTACGAAACCAGTACACAGGATCTGTTTTTCACTCTATCTGGATAGCTTGAGAGAAACCATTGACAGCATCCGTTATTCACTCTATTTTGATAGCCTGAGAGAAACCGGTGCAGAGGACCTGGTATTCACTCTATCTGGATACCCTGAGCGAAACCAGTGCTCAGGATCTGGTACTGACTCTATCTGGATGGCCTAAGAGAAACTGGTGCCCAAAATCTGGTATTCACCCTATATGGATAGCCTGAGCGAAACCATTGCTCAGGATC
The DNA here is from genome assembly GCF_031143425.1 of Pleurodeles waltl. Lineage (NCBI taxonomy): Eukaryota > Metazoa > Chordata > Amphibia > Caudata > Salamandridae > Pleurodeles > Pleurodeles waltl. The sequence continues at coordinate 1,158,988,949 of NC_090439.1, forward strand.
TGGTATTGACTCTATCTGGATAGCCTAAGAGAAACCGGTGCACAGGATCTGTTATTCACTCTATTTGGATAGCCTGAGAAATGCCAGTGCACAGGATCTGTTCTTCACTCTATCTTCATAGCCTGAAAGAAACCAGTGCCTGGATAGCAAGAGAGAATCCAGTGGCCAGGATCCATCATTCACTCTATCTGGATAGCATGAGAGAAACCAGTGCACATTATCTTTTTTTCACTCTATCTGGATAGCCTGAGAGAAACCAGTGTCTGGATATAGCCTGAGAGAAACCAGTGCACAGGATCTGTTTTTCACTCTATCTGGATAGCCTGAAAGAAACCAGTGCACATGATCTGTTATCCACACTATCTGGATAGCCTGAGAGTAACCAGTGCCTGGATAGCCTGAGAGAAACCAGTGGTCAAGATCCATTATTCCCTGTAAATGCATAGCCTGAAAGAAACATGCGCACATGATCTGTTATCCACACCATCTGGATAGCCTGAGAATAACCGGTGCCTGGATAGCCTGAGAGAAACCAGTGGTCATGATCCATTATTCACCCTATCTGGATAGCCTGAGAGAAACCACTGCACAGGATCTATTATTCAGTCTACCTGGATAGCCTGAGAGAACCAGTGCCTGTATAGCATGAGAGAAACCAGTGCAGAGGATCTGTTTTCCACTCTATCTTGGTAGCCTGAGATAAACCAGTGACATCATCTGGTATTCACTCTATTTTCATAGCCTGAGAGGAACCAGTGCACAGGATCTGTTATTCAAACTATCTGGATAGCCAGAGAGAAACCAGTGCCTGGATAGCCTGAGAGAAGCCAATGCACATAATCTGTTATTCACTGTACCTGGAGTGCATGAGAGAAACCAGTGCACATGATCTGGTATTCACACTATCTTTATAGCCTGAGAAAACCAGTGCGCAGGATCTGTTATTCAATCTATCTGGATAGCCTGAAAAATGCCAGTGCACAGGATCTGTTCTTCACTCTATCTTGATAGCCTGAGAGAAACCAGTGACATCATCTGTTAGTCACTCTACCTTCATAGCCTGAGAGGAACCAGTGCACAGGATCTGGTATTCACACTATCTTTATAGCCTGAGAGAAACCAGTGGGTGGATAGCATGAGAGAAACCAGTGCACTGGATCTTTTTTTCACTCTATGTGGGTAGCCTGAGAGAAACCAGTGCCTGGATAGACTGAGAGAAACCATGCACAGCATCCGTTTTTCCTTCTACCTGGATACCCTGAAAGAAACCAAATGCACAGGATCTGTTATCCACACTACCTGGATAGCCTGAGAGAAACCAGTGCCTGGATAGCCTGAGAGAAACCAGTGGTCAGGATCCATTATTCACTCTATTTGGATAGCCTGAGAGAAACCAGTGCACAGAATCTGTTTTTCACTCTGTCTGGATAGCCTAAGAAATATTAGTGCACAGGATCTGTTATTCACAATATCTGGATAGCCAGAGAGAAACCATTGCATTGATAGCCTGAGAGAAACCAGTGGCTAGGATTCATTATTCATTGTCTCTGAATAGCCTGATAGAAACCAGGGCACAGGATCTGTTATTCACTCTACCCAGATAGCCTGAGAGAAACAAGTGCTCAGGATCTGTTATTCACACTGTGTTTATAACCTGAGAGAAACCAGTCCCTGGATAGTATTATAGAAACCAGTGGCCAAGATCCATTATTCACTCTATCTGGATAGCCCGAGAGAAACTATTGGACAGGATCTGTTTTACACTCTATCTGGAAAGCCTGAGAGAAAACAGTGGCTGGATAGCCTTTACGAAACCAGTACACAGGATCTGTTTTTCACTCTATCTGGATAGCTTGAGAGAAACCATTGACAGCATCCGTTATTCACTCTATCTTGATAGCCTGAGAGAAACCGGTGCAGAGGACCTGGTATTCACTCTATCTGGATACCCTGAGCGAAACCAGTGCTCAGGATCTGGTACTGACTCTATCTGGATGGCCTAAGAGAAACTGGTGCCCAAAATCTGGTATTCACCCTATATGGATAGCCTGAGCGAAACCATTGCTCAGGATCTGGTATTGACTCTATCTGGATAGCCTAAGAGAAACCGGTGCACAGGATCTGTTATTCACTCTATTTGGATAGCCTGAGAAATGCCAGTGCACAGGATCTGTTCTTCACTCTATCTTCATAGCCTGAAAGAAACCAGTGCCTGGATAGCAAGAGAGAATCCAGTGGCCAGGATCCATCATTCACTCTATCTGGATAGCATGAGAGAAACCAGTGCACATTATCTTTTTTTCACTCTATCTGGATAGCCTGAGAGAAACCAGTGTCTGGATATAGCCTGAGAGAAACCAGTGCACAGGATCTGTTTTTCACTCTATCTGGATAGCCTGAAAGAAACCAGTGCACATGATCTGTTATCCACACTATCTGGATAGCCTGAGAGTAACCAGTGCCTGGATAGCCTGAGAGAAACCAGTGGTCAAGATCCATTATTCCCTGTAAATGCATAGCCTGAAAGAAACATGCGCACATGATCTGTTATCCACACCATCTGGATAGCCTGAGAATAACCGGTGCCTGGATAGCCTGAGAGAAACCAGTGGTCATGATCCATTATTCACCCTATCTGGATAGCCTGAGAGAAACCACTGCACAGGATCTATTATTCAGTCTACCTGGATAGCCTGAGAGAACCAGTGCCTGTATAGCATGAGAGAAACCAGTGCAGAGGATCTGTTTTCCACTCTATCTTGGTAGCCTGAGATAAACCAGTGACATCATCTGGTATTCACTCTATTTTCATAGCCTGAGAGGAACCAGTGCACAGGATCTGTTATTCAAACTATCTGGATAGCCAGAGAGAAACCAGTGCCTGGATAGCCTGAGAGAAGCCAATGCACATAATCTGTTATTCACTGTACCTGGAGTGCATGAGAGAAACCAGTGCACATGATCTGGTATTCACACTATCTTTATAGCCTGAGAAAACCAGTGCGCAGGATCTGTTATTCAATCTATCTGGATAGCCTGAAAAATGCCAGTGCACAGGATCTGTTCTTCACTCTATCTTGATAGCCTGAGAGAAACCAGTGACATCATCTGTTAGTCACTCTACCTTCATAGCCTGAGAGGAACCAGTGCACAGGATCTGGTATTCACTCTATCTTTATAGCCTGAGAGAAACCAGTGGGTGGATAGCATGAGAGAAACCAGTGCACTGGATCTTTTTTTCACTCTATGTGGGTAGCCTGAGAGAAACCAGTGCCTGGATAGACTGAGAGAAACCATGCATAGCATCCGTTTTTCCTTCTACCTGGATACCCTGAAAGAAACCAAATGCACAGGATCTGTTATCCACACTACCTGGATAGCCTGAGAGAAACCAGTGCCTGGATAGCCTGAGAGAAACCAGTGGTCAGGATCCATTATTCACTCTATTTGGATAGCCTGAGAGAAACCAGTGCACAGAATCTGTTTTTCACTCTGTCTGGATAGCCTAAGAAATATTAGTGCACAGGATCTGTTATTCACAATATCTGGATAGCCAGAGAGAAACCATTGCATTGATAGCCTGAGAGAAACCAGTGGCTAGGATTCATTATTCATTGTCTCTGAATAGCCTGATAGAAACCAGGGCACAGGATCTGTTATTCACTCTACCCAGATAGCCTGAGAGAAACAAGTGCTCAGGATCTGTTATTCACACTGTCTTTATAACCTGAGAGAAAACAGTCCCTGGATAGTATTATAGAAACCAGTGGCCAAGATCCATTATTCACTCTATCTGGATAGCCCGAGAGAAACTATTGGACAGGATCTGTTTTACACTCTATCTGGAAAGCCTGAGAGAAAACAGTGGCTGGATAGCCTTTACGAAACCAGTACACAGGATCTGTTTTTCACTCTATCTGGATAGCTTGAGAGAAACCATTGACAGCATCCGTTATTCACTCTATCTTGATAGCCTGAGAGAAACCGGTGCAGAGGACCTGGTATTCACTCTATCTGGATACCCTGAGCGAAACCAGTGCTCAGGATCTGGTACTGACTCTATCTGGATGGCCTAAGAGAAACTGGTGCCCAAAATCTGGTATTCACCCTATATGGATAGCCTGAGCTAAACCACTGCTCAGGATCTGGTATTGACTCTATCTGGATAGCCTAAGAGAAACCGGTGCACAGGATCTGTTATTCACTCTATTTGGATAGCCTGAGAAATGCCAGTGCACAGGGTCTGTTCTTCACTCTAGCTTCATAGCCTGAAAGAAACCAGTGCCTGGATAGCAAGAGAGAATCCAGTGACCAGAATCCATCATTCACTCTATCTGGATAGCATGAGAGAAACCAGTGCACATGATCTTTTTTTCACTCTATCTGGATAGCCTGAGAGAAACCAGTGTCTGGATATAGCCTGAGAGAAACCAGTGCACAGGATCTGTTTTTCACTCTATCTGGATAGCCTGAAAGAAACCAGTGCACATGATCTGTTATCCACACTATCTGGATAGCCTGAGAGTAACCAGTGCCTGGATAGCCTGAGAGAAACCAGTGGTCAAGATCCATTATTCCCTGTAAATGCATAGCCTGAAAGAAACATGCGCACATGATCTGTTATCCACACCATCTGGATAGCCTGAGAATAACCGGTGCCTGGATAGCCTGAGAGAAACCAGTGGTCATGATCCATTATTCACCCTATCTGGATAGCCTGAGAGAAACCACTGCACAGGATCTATTATTCAGTCTACCTGGATAGCCTGAGAGAACCAGTGCCTGTATAGCATGAGAGAAACCAGTGCAGAGGATCTGTTTTCCACTCTATCTTGGTAGCCTGAGATAAACCAGTGACATCATCTGGTATTCACTCTATTTTCATAGCCTGAGAGGAACCAGTGCACAGGATCTGTTATTCAAACTATCTGGATAGCCAGAGAGAAACCAGTGCCTGGATAGCCTGAGAGAAGCCAATGCACATAATCTGTTATTCACTGTACCTGGAGTGCATGAGAGAAACCAGTGCACATGATCTGGTATTCACACTATCTTTATAGCCTGAGAAAACCAGTGCGCAGGATCTGTTATTCAATCTATCTGGATAGCCTGAAAAATGCCAGTGCACAGGATCTGTTCTTCACTCTATCTTGATAGCCTGAGAGAAACCAGTGACATCATCTGTTAGTCACTCTACCTTCATAGCCTGAGAGGAACCAGTGCACAGGATCTGGTATTCACACTATCTTTATAGCCTGAGAGAAACCAGTGGGTGGATAGCATGAGAGAAACCAGTGCACTGGATCTTTTTTTAACTCTATGTGGGTAGCCTGAGAGAAACCAGTGCCTGGATAGACTGAGAGAAACCATGCACAGCATCCGTTTTTCCTTCTACCTGGATACCCTGAAAGAAACCAAATGCACAGGATCTGTTATCCACACTACCTGGATAGCCTGAGAGAAACCAGTGGTCAGGATCCATTATTCACTCTATTTGGATAGCCTGAGAGAAACCAGTGCACAGAATCTGTTTTTCACTCTGTCTGGATAGCCTAAGAAATATTAGTGCACAGGATCTGTTATTCACAATATCTGGATAGCCAGAGAGAAACCATTGCATTGATAGCCTGAGAGAAACCAGTGGCTAGGATTCATTATTCATTGTCTCTGAATAGCCTGATAGAAACCAGGGCACAGGATCTGTTATTCACTCTACCCAGATAGCCTGAGCGAAACAAGTGCTCAGGATCTGTTATTCACACTGTCTTTATAACCTGAGAGAAACCAGTCCCTGGATAGTATTATAGAAACCAGTGGCCAAGATCCATTATTCACTCTATCTGGATAGCCCGAGAGAAACTATTGGACAGGATCTGTTTTACACTCTACCTGGAAAGCCTGAGAGAAAACAGTGGCTGGATAGCCTTTACGAAACCAGTACACAGGATCTGTTTTTCACTCTATCTGGATAGCTTGAGAGAAACCATTGACAGCATCCGTTATTCACTCTATCTTGATAGCCTGAGAGAAACTGGTGCAGAGGACCTGGTATTCACTCTATCTGGATACCCTGAGCGAATCCAGTGCTCAGGATCTGGTACTGACTCTATCTGGATGGCCTAAGAGAAACTGGTGCCCAAAATCTGGTATTCACCCTATATGGATAGCCTGAGCGAAACCACTGCTCAGGATCTGGTATTGACTCTATCTGGATAGCCTAAGAGAAACCGGTGCACAGGATCTGTTATTCACTCTATTTGGATAGCCTGAGAAATGCCAGTGCACAGGGTCTGTTCTTCACTCTATCTTCATAGCCTGAAAGAAACCAGTGCCTGGATAGCAAGAGAGAATCCAGTGGCCAGAATCCATCATTCACTCTATCTGGATAGCATGAGAGAAACCAGTGCACATGATCTTTTTTTCACTCTATCTGGATAGCCTGAGAGACACCAGTGTCTGGATATAGCCTGAGAGAAACCAGTGCACAGGATCTGTTTTTCACTCTATCTGGATAGCCTGAAAGAAACCAGTGCACATGATCTGTTATCCACACTATCTGGATAGTCTGAGAGTAACCAGTGCCTGGATAGCCTGAGAGAAACCAGTGGTCAAGATCCATTATTCCCTGTAAATGCATAGCCTGAAAGAAACATGCGCACATGATCTGTTATCCACACCATCTGGATAGCCTGAGAATAACCGGTGCCTGGATAGCCTGAGAGAAACCAGTGGTCATGATCCATTATTCACCCTATCTGGATAGCCTGAGAGAAACCACTGCACAGGATCTATTATTCAGTCTACCTGGATAGCCTGAGAGAACCAGTGCCTGTATAGCATGAGAGAAACCAGTGCAGAGGATCTGTTTTCCACTCTATCTTGGTAGCCTGAGATAAACCAGTGACATCATCTGGTATTCACTCTATTTTCATAGCCTGAGAGGAACCAGTGCACAGGATCTGTTATTCAAACTATCTGGATAGCCTGAGAATAACCGGTGCCTGGATAGCCTGAGAGAAACCAGTGGTCATGATCCATTATTCACCCTATCTGGATAGCCTGAGAGAAACCACTGCACAGGATCTATTATTCAGTCTACCTGGATAGCCTGAGAGAACCAGTGCCTGTATAGCATGAGAGAAACCAGTGCAGAGGATCTGTTTTCCACTCTATCTTGGTAGCCTGAGATAAACCAGTGACATCATCTGGTATTCACTCTATTTTCATAGCCTGAGAGGAACCAGTGCACAGGATCTGTTATTCAAACTATCTGGATAGCCAGAGAGAAACCAGTGCCTGGATAGCCTGAGAGAAGCCAATGCACATAATCTGTTATTCACTGTACCTGGAGTGCATGAGAGAAACCAGTGCACATGATCTGGTATTCACACTATCTTTATAGCCTGAGAAAACCAGTGCGCAGGATCTGTTATTCAATCTATCTGGATAGCCTGAAAAATGCCAGTGCACAGGATCTGTTCTTCACTCTATCTTGATAGCCTGAGAGAAACCAGTGACATCATCTGTTAGTCACTCTACCTTCATAGCTTGAGAGGAACCAGTGCACAGGATCTGGTATTCACTCTATCTTTATAGCCTGAGAGAAACCAGTGGGTGGATAGCATGAGAGAAACCAGTGCACTGGATCTTTTTTTCACTCTATGTGGGTAGCCTGAGAGAAACCAGTGCCTGGATAGACTGAGAGAAACCATGCATAGCATCCGTTTTTCCTTCTACCTGGATACCCTGAAAGAAACCAAATGCACAGGATCTGTTATCCACACTACCTGGATAGCCTGAGAGAAACCAGTGCCTGGATAGCCTGAGAGAAACCAGTGGTCAGGATCCATTATTCACTCTATTTGGATAGCCTGAGAGAAACCAGTGCACAGAATCTGTTTTTCACTCTGTCTGGATAGCCTAAGAAATATTAGTGCACAGGATCTGTTATTCACAATATCTGGATAGCCAGAGAGAAACCATTGCATTGATAGCCTGAGAGAAACCAGTGGCTAGGATTCATTATTCATTGTCTCTGAATAGCCTGATAGAAACCAGGGCACAGGATCTGTTATTCACTCTACCCAGATAGCCTGAGAGAAACAAGTGCTCAGGATCTGTTATTCACACTGTCTTTATAACCTGAGAGAAAACAGTCCCTGGATAGTATTATAGAAACCAGTGGCCAAGATCCATTATTCACTCTATCTGGATAGCCCGAGAGAAACTATTGGACAGGATCTGTTTTACACTCTATCTGGAAAGCCTGAGAGAAAACAGTGGCTGGATAGCCTTTACGAAACCAGTACACAGGATCTGTTTTTCACTCTATCTGGATAGCTTGAGAGAAACCATTGACAGCATCCGTTATTCACTCTATCTTGATAGCCTGAGAGAAACCGGTGCAGAGGACCTGGTATTCACTCTATCTGGATACCCTGAGGGAAACCAGTGCACAGAATCTGTTTTTCACTCTGTCTGGATAGCCTAAGAAATATTAGTGCACAGGATCTGTTATTCACAATATCTGGATAGCCAGAGAGAAACCATTGCATTGATAGCCTGAGAGAAACCAGTGGCTAGGATTCATTATTCATTGTCTCTGAATAGCCTGATAGAAACCAGGGCACAGGATCTGTTATTCACTCTACCCAGATAGCCTGAGCGAAACAAGTGCTCAGGATCTGTTATTCACACTGTCTTTATAACCTGAGAGAAACCAGTCCCTGGATAGTATTATAGAAACCAGTGGCCAAGATCCATTATTCACTCTATCTGGATAGCCCGAGAGAAACTATTGGACAGGATCTGTTTTACACTCTACCTGGAAAGCCTGAGAGAAAACAGTGGCTGGATAGCCTTTACGAAACCAGTACACAGGATCTGTTTTTCACTCTATCTGGATAGCTTGAGAGAAACCATTGACAGCATCCGTTATTCACTCTATCTTGATAGCCTGAGAGAAACTGGTGCAGAGGACCTGGTATTCACTCTATCTGGATACCCTGAGCGAATCCAGTGCTCAGGATCTGGTACTGACTCTATCTGGATGGCCTAAGAGAAACTGGTGCCCAAAATCTGGTATTCACCCTATATGGATAGCCTGAGCGAAACCACTGCTCAGGATCTGGTATTGACTCTATCTGGATAGCCTAAGAGAAACCGGTGCACAGGATCTGTTATTCACTCTATTTGGATAGCCTGAGAAATGCCAGTGCACAGGGTCTGTTCTTCACTCTATCTTCATAGCCTGAAAGAAACCAGTGCCTGGATAGCAAGAGAGAATCCAGTGGCCAGAATCCATCATTCACTCTATCTGGATAGCATGAGAGAAACCAGTGCACATGATCTTTTTTTCACTCTATCTGGATAGCCTGAGAGACACCAGTGTCTGGATATAGCCTGAGAGAAACCAGTGCACAGGATCTGTTTTTCACTCTATCTGGATAGCCTGAAAGAAACCAGTGCACATGATCTGTTATCCACACTATCTGGATAGTCTGAGAGTAACCAGTGCCTGGATAGCCTGAGAGAAACCAGTGGTCAAGATCCATTATTCCCTGTAAATGCATAGCCTGAAAGAAACATGCGCACATGATCTGTTATCCACACCATCTGGATAGCCTGAGAATAACCGGTGCCTGGATAGCCTGAGAGAAACCAGTGGTCATGATCCATTATTCACCCTATCTGGATAGCCTGAGAGAAACCACTGCACAGGATCTATTATTCAGTCTACCTGGATAGCCTGAGAGAACCAGTGCCTGTATAGCATGAGAGAAACCAGTGCAGAGGATCTGTTTTCCACTCTATCTTGGTAGCCTGAGATAAACCAGTGACATCATCTGGTATTCACTCTATTTTCATAGCCTGAGAGGAACCAGTGCACAGGATCTGTTATTCAAACTATCTGGATAGCCTGAGAATAACCGGTGCCTGGATAGCCTGAGAGAAACCAGTGGTCATGATCCATTATTCACCCTATCTGGATAGCCTGAGAGAAACCACTGCACAGGATCTATTATTCAGTCTACCTGGATAGCCTGAGAGAACCAGTGCCTGTATAGCATGAGAGAAACCAGTGCAGAGGATCTGTTTTCCACTCTATCTTGGTAGCCTGAGATAAACCAGTGACATCATCTGGTATTCACTCTATTTTCATAGCCTGAGAGGAACCAGTGCACAGGATCTGTTATTCAAACTATCTGGATAGCCAGAGAGAAACCAGTGCCTGGATAGCCTGAGAGAAGCCAATGCACATAATCTGTTATTCACTGTACCTGGAGTGCATGAGAGAAACCAGTGCACATGATCTGGTATTCACACTATCTTTATAGCCTGAGAAAACCAGTGCGCAGGATCTGTTATTCAATCTATCTGGATAGCCTGAAAAATGCCAGTGCACAGGATCTGTTCTTCACTCTATCTTGATAGCCTGAGAGAAACCAGAGACATCATCTGTTAGTCACTCTACCTTCATAGCTTGAGAGGAACCAGTGCACAGGATCTGGTATTCACTCTATCTTTATAGCCTGAGAGAAACCAGTGGGTGGATAGCATGAGAGAAACCAGTGCACTGGATCTTTTTTTCACTCTATGTGGGTAGCCTGAGAGAAACCAGTGCCTGGATAGACTGAGAGAAACCATGCATAGCATCCGTTTTTCCTTCTACCTGGATACCCTGAAAGAAACCAAATGCACAGGATCTGTTATCCACACTACCTGGATAGCCTGAGAGAAACCAGTGCCTGGATAGCCTGAGAGAAACCAGTGGTCAGGATCCATTATTCACTCTATTTGGATAGCCTGAGAGAAACCAGTGCACAGAATCTGTTTTTCACTCTGTCTGGATAGCCTAAGAAATATTAGTGCACAGGATCTGTTATTCACAATATCTGGATAGCCAGAGAGAAACCATTGCATTGATAGCCTGAGAGAAACCAGTGGCTAGGATTCATTATTCATTGTCTCTGAATAGCCTGATAGAAACCAGGGCACAGGATCTGTTATTCACTCTACCCAGATAGCCTGAGAGAAACAAGTGCTCAGGATCTGTTATTCACACTGTCTTTATAACCTGAGAGAAACCAGTCCCTGGATAGTATTATAGAAACCAGTGGCCAAGATCCATTATTCACTCTATCTGGATAGCCCGAGAGAAACTATTGGACAGGATCTGTTTTACACTCTATCTGGAAAGCCTGAGAGAAAACAGTGGCTGGATAGCCTTTACGAAACCAGTACACAGGATCTGTTTTTCACTCTATCTGGATAGCTTGAGAGAAACCATTGACAGCATCCGTTATTCACTCTATCTTGATAGCCTGAGAGAAACCGGTGCAGAGGACCTGGTATTCACTCTATCTGGATACCCTGAGCGAAACCAGTGCTCAGGATCTGGTACTGACTCTATCTGGATGGCCTAAGAGAAACTGGTGCCCAAAATCTGGTATTCACCCTATATGGATAGCCTGAGCTAAACCACTGCTCAGGATCTGGTATTGACTCTATCTGGATAGCCTAAGAGAAACCGGTGCACAGGATCTGTTATTCACTCTATTTGGATAGCCTGAGAAATGCCAGTGCACAGGGTCTGTTCTTCACTCTAGCTTCATAGCCTGAAAGAAACCAGTGCCTGGATAGCAAGAGAGAATCCAGTGACCAGAATCCATCATTCACTCTATCTGGATAGCATGAGAGAAACCAGTGCACATGATCTTTTTTTCACTCTATCTGGATAGCCTGAGAGAAACCAGTGTCTGGATATAGCCTGAGAGAAACCAGTGCACAGGATCTGTTTTTCACTCTATCTGGATAGCCTGAAAGAAACCAGTGCACATGATCTGTTATCCACACTATCTGGATAGCCTGAGAGTAACCAGTGCCTGGATAGCCTGAGAGAAACCAGTGGTCAAGATCCATTATTCCCTGTAAATGCATAGCCTGAAAGAAACATGCGCACATGATCTGTTATCCACACCATCTGGATAGCCTGAGAATAACCGGTGCCTGGATAGCCTGAGAGAAACCAGTGGTCATGATCCATTATTCACCCTATCTGGATAGCCTGAGAGAAACCACTGCACAGGATCTATTATTCAGTCTACCTGGATAGCCTGAGAGAACCAGTGCCTGTATAGCATGAGAGAAACCAGTGCAGAGGATCTGTTTTCCACTCTATCTTGGTAGCCTGAGATAAACCAGTGACATCATCTGGTATTCACTCTATTTTCATAGCCTGAGAGGAACCAGTGCACAGGATCTGTTATTCAAACTATCTGGATAGCCAGAGAGAAACCAGTGCCTGGATAGCCTGAGAGAAGCCAATGCACATAATCTGTTATTCACTGTACCTGGAGTGCATGAGAGAAACCAGTGCACATGATCTGGTATTCACACTATCTTTATAGCCTGAGAAAACCAGTGCGCAGGATCTGTTATTCAATCTATCTGGATAGCCTGAAAAATGCCAGTGCACAGGATCTGTTCTTCACTCTATCTTGATAGCCTGAGAGAAACCAGTGACATCATCTGTTAGTCACTCTACCTTCATAGCCTGAGAGGAACCAGTGCACAGGATCTGGTATTCACACTATCTTTATAGCCTGAGAGAAACCAGTGGGTGGATAGCATGAGAGAAACCAGTGCACTGGATCTTTTTTTAACTCTATGTGGGTAGCCTGAGAGAAAACAGTGCCTGGATAGACTGAGAGAAACCATGCACAGCATCCGTTTTTCCTTCTACCTGGATACCCTGAAAGAAACCAAATGCACAGGATCTGTTATCCACACTACCTGGATAGCCTGAGAGAAACCAGTGGTCAGGATCCATTATTCACTCTATTTGGATAGCCTGAGAGAAACCAGTGCACAGAATCTGTTTTTCACTCTGTCTGGATAGCCTAAGAAATATTAGTGCACAGGATCTGTTATTCACAATATCTGGATAGCCAGAGAGAAACCATTGCATTGATAGCCTGAGAGAAACCAGTGGCTAGGATTAATTATTCATTGTCTCTGAATAGCCTGATAGAAACCAGGGCACAGGATCTGTTATTCACTCTACCCAGATAGCCTGAGCGAAACAAGTGCTCAGGATCTGTTATTCACACTGTCTTTATAACCTGAGAGAAACCAGTCCCTGGATAGTATTATAGAAACCAGTGGCCAAGATCCATTATTCACTCTATCTGGATAGCCCGAGAGAAACTATTGGACAGGATCTGTTTTACACTCTATCTGGAAAGCCTGAGAGAAAACAGTGGCTGGATAGCCTTTACGAAACCAGTACACAGGATCTGTTTTTCACTCTATCTGGATAGCTTGAGAGAAACCATTGACAGCATCCGTTATTCACTCTATCTTGATAGCCTGAGAGAAACTGGTGCAGAGGACCTGGTATTCACTCTATCTGGATACCCTGAGCGAATCCAGTGCTCAGGATCTGGTACTGACTCTATCTGGATGGCCTAAGAGAAACTGGTGCCCAAAATCTGGTATTCACCCTATATGGATAGCCTGAGCGAAACCACTGCTCAGGATCTGGTATTGACTCTATCTGGATAGCCTAAGAGAAACCGGTGCACAGGATCTGTTATTCACTCTATTTGGATAGCCTGAGAAATGCCAGTGCACAGGTTCTGTTCTTCACTCTATCTTCATAGCCTGAAAGAAACCAGTGCCTGGATAGCAAGAGAGAATCCAGTGGCCAGAATCCATCATTCACTCTATCTGGATAGCATGAGAGAAACCAGTGCACATGATCTTTTTTTCACTCTATCTGGATAGCCTGAGAGACACCAGTGTCTGGATATAGCCTGAGAGAAACCAGTGCACAGGATCTGTTTTTCACTCTATCTGGATAGCCTGAAAGAAACCAGTGCACATGATCTGTTATCCACACTATCTGGATAGTCTGAGAGTAACCAGTGCCTGGATAGCCTGAGAGAAACCAGTGGTCAAGATCCATTATTCCCTGTAAATGCATAGCCTGAAAGAAACATGCGCACATGATCTGTTATCCACACCATCTGGATAGCCTGAGAATAACCGGTGCCTGGATAGCCTGAGAGAAACCAGTGGTCATGATCCATTATTCACCCTATCTGGATAGCCTGAGAGAAACCACTGCACAGGATCTATTATTCAGTCTACCTGGATAGCCTGAGAGAACCAGTGCCTGTATAGCATGAGAGAAACCAGTGCAGAGGATCTGTTTTCCACTCTATCTTGGTAGCCTGAGATAAACCAGTGACATCATCTGGTATTCACTCTATTTTCATAGTCTGAGAGGAACCAGTGCACAGGATCTGTTATTCAAACTATCTGGATAGCCAGAGAGAAACCAGTGCCTGGATAGCCTGAGAGAAGCCAATGCACATAATCTGTTATTCACTGTACCTGGAGTGCATGAGAGAAACCAGTGCACATGATCTGGTATTCACACTATCTTTATAGCCTGAGAAAACCAGTGCGCAGGATCTGTTATTCAATCTATCTGGATAGCCTGAAAAATGCCAGTGCACAGGATCTGTTCTTCACTCTATCTTGATAGCCTGAGAGAAACCAGTGACATCATCTGTTAGTCACTCTACCTTCATAGCCTGAGAGGAACCAGTGCACAGGATCTGGTATTCACACTATCTTTATAGCCTGAGAGAACCCAGTGGGTGGATAGCATGAGAGAAACCAGTGCACTGGATCTTTTTTTCACTCTATGTGGGTAGCCTGAGAGAAACCAGTGCCTGGATAGACTGAGAGAAACCATGCACAGCATCCGTTTTTCCTTCTACCTGGATACCCTGAAAGAAACCAAATGCACAGGATCTGTTATCCACACTACCTGGATAGCCTGAGAGAAACCAGTGCCTGGATAGCCTGAGAGAAACCAGTGGTCAGGATCTGTTTTTCACTCTGTCTGGATAGCCTAAGAAATATTAGTGCACAGGATCTGTTATTCACAATATCTGGATAGCCAGAGAGAAACCATTGCATTGATAGCCTGAGAGAAACCAGTGGCTAGGATTCATTATTCATTGTCTCTGAATAGCCTGATAGAAACCAGGGCACAGGATCTGTTATTCACTCTACCCAGATAGCCTGAGAGAAACAAGTGCTCAGGATCTGTTATTCACACTGTCTTTATAACCTGAGAGAAACCAGTCCCCGGATAGTATTATAGAAACCAGTGGCCAAGATCCATTATTCACTCTATCTGGATAGCCCGAGAGAAACTATTGGACAGGATCTGTTTTACACTCTATCTGGAAAGCCTGAGAGAAAACAGTGGCTGGATAGCCTTTACGAAACCAGTACACAGGATCTGTTTTTCACTCTATCTGGATAGCTTGAGAGAAACCATTGACAGCATCCGTTATTCACTCTATCTTGATAGCCTGAGAGAAACCGGTGCAGAGGACCTGGTATTCACTCTATCTGGATACCCTGAGCGAAACCAGTGCTCAGGATCTGTTATTCACTCTACCCAGATAGCCTGAGAGAAACAAGTGCTCAGGATCTGTTATTCACACTGTCTTTATAACCTGAGAGAAACCAGTCCCTGGATAGTATTATAGAAACCAGTGGCCAAGATCCATTATTCACTCTATCTGGATAGCCCGAGAGAAACTATTGGACAGGATCTGTTTTACACTCTATCTGGAAAGCCTGAGAGAAAACAGTGGCTGGATAGCCTTTACGAAACCAGTACACAGGATCTGTTTTTCACTCTATCTGGATAGCTTGAGAGAAACCATTGACAGCATCCGTTATTCACTCTATCTTGATAGCCTGAGAGAAACCGGTGCAGAGGACCTGGTATTCACTCTATCTGGATACCCTGAGAGAAACCAGTGCACAGAATCTGTTTTTCACTCTGTCTGGATAGCCTAAGAAATATTAGTGCACAGGATCTGTTATTCACAATATCTGGATAGCCAGAGAGAAACCATTGCATTGATAGCCTGAGAGAAACCAGTGGCTAGGATTCATTATTCATTGTCTCTGAATAGCCTGATAGAAACCAGGGCACAGGATCTGTTATTCACTCTACCCAGATAGCCTGAGAGAAACAAGTGCTCAGGATCTGTTATTCACACTGTCTTTATAACCTGAGAGAAACCAGTCCCTGGATAGTATTATAGAAACCAGTGGCCAAGATCCATTATTCAGTCTATCTGGATAGCCCGAGAGAAACTATTGGACAGGATCTGTTTTACACTCTATCTGGAAAGCCTGAGAGAAAACAGTGGCTGGATAGCCTTTACGAAACCAGTACACAGGATCTGTTTTTCACTCTATCTAGATAGCTTGAGAGAAACCATTGACAGCATCCGTTATTCACTCTATCTTGATAGCCTGAGAGAAACCGGTGCAGAGGACCTGGTATTCACTCTATCTGGATACCCTGAGCGAATCCAGTGCTCAGGATCTGGTACTGACTCTATCTGGATGGCCTAAGAGAAACTGGTGCCCAAAATCTGGTATTCACCCTATATGGATAGCCTGAGCGAAACCATTGCTCAGGATCTGGTATTGACTCTATCTGGATAGCCTAAGAGAAACCGGTGCACAGGATCTGTTATTCACTCTATTTGGATAGCCTGAGAAATGCCAGTGCACAGGATCTGTTCTTCACTCTATCTTCATAGCCTGAAAGAAACCAGTGCCTGGATAGCAAGAGAGAATCCAGTGGCCAGGATCCATCATTCACTCTATCTGGATAGCATGAGTGAAACCAGTGCACATGATCTTTTTTTCACTCTATCTGGATAGCCTGAGAGAAACCAGTGTCTGGATATAGCCTGAGAGAAACCAGTGCACAGGATCTGTTTTTCACTCTATCTGGATAGCCTGAAAGAAACCAGTGCACATGATCTGTTATCCACACTATCTGGATAGCCTGAGAGTAAACAGTGCCTGGATAGCCTGAGAGAAACCAGTGGTCAAGATCCATTATTGCCTGTAAATGCATAGCCTGAAAGAAACATGCGCACATGATCTGTTATCCACACCATCTGGATAGCCTGAGAATAACCGGTGCCTGGATAGCCTGAGAGAAACCAGTGGTCATGATCCATTATTCACCCTATCTGGATAGCCTGAGAGAAACCACTGCACAGGATCTATTATTCAGTCTACCTGGATAGCCTGAGAGAACCAGTGCCTGTATAGCATGAGAGAAACCAGTGCAGAGGATCTGTTTTCCACTCTATCTTGATAGCCTGAGATAAACCAGTGACATCATCTGGTATTCACTCTATTTTCATAGCCTGAGAGGAACCAGTGCACAGGATTTCTTATTCAAACTATCTGGATAGCCAGAGAGAAACCAGTGCCTGGATAGCCTGAGAGAAGCCAATGCACATAATCTGCCATTCACTGTACCTGGAGTGCATGAGAGAAACCA
Organism: Pleurodeles waltl; assembly: GCF_031143425.1. Classification (NCBI taxonomy): domain Eukaryota; kingdom Metazoa; phylum Chordata; class Amphibia; order Caudata; family Salamandridae; genus Pleurodeles; species Pleurodeles waltl. The sequence goes on from NC_090439.1 coordinate 1,159,006,356, forward strand.
GTGCACATGATCTGGTATTCACACTATCTTTATAGCCTGAGAAAACCAGTGTGCATGATCTGTTATTCAATCTATCTGGATAGCCTGAAAAATGCCAGTGCACAGGATCTGTTCTTCACTCTATCTTGATAGCCTGAGAGAAACCAGTGACATCATCTATTATTCACTCTATCTTCATAGCCTGAGAGGAACCAGTGCACACGATCTGATAATCACACTATCTTTATAGCCTGAGAGAAACCAGTGGGTGGATAGCATGAGAGAAACCAGTGGCCATGATCCATTGTTCACTCTATCTGGATAGCATGAGAGAAACCAGTGCACTGGATCTTTTTTTCACTCTATGTGGGTAGCCTGAGAGAAACCAGTGCCTGGATAGACTGAGAGAAACCATGCACAGAATCCGTTTTTCCTTCTACCTGGATACCCTGAAAGAAACCAAGTGCACAGGATCTGTTATCCACACTACCTGCATAGCCTGAGAGAAACCAGTGCCTGGATAGCCTGAGAGAAACCAGTGGTCAGGATCCATTATTCACTCTATTTGGATAGCCTGAGAGAAACCAGTGCACAGAATCTGTTTTTCGCTCTGTCTGGATAGCCTGAGAAATATTAGTGCACAGGATCTGTTATTCACAATATCTGGATAGCCAGAGAGAAACCATTGCATGGATAGCCTGAGAGAAACCAGTGGCTAGGATTCATTATTCATTGTCTCTGAATAGCCTGATAGAAACCAGGGCACAGGATCTGTTATTCACTCTACCCAGATAGCCTGAGAGAAACAAGTGCTCAGGATCTGTTATTCACACTGTCTTTATAACCTGAGAGAAACCAGTCCCTGGATAGTATTATAGAAACCAGTGGCCAAGATCCATTATTCACTCTATCTGGATAGCCCGAGAGAAACTATTGGACAGGATCTGTTTTACACTCTATCTGGAAAGCCTGAGAGAAAACAGTGGCTGGATAGCCTTTACGAAACCAGTACACAGGATCTGTTTTTCACTCTATCTGGATAGCTTGAGAGAAACCATTGACAGCATCCGTTATTCACTCTATTTTGATAGCCTGAGAGAAACCGGTGCAGAGGACCTGGTATTCACTCTATCTGGATACCCTGAGCGAAACCAGTGCTCAGGATCTGGTACTGACTCTATCTGGATGGCCTAAGAGAAACTGGTGCCCAAAATCTGGTATTCACCCTATATGGATAGCCTGAGCGAAACCATTGCTCAGGATCTGGTATTGACTCTATCTGGATAGCCTAAGAGAAACCGGTGCACAGGATCTGTTATTCACTCTATTTGGATAGCCTGAGAAATGCCAGTGCACAGGATCTGTTCTTCACTCTATCTTCATAGCCTGAAAGAAACCAGTGCCTGGATAGCAAGAGAGAATCCAGTGGCCAGGATCCATCATTCACTCTATCTGGATAGCATGAGAGAAACCAGTGCACATTATCTTTTTTTCACTCTATCTGGATAGCCTGAGAGAAACCAGTGTCTGGATATAGCCTGAGAGAAACCAGTGCACAGGATCTGTTTTTCACTCTATCTGGATAGCCTGAAAGAAACCAGTGCACATGATCTGTTATCCACACTATCTGGATAGCCTGAGAGTAACCAGTGCCTGGATAGCCTGAGAGAAACCAGTGGTCAAGATCCATTATTCCCTGTAAATGCATAGCCTGAAAGAAACATGCGCACATGATCTGTTATCCACACCATCTGGATAGCCTGAGAATAACCGGTGCCTGGATAGCCTGAGAGAAACCAGTGGTCATGATCCATTATTCACCCTATCTGGATAGCCTGAGAGAAACCACTGCACAGGATCTATTATTCAGTCTACCTGGGTAGCCTGAGAGAACCAGTGCCTGTATAGCATGAGAGAAACCAGTGCAGAGGATCTGTTTTCCACTCTATCTTGGTAGCCTGAGATAAACCAGTGACATCATCTGGTATTCACTCTATTTTCATAGCCTGAGAGGAACCAGTGCACAGGATCTGTTATTCAAACTATCTGGATAGCCAGAGAGAAACCAGTGCCTGGATAGCCTGAGAGAAGCCAATGCACATAATCTGTTATTCACTGTACCTGGAGTGCATGAGAGAAACCAGTGCACATGATCTGGTATTCACACTATCTTTATAGCCTGAGAAAACCAGTGCGCAGGATCTGTTATTCAATCTATCTGGATAGCCTGAAAAATGCCAGTGCACAGGATCTGTTCTTCACTCTATCTTGATAGCCTGAGAGAAACCAGTGACATCATCTATTATTCACTCTATCTTCATAGCCTGAGAGGAACCAGTGCACACGATCTGATAATCACACTATCTTTATAGCCTGAGAGAAACCAGTGGGTGGATAGCATGAGTGAAACCAGTGGCCATGATCCATTGTTCACTCTATCTGGATAGCATGAGAGAAACCAGTGCACTGGATCTTTTTTTCACTCTATGTGGGTAGCCTGAGAGAAACCAGTGCCTGGATAGACTGAGAGAAACCATGCACAGAATCCGTTTTTCCTTCTACCTGGATACCCTGAAAGAAACCAAGTGCACAGGATCTGTTATCCACACTACCTGCATAGCCTGAGAGAAACCAGTGCCTGGATAGCCTGAGAGAAACCAGTGGTCAGGATCCATTATTCACTCTATTTGGATAGCCTGAGAGAAACCAGTGCACAGAATCTGTTTTTCGCTCTGTCTGGATAGCCTGAGAAATATTAGTGCACAGGATCTGTTATTCACAATATCTGGATAGCCAGAGAGAAACCATTGCATGGATAGCCTGAGAGAAACCAGTGGCTAGGATTCATTATTCATTGTCTCTGAATAGCCTGATAGAAACCAGGGCACAGGATCTGTTATTCACTCTACCCAGATAGCCTGAGAGAAACAAGTGCTCAGGATCTGTTATTCACACTGTCTTTATAACCTGAGAGAAACCAGTCCCTGGATAGTATTATAGAAACCAGTGGCCAAGATCCATTATTCACTCTATCTGGATAGCCCGAGAGAAACTATTGGACAGGATCTGTTTTACACTCTATCTGGAAAGCCTGAGAGAAAACAGTGGCTGGATAGCCTTTACGAAACCAGTACACAGGATCTGTTTTTCACTCTATCTGGATAGCTTGAGAGAAACCATTGACAGCATCCGTTATTCACTCTATTTTGATAGCCTGAGAGAAACCGGTGCAGAGGACCTGGTATTCACTCTATCTGGATACCCTGAGCGAAACCAGTGCTCAGGATCTGGTACTGACTCTATCTGGATGGCCTAAGAGAAACTGGTGCCCAAAATCTGGTATTCACCCTATATGGATAGCCTGAGCGAAACCATTGCTCAGGATCTGGTATTGACTCTATCTGGATAGCCTAAGAGAAACCGGTGCACAGGATCTGTTATTCACTCTATTTGGATAGCCTGAGAAATGCCAGTGCACAGGATCTGTTCTTCACTCTATCTTCATAGCCTGAAAGAAACCAGTGCCTGGATAGCAAGAGAGAATCCAGTGGCCAGGATCCATCATTCACTCTATCTGGATAGCATGAGAGAAACCAGTGCACATTATCTTTTTTTCACTCTATCTGGATAGCCTGAGAGAAACCAGTGTCTGGATATAGCCTGAGAGAAACCAGTGCACAGGATCTGTTTTTCACTCTATCTGGATAGCCTGAAAGAAACCAGTGCACATGATCTGTTATCCACACTATCTGGATAGCCTGAGAGTAACCAGTGCCTGGATAGCCTGAGAGAAACCAGTGGTCAAGATCCATTATTCCCTGTAAATGCATAGCCTGAAAGAAACATGCGCACATGATCTGTTATCCACACCATCTGGATAGCCTGAGAATAACCGGTGCCTGGATAGCCTGAGAGAAACCAGTGGTCATGATCCATTATTCACCCTATCTGGATAGCCTGAGAGAAACCACTGCACAGGATCTATTATTCAGTCTACCTGGATAGCCTGAGAGAACCAGTGCCTGTATAGCATGAGAGAAACCAGTGCAGAGGATCTGTTTTCCACTCTATCTTGGTAGCCTGAGATAAACCAGTGACATCATCTGGTATTCACTCTATTTTCATAGCCTGAGAGGAACCAGTGCACAGGATCTGTTATTCAAACTATCTGGATAGCCAGAGAGAAACCAGTGCCTGGATAGCCTGAGAGAAGCCAATGCACATAATCTGTTATTCACTGTACCTGGAGTGCATGAGAGAAACCAGTGCACATGATCTGGTATTCACACTATCTTTATAGCCTGAGAAAACCAGTGCGCAGGATCTGTTATTCAATCTATCTGGATAGCCTGAAAAATGCCAGTGCACAGGATCTGTTCTTCACTCTATCTTGATAGCCTGAGAGAAACCAGTGGCATCATCTGTTAGTCACTCTACCTTCATAGCCTGAGAGGAACCAGTGCACAGGATCTGGTATTCACACTATCTTTATAGCCTGAGAGAAACCAGTGGGTGGATAGCATGAGAGAAACCAGTGCACTGGATCTTTTTTTCACTCTATGTGGGTAGCCTGAGAGAAACCAGTGCCTGGATAGACTGAGAGAAACCATGCACAGCATCCGTTTTTCCTTCAACCTGGATACCCTGAAAGAAACCAAATGCACAGGATCTGTTATCCACACTACCTGGATAGCCTGAGAGAAACCAGTGCCTGGATAGCCTGAGAGAAACCAGTGGTCAGGATCCATTATTCACTCTATTTGGATAGCCTGAGAGAAACCAGTGCACAGAATCTGTTTTTCACTCTGTCTGGATAGCCTAAGAAATATTAGTGCACAGGATCTGTTATTCACAATATCTGGATAGCCAGAGAGAAACCATTGCATTGATAGCCTGAGAGAAACCAGTGGCTAGGATTCATTATTCATTGTCTCTGAATAGCCTGATAGAAACCAGGGCACATGATCTGTTATTCACTCTACCCAGATAGCCTGAGAGAAACAAGTGCTCAGGATCTGTTATTCACACTGTCTTTATAACCTGAGAGAAAACAGTCCCTGGATAGTATTATAGAAACCAGTGGCCAAGATCCATTATTCACTCTATCTGGATAGCCCGAGAGAAACTATTGGACAGGATCTGTTTTACACTCTATCTGGAAAGCCTGAGAGAAAACAGTGGCTGGATAGCCTTTACGAAACCAGTACACAGGATCTGTTTTTCACTCTATCTGGATAGCTTGAGAGAAACCATTGACAGCATCCGTTATTCACTCTATCTTGATAGCCTGAGAGAAACCGGTGCAGAGGACCTGGTATTCACTCTATCTGGATACCCTGAGCGAAACCAGTGCTCAGGATCTGGTACTGACTCTATCTGGATGGCCTAAGAGAAACTGGTGCCCAAAATCTGGTATTCACCCTATATGGATAGCCTGAGCGAAACCACTGCTCAGGATCTGGTATTGACTCTATCTGGATAGCCTAAGAGAAACCGGTGCACAGGATCTGTTATTCACTCTATTTGGATAGCCTGAGAAATGCCAGTGCACAGGGTCTGTTCTTCACTCTAGCTTCATAGCCTGAAAGAAACCAGTGCCTGGATAGCAAGAGAGAATCCAGTGGCCAGAATCCATCATTCACTCTATCTGGATAGCATGAGAGAAACCAGTGCACATGATCTTTTTTTCACTCTATCTGGATAGCCTGAGAGAAACCAGTGTCTGGATATAGCCTGAGAGAAACCAGTGCACAGGATCTGTTTTTCACTCTATCTGGATAGCCTGAAAGAAACCAGTGCACATGATCTGTTATCCACACTATCTGGATAGCCTGAGAGTAACCAGTGCCTGGATAGCCTGAGAGAAACCAGTGGTCAAGATCCATTATTCCCTGTAAATGCATAGCCTGAAAGAAACATGCGCACATGATCTGTTATCCACACCATCTGGATAGCCTGAGAATAACCGGTGCCTGGATAGCCTGAGAGAAACCAGTGGTCATGATCCATTATTCACCCTATCTGGATAGCCTGAGAGAAACCACTGCACAGGATCTATTATTCAGTCTACCTGGATAGCCTGAGAGAACCAGTGCCTGTATAGCATGAGAGAAACCAGTGCAGAGGATCTGTTTTCCACTCTATCTTGGTAGCCTGAGATAAACCAGTGACATCATCTGGTATTCACTCTATTTTCATAGCCTGAGAGGAACCAGTGCACAGGATCTGTTATTCAAACTATCTGGATAGCCAGAGAGAAACCAGTGCCTGGATAGCCTGAGAGAAGCCAATGCACATAATCTGTTATTCACTGTACCTGGAGTGCATGAGAGAAACCAGTGCACATGATCTGTTATTCACACTATCTTTATAGCCTGAGAAAACCAGTGCGCAGGATCTGTTATTCAATCTATCTGGATAGCCTGAAAAATGCCAGTGCACAGGATCTGTTCTTCACACTATCTTGATAGCCTGAGAGAAACCAGTGACATCATCTGTTAGTCACTCTACCTTCATAGCCTGAGAGGAACCAGTGCACAGGATCTGGTATTCACACTATCTTTATAGCCTGAGAGAAACCAGTGGGTGGATAGCATGAGAGAAACCAGTGCACTGGATCTTTTTTTAACTCTATGTGGGTAGCCTGAGAGAAACCAGTGCCTGGATAGACTGAGAGAAACCATGCACAGCATCCGTTTTTCCTTCTACCTGGATACCCTGAAAGAAACCAAATGCACAGGATCTGTTATCCACACTACCTGGATAGCCTGAGAGAAACCAGTGGTCAGGATCCATTATTCACTCTATTTGGATAGCCTGAGAGAAACCAGTGCACAGAATCTGTTTTTCACTCTGTCTGGATAGCCTAAGAAATATTAGTGCACAGGATCTGTTATTCACAATATCTGGATAGCCAGAGAGAAACCATTGCATTGATAGCCTGAGAGAAACCAGTGGCTAGGATTCATTATTCATTGTCTCTGAATAGCCTGATAGAAACCAGGGCACAGGATCTGTTATTCACTCTACCCAGATAGCCTGAGCGAAACAAGTGCTCAGGATCTGTTATTCACACTGTCTTTATAACCTGAGAGAAACCAGTCCCTGGATAGTATTATAGAAACCAGTGGCCAAGATCCATTATTCACTCTATCTGGATAGCCCGAGAGAAACTATTGGACAGGATCTGTTTTACACTCTATCTGGAAAGCCTGAGAGAAAACAGTGGCTGGATAGCCTTTACGAAACCAGTACACAGGATCTGTTTTTCACTCTATCTGGATAGCTTGAGAGAAACCATTGACAGCATCCGTTATTCACTCTATCTTGATAGCCTGAGAGAAACCGGTGCAGAGGACCTGGTATTCACTCTATCTGGATACCCTGAGCGAATCCAGTGCTCAGGATCTGGTACTGACTCTATCTGGATGGCCTAAGAGAAACTGGTGCCCAAAATCTGGTATTCACCCTATATGGATAGCCTGAGCGAAACCATTGCTCAGGATCTGGTATTGACTCTATCTGGATAGCCTAAGAGAAACCGGTGCACAGGATCTGTTATTCACTCTATTTGGATAGCCTGAGAAATGCCAGTGCACAGGGTCTGTTCTTCACTCTATCTTCATAGCCTGAAAGAAACCAGTGCCTGGATAGCAAGAGAGAATCCAGTGGCCAGAATCCATCATTCACTCTATCTGGATAGCATGAGAGAAACCAGTGCACATGATCTTTTTTTCACTCTATCTGGATAGCCTGAGAGACACCAGTGTCTGGATATAGCCTGAGAGAAACCAGTGCACAGGATCTGTTTTTCACTCTATCTGGATAGCCTGAAAGAAACCAGTGCACATGATCTGTTATCCACACTATCTGGATAGCCTGAGAGTAACCAGTGCCTGGATAGCCTGAGAGAAACCAGTGGTCAAGATCCATTATTCCCTGTAAATGCATAGCCTGAAAGAAACATGCGCACATGATCTGTTATCCACACCATCTGGATAGCCTGAGAATAACCGGTGCCTGGATAGCCTGAGAGAAACCAGTGGTCATGATCCATTATTCACCCTATCTGGATAGCCTGAGAGAAACCACTGCACAGGATCTATTATTCAGTCTACCTGGATAGCCTGAGAGAACCAGTGCCTGTATAGCATGAGAGAAACCAGTGCAGAGGATCTGTTTTCCACTCTATCTTGGTAGCCTGAGATAAACCAGTGACATCATCTGGTATTCACTCTATTTTCATAGCCTGAGAGGAACCAGTGCACAGGATCTGTTATTCAAACTATCTGGATAGCCAGAGAGAAACCAGTGCCTGGATAGCCTGAGAGAAGCCAATGCACATAATCTGTTATTCACTGTACCTGGAGTGCATGAGAGAAACCAGTGCACATGATCTGGTATTCACACTATCTTTATAGCCTGAGAAAACCAGTGCGCAGGATCTGTTATTCAATCTATCTGGATAGCCTGAAAAATGCCAGTGCACAGGATCTGTTCTTCACTCTATCTTGATAGCCTGAGAGAAACCAGTGACATCATCTATTATTCACTCTATCTTCATAGCCTGAGAGGAACCAGTGCACACGATCTGATAATCACACTATCTTTATAGCCTGAGAGAAACCAGTGGGTGGATAGCATGAGTGAAACCAGTGGCCATGATCCATTGTTCACTCTATCTGGATAGCATGAGAGAAACCAGTGCACTGGATCTTTTTTTCACTCTATGTGGGTAGCCTGAGAGAAACCAGTGCCTGGATAGACTGAGAGAAACCATGCACAGAATCCGTTTTTCCTTCTACCTGGATACCCTGAAAGAAACCAAGTGCACGGGATCTGTTATCCACACTACCTGCATAGCCTGAGAGAAACCAGTGCCTGGATAGCCTGAGAGAAACCAGTGGTCAGGATCCATTATTCACTCTATTTGGATAGCCTGAGAGAAACCAGTGCACAGAATCTGTTTTTCGCTCTGTCTGGATAGCCTGAGAAATATTAGTGCACAGGATCTGTTATTCACAATATCTGGATAGCCAGAGAGAAACCATTGCATGGATAGCCTGAGAGAAACCAGTGGCTAGGATTCATTATTCATTGTCTCTGAATAGCCTGATAGAAACCAGGGCACAGGATCTGTTATTCACTCTACCCAGATAGCCTGAGAGAAACAAGTGCTCAGGATCTGTTATTCACACTGTCTTTATAACCTGAGAGAAACCAGTCCCTGGATAGTATTATAGAAACCAGTGGCCAAGATCCATTATTCACTCTATCTGGATAGCCCGAGAGAAACTATTGGACAGGATCTGTTTTACACTCTATCTGGAAAGCCTGAGAGAAAACAGTGGCTGGATAGCCTTTACGAAACCAGTACACAGGATCTGTTTTTCACTCTATCTGGATAGCTTGAGAGAAACCATTGACAGCATCCGTTATTCACTCTATTTTGATAGCCTGAGAGAAACCGGTGCAGAGGACCTGGTATTCACTCTATCTGGATACCCTGAGCGAAACCAGTGCTCAGGATCTGGTACTGACTCTATCTGGATGGCCTAAGAGAAACTGGTGCCCAAAATCTGGTATTCACCCTATATGGATAGCCTGAGCGAAACCATTGCTCAGGATCTGGTATTGACTCTATCTGGATAGCCTAAGAGAAACCGGTGCACAGGATCTGTTATTCACTCTATTTGGATAGCCTGAGAAATGCCAGTGCACAGGATCTGTTCTTCACTCTATCTTCATAGCCTGAAAGAAACCAGTGCCTGGATAGCAAGAGAGAATCCAGTGGCCAGGATCCATCATTCACTCTATCTGGATAGCATGAGAGAAACCAGTGCACATTATCTTTTTTTCACTCTATCTGGATAGCCTGAGAGAAACCAGTGTCTGGATATAGCCTGAGAGAAACCAGTGCACAGGATCTGTTTTTCACTCTATCTGGATAGCCTGAAAGAAACCAGTGCACATGATCTGTTATCCACACTATCTGGATAGCCTGAGAGTAACCAGTGCCTGGATAGCCTGAGAGAAACCAGTGGTCAAGATCCATTATTCCCTGTAAATGCATAGCCTGAAAGAAACATGCGCACATGATCTGTTATCCACACCATCTGGATAGCCTGAGAATAACCGGTGCCTGGATAGCCTGAGAGAAACCAGTGGTCATGATCCATTATTCACCCTATCTGGATAGCCTGAGAGAAACCACTGCACAGGATCTATTATTCAGTCTACCTGGATAGCCTGAGAGAACCAGTGCCTGTATAGCATGAGAGAAACCAGTGCAGAGGATCTGTTTTCCACTCTATCTTGGTAGCCTGAGATAAACCAGTGACATCATCTGGTATTCACTCTATTTTCATAGCCTGAGAGGAACCAGTGCACAGGATCTGTTATTCAAACTATCTGGATAGCCAGAGAGAAACCAGTGCCTGGATAGCCTGAGAGAAGCCAATGCACATAATCTGTTATTCACTGTACCTGGAGTGCATGAGAGAAACCAGTGCACATGATCTGGTATTCACACTATCTTTATAGCCTGAGAAAACCAGTGCGCAGGATCTGTTATTCAATCTATCTGGATAGCCTGAAAAATGCCAGTGCACAGGATCTGTTCTTCACTCTATCTTGATAGCCTGAGAGAAACCAGTGACATCATCTGTTAGTCACTCTACCTTCATAGCCTGAGAGGAACCAGTGCACAGGATCTGGTATTCACACTATCTTTATAGCCTGAGAGAAACCAGTGGGTGGATAGCATGAGAGAAACCAGTGCACTGGATCTTTTTTTCACTCTATGTGGGTAGCCTGAGAGAAACCAGTGCCTGGATAGACTGAGAGAAACCATGCACAGCATCCGTTTTTCCTTCAACCTGGATACCCTGAAAGAAACCAAATGCACAGGATCTGTTATCCACACTACCTGGATAGCCTGAGAGAAACCAGTGCCTGGATAGCCTGAGAGAAACCAGTGGTCAGGATCCATTATTCACTCTATTTGGATAGCCTGAGAGAAACCAGTGCACAGAATCTGTTTTTCACTCTGTCTGGATAGCCTAAGAAATATTAGTGCACAGGATCTGTTATTCACAATATCTGGATAGCCAGAGAGAAACCATTGCATTGATAGCCTGAGAGAAACCAGTGGCTAGGATTCATTATTCATTGTCTCTGAATAGCCTGATAGAAACCAGGGCACATGATCTGTTATTCACTCTACCCAGATAGCCTGAGAGAAACAAGTGCTCAGGATCTGTTATTCACACTGTCTTTATAACCTGAGAGAAAACAGTCCCTGGATAGTATTATAGAAACCAGTGGCCAAGATCCATTATTCACTCTATCTGGATAGCCCGAGAGAAACTATTGGACAGGATCTGTTTTACACTCTATCTGGAAAGCCTGAGAGAAAACAGTGGCTGGATAGCCTTTACGAAACCAGTACACAGGATCTGTTTTTCACTCTATCTGGATAGCTTGAGAGAAACCATTGACAGCATCCGTTATTCACTCTATCTTGATAGCCTGAGAGAAACCGGTGCAGAGGACCTGGTATTCACTCTATCTGGATACCCTGAGCGAAACCAGTGCTCAGGATCTGGTACTGACTCTATCTGGATGGCCTAAGAGAAACTGGTGCCCAAAATCTGGTATTCACCCTATATGGATAGCCTGAGCGAAACCACTGCTCAGGATCTGGTATTGACTCTATCTGGATAGCCTAAGAGAAACCGGTGCACAGGATCTGTTATTCACTCTATTTGGATAGCCTGAGAAATGCCAGTGCACAGGGTCTGTTCTTCACTCTAGCTTCATAGCCTGAAAGAAACCAGTGCCTGGATAGCAAGAGAGAATCCAGTGGCCAGAATCCATCATTCACTCTATCTGGATAGCATGAGAGAAACCAGTGCACATGATCTTTTTTTCACTCTATCTGGATAGCCTGAGAGAAACCAGTGTCTGGATATAGCCTGAGAGAAACCAGTGCACAGGATCTGTTTTTCACTCTATCTGGATAGCCTGAAAGAAACCAGTGCACATGATCTGTTATCCACACTATCTGGATAGCCTGAGAGTAACCAGTGCCTGGATAGCCTGAGAGAAACCAGTGGTCAAGATCCATTATTCCCTGTAAATGCATAGCCTGAAAGAAACATGCGCACATGATCTGTTATCCACACCATCTGGATAGCCTGAGAATAACCGGTGCCTGGATAGCCTGAGAGAAACCAGTGGTCATGATCCATTATTCACCCTATCTGGATAGCCTGAGAGAAACCACTGCACAGGATCTATTATTCAGTCTACCTGGATAGCCTGAGAGAACCAGTGCCTGTATAGCATGAGAGAAACCAGTGCAGAGGATCTGTTTTCCACTCTATCTTGGTAGCCTGAGATAAACCAGTGACATCATCTGGTATTCACTCTATTTTCATAGCCTGAGAGGAACCAGTGCACAGGATCTGTTATTCAAACTATCTGGATAGCCAGAGAGAAACCAGTGCCTGGATAGCCTGAGAGAAGCCAATGCACATAATCTGTTATTCACTGTACCTGGAGTGCATGAGAGAAACCAGTGCACATGATCTGTTATTCACACTATCTTTATAGCCTGAGAAAACCAGTGCGCAGGATCTGTTATTCAATCTATCTGGATAGCCTGAAAAATGCCAGTGCACAGGATCTGTTCTTCACACTATCTTGATAGCCTGAGAGAAACCAGTGACATCATCTGTTAGTCACTCTACCTTCATAGCCTGAGAGGAACCAGTGCACAGGATCTGGTATTCACACTATCTTTATAGCCTGAGAGAAACCAGTGGGTGGATAGCATGAGAGAAACCAGTGCACTGGATCTTTTTTTAACTCTATGTGGGTAGCCTGAGAGAAACCAGTGCCTGGATAGACTGAGAGAAACCATGCACAGCATCCGTTTTTCCTTCTACCTGGATACCCTGAAAGAAACCAAATGCACAGGATCTGTTATCCACACTACCTGGATAGCCTGAGAGAAACCAGTGGTCAGGATCCATTATTCACTCTATTTGGATAGCCTGAGAGAAACCAGTGCACAGAATCTGTTTTTCACTCTGTCTGGATAGCCTAAGAAATATTAGTGCACAGGATCTGTTATTCACAATATCTGGATAGCCAGAGAGAAACCATTGCATTGATAGCCTGAGAGAAACCAGTGGCTAGGATTCATTATTCATTGTCTCTGAATAGCCTGATAGAAACCAGGGCACAGGATCTGTTATTCACTCTACCCAGATAGCCTGAGCGAAACAAGTGCTCAGGATCTGTTATTCACACTGTCTTTATAACCTGAGAGAAACCAGTCCCTGGATAGTATTATAGAAACCAGTGGCCAAGATCCATTATTCACTCTATCTGGATAGCCCGAGAGAAACTATTGGACAGGATCTGTTTTACACTCTATCTGGAAAGCCTGAGAGAAAACAGTGGCTGGATAGCCTTTACGAAACCAGTACACAGGATCTGTTTTTCACTCTATCTGGATAGCTTGAGAGAAACCATTGACAGCATCCGTTATTCACTCTATCTTGATAGCCTGAGAGAAACCGGTGCAGAGGACCTGGTATTCACTCTATCTGGATACCCTGAGCGAATCCAGTGCTCAGGATCTGGTACTGACTCTATCTGGATGGCCTAAGAGAAACTGGTGCCCAAAATCTGGTATTCACCCTATATGGATAGCCTGAGCGAAACCATTGCTCAGGATCTGGTATTGACTCTATCTGGATAGCCTAAGAGAAACCGGTGCACAGGATCTGTTATTCTCTCTATTTGGATAGCCTGAGAAATGCCAGTGCACAGGGTCTGTTCTTCACTCTATCTTCATAGCCTGAAAGAAACCAGTGCCTGGATAGCAAGAGAGAATCCAGTGGCCAGAATCCATCATTCACTCTATCTGGATAGCATGAGAGAAACCAGTGCACATGATCTTTTTTTCACTCTATCTGGATAGCCTGAGAGACACCAGTGTCTGGATATAGCCTGAGAGAAACCAGTGCACAGGATCTGTTTTTCACTCTATCTGGATAGCCTGAAAGAAACCAGTGCACATGATCTGTTATCCACACTATCTGGATAGCCTGAGAGTAACCAGTGCCTGGATAGCCTGAGAGAAACCAGTGGTCAAGATCCATTATTCCCTGTAAATGCATAGCCTGAAAGAAACATGCGCACATGATCTGTTATCCACACCATCTGGATAGCCTGAGAATAACCGGTGCCTGGATAGCCTGAGAGAAACCAGTGGTCATGATCCATTATTCACCCTATCTGGATAGCCTGAGAGAAACCACTGCACAGGATCTATTATTCAGTCTACCTGGATAGCCTGAGAGAACCAGTGCCTGTATAGCATGAGAGAAACCAGTGCAGAGGATCTGTTTTCCACTCTATCTTGGTAGCCTGAGATAAACCAGTGACATCATCTGGTATTCACTCTATTTTCATAGCCTGAGAGGAACCAGTGCACATGATCTGTTATTCAAACTATCTGGATAGCCAGAGAGAAACCAGTGCCTGGATAGCCTGAGAGAAGCCAATGCACATAATCTGTTATTCACTGTACCTGGAGTGCATGAGAGAAACCAGTGCACATGATCTGGTATTCACACTATCTTTATAGCCTGAGAAAACCAGTGCGCAGGATCTGTTATTCAATCTATCTGGATAGCCTGAAAAATGCCAGTGCACAGGATCTGTTCTTCACTCTATCTTGATAGCCTGAGAGAAACCAGTGACATCATCTGTTAGTCACTCTACCTTCATAGCCTGAGAGGAACCAGTGCACAGGATCTGGTATTCACACTATCTTTATAGCCTGAGAGAAACCAGTGGGTGGATAGCATGAGAGAAACCAGTGCACTGGATCTTTTTTTCACTCTATGTGGGTAGCCTGAGAGAAACCAGTGCCTGGATAGACTGAGAGAAACCATGCACAGCATCCGTTTTTCCTTCTACCTGGATACCCTGAAAGAAACCAAATGCACAGGATCTGTTATCCACACTACCTGGATAGCCTGAGAGAAACCAGTGCCTGGATAGCCTGAGAGAAACCAGTGGTCAGGATCTGTTTTTCACTCTGTCTGGATAGCCTAAGAAATATTAGTGCACAGGATCTGTTATTCACAATATCTGGATAGCCAGAGAGAAACCATTGCATTGATAGCCTGAGAGAAACCAGTGGCTAGGATTCATTATTCATTGTCTCTGAATAGCCTGATAGAAACCAGGGCACAGGATCTGTTATTCACTCTACCCAGATAGCCTGAGAGAAACAAGTGCTCAGGATCTGTTATTCACACTGTCTTTATAACCTGAAAGAAACCAGTCCCCGGATAGTATTATAGAAACCAGTGGCCAAGATCCATTATTCACTCTATCTGGATAGCCCGAGAGAAACTATTGGACAGGATCTGTTTTACACTCTATCTGGAAAGCCTGAGAGAAAACAGTGGCTGGATAGCCTTTACGAAACCAGTACACAGGATCTGTTTTTCACTCTATCTGGATAGCTTGAGAGAAACCATTGACAGCATCCGTTATTCACTCTATCTTGATAGCCTGAGAGAAACCGGTGCAGAGGACCTGGTATTCACTCTATCTGGATACCCTGAGCGAAACCAGTGCTCAGGATCTGTTATTCACTCTACCCAGATAGCCTGAGAGAAACAAGTGCTCAGGATCTGTTATTCACACTGTCTTTATAACCTGAGAGAAACCAGTCCCTGGATAGTATTATAGAAACCAGTGGCCAAGATCCATTATTCACTCTATCTGGATAGCCCGAGAGAAACTATTGGACAGGATCTGTTTTACACTCTATCTGGAAAGCCTGAGAGAAAACAGTGGCTGGATAGCCTTTACGAAACCAGTACACAGGATCTGTTTTTCACTCTATCTGGATAGCTTGAGAGAAACCATTGACAGCATCCGTTATTCACTCTATCTTGATAGCCTGAGAGAGACCGGTGCACAGGATTTGTTATTCACCGTATCTGGATAGCCTGAGAGAAACCAGTGTTTGGATATAGCCTGAGAGAAACCAGTGCACAGGATCTGTTTTTCACACTATCTGGATAGCCTTAGAGGAACTGGTGCCCAAAATCTGGTATTCACACTATCTGGATAGCCTGAGCGAAACCATTGCTCAGGATCTGGTATTGAGTCTATCTGGATAGCCTAAGAGAAACCGGTGCACAGGATCTGTTATTCAATCTATTTGGATAGCCTGAGAAATGCCAGTGCACAGGATCTGTTCTTCACTCTATCTTCATAGCCTGAGAGAAACCAGTGCCTGGATAGCATGAGAGAAGCCAGTGGCCAGGATCCATCATTCACTCTATCTGGATAGCATGAGAGAAACCAGTACACATGATCTTTTTTTCACTCTATCTGGATAGCCTGAGAGAAACCAGTGTCTGGATATAGCCTGAGAGAAACCAGTGCACAGGATCTGTTTTTCACTCTATCTGGATAACCTGAAAGAAACCAGTGCACATGATATGTTATCCACACTATCTGGATAGCCTGAGAGTAACCAGTGCCTGGATAGCCTGAGAGAAACCAGTGGTCAAGATCCATTATTCCCTGTAACTGCATAGCCTGAAAGAAACAAGTGCACATGATCTGTTATCCACACCATCTGCATAGCCTGAGAATAACCAGTGCCTGGATAGCCTGAGAGAAACCAGTGGTCATGATCCATTATTCACCCTATCTGGATGGCCTGAGAGAAACCACTGCACAGGATCTATTATTCAGTCTACTTGGATAGCCTGAGAGAACCAGTGCCTGTATAGCATGAGAGAAACCAGTGCAGAGGATCTGTTTTCCACTCTATCTTGATAGCCTGAGATAAGCCAGTGACATCATCTGTTATTCACTCTATTTTCATAGCCTGAGAGGAACCAGTGCACAGGATCTGTTATTCAAACTATCTGGATAGCCAGAGAGAAACCAATGCCTGGATAGCCTGAGAGAAGCCAATGCACAGAATCTGTTATTCACTGTACCTGGAGTGCATGAGAGAAACCAGTGCACATGATCTGGTATTCACACTATCTTTATAGCCTGAGAAAACCAGTGCGCAGGATCTGTTATTCAATCTATCTGGATAGCCTGAAAAATGCCAGTGCACAGGATCTGTTCTTCACTCTATCTTGATAGCCTGAGAGAAACCAGTGACATCTTCTATTATTCACTCTATCTTCATAGCCTGAGAGGAACCAGTGCACACGATCTGGTAATCACACTATCTTTATAGCCTGAGAGAAACCAGTGGGTGGATAGCATGAGAGAAACCAGTGGCCATGATCCATTGTTCACTCTATCTGGATAGCATGAGAGAAACCAGTGCACTGGATCTTTTTTTCACTCTATGTGGGTAGCCTAAGAGAAACCAGTGCCTGGATAGACTGAGAGAAACCATGCACCGGATCCGTTTTTCCTTCTACCTGGATACCCTGAAAGAAACCAAGTGCACAGGATCTGTTATCCACACTACCTGCATAGCCTGAGAGAAACCAGTGCCTGGATAGCCTGAGAGAAACCAGTGGCCAGGATCCATTATTCACTCTATTTGGATAGCCTGAGAGAAACTAGTGCACAGAATCTGTTTTTCACTCTGTCTGGATAGCCTGAGAAATATTAGTGCACAGGATCTGTTATTCACAATATCTGGATAGCCAGAGAGAAACCATTGCATGGATAGCCTGAGAGAAACCAGTGGCTAGGATTCATTATTCATTGTCTCTGAATAGCCTGATAGAAACCAGGGCACAGGATCTGTTATTCACTCTACCCAGATAGCCTGAGAGAAACAAGTGCTCAGGATCTGTTATTGACACTGTCTTTATAACCTGAGAGAAACCAGTCCCTGGATAGTATTATAGAAACCAATGGCCAAGATCCATTATTCACTCTATCTGGATAGCCCGAGAGAAAACAGTGCCTGGATAGCCTTTACGAAACCAGTACACAGGATCTGTTTTTCACTCTATCTGGATAGCTTGAGAGAAACCATTGACAGCATCCGTTATTCACTCCATCTTGATAGCCTGAGAGAGACCGGTGCACAGGATTTGTTATTCACCGTATCTGGATAGCCTGAGAGAAACCAGTGTCTGGATATAGCCTGAGAGAAACCAGTGCACAGGATCTGTTTTTCACTCTATCTGGATAGCCTGAAAGAAACCAGTGCACATGATCTGTTATCCGCACTATCTGGATAGCCTGAGAGTAACCAGTTCCTGGATACCCTGAGAGAAACCAGTGGTCAGGATCCATTATTCACTCTATCTGGATAGCCTGAGAAACCAGTGCACAGGATCTATTATTCAGTCTACCTGGATAGCCTGAGAGAAACAAGTGCCTGTATAGCATGAAAGAAACCAGTGCAGAGGATCTGTTTTCCACTCTATCTTGACAGCCTGAGATAAACCAGTGACATCATCTGTTATTCACTCTATCTTCATAGCCTGAGAGGAACCAGTGCACAGAATCTGTTATTCACACTATCTGGATAGCCAGAGAGAAACCAGTGCCTGGATAGCCTGAGAGAAGCTAATGCACAGGATCTGTTATTCACTGTACCTGGAGTGCATGAGAGAAGCCAGTGCACCGGCTCTGGTATTCACTATCTTTATAGCCTGAAAGAAACCAGTGCACATGATCTGTTATCCACACTATCTGGATAGCCTGAGAGTAATCGGTGCCTGGATTGCCTGAGAGAAACCAGTGGTCAAGATCCATTTTTCACTGTAACTGCATAGCCTGAAAGAAACCAGCGCACATGATCTGTTATCCACACCATCTGGATAGCCTGAGAATAACCAGTGCCTGGATAGCCTGAGAGAAACCAGTGGTCATGATCCATTATTCACCCTATCTGGATAGCCTGAGAGAAACCACTGCACAGGATCTATTATTCAGTCTACCTGGATAGCCTGAGAGAACCAGTGCCTGTATAGCATGAGAGAAACCAATGCAGAGGATATGTTTTCCACTCTATCTTGGTAGCCTGAGATAAACCAGTGACATCACCTGTTATTCACTCTATTTTCATAGCCTGAGAGGAACCAGTGTGCAGGATCTGTTATTCAATCTATCTGGATAGCCTGAAAAATGCCAGTGCACAGGATCTGTTCTTCACTCTATCTTGATAGCCTGAGAGAAACCAGTGACATCATCTGTTAGTCACTCTACCTTCATAGCCTGAGAGGAACCAGTGCACAGGATCTGGTATTCACACTATCTTTATAGCCGGAGAGAAACCAGTGGGTGGATAGCATGAGAGAAACTAGTGCACTGGATCTTTTTTTCACTCTATGTGGGTAGCCTGAGAGAAACCAGTGCCTGGATAGACTGAGAGAAACCATGCACAGCATCCGTTTTTCCTTCTACCTGGATACCCTGAAAGAAACCAAGTGCACAGGATCTGTTATCCACACTACCTGGATAGCCTGAGAGAAACCAGTGCCTGGATAGCCTGAGAGAAACCAGTGGTCAGGATCCATTATTCACTCTATTTGGATAGCCTGAGAGAAACCAGTGCACAGAATCTGTTTTTTACTCTGTCTGGATAGCCTAAGAAATATTAGTGCACAGGATCTGTTATTCACAATATCTGGATAGCCAGAGAGAAACCATTGCATTGATAGCCTGAGAGAAACCAGTGGCTAGGATTCATTATTAATTGTCTCTGAATAGCCTGATAGAAACCAGGGCACAGGCTCTGTTATTCACTCTACCCAGATAGCCTGAGAGAAAGAAGTGCTCAGGATCTGTTATTCACACTGTCTTTATACCCTGAGAGAAACCAGTCCCTGGATAGTATTATAGAAACCAGTGGCCAAGATCCATTATTCACTCTATCTGGATAGCCCGAGAGAAACTATTGGACAGGATCTGTTTTACACTCTATCTGGAAAGCCTGAGAGAAAACAGTGGCTGGATAGCCTTTACGAAACCAGTACACAGGATCTGTTTTTCACTCTATCTGGATAGCTTGAGAGAAACCATTGACAGCATCCGTTATTCACTCTATCTTGATAGCCTGAGAGAAACCGGTGCAGAGGACCTGGTATTCACTCTATCTGGATACCCTGAGCGAAACCAGTGCTCAGGATCTGGTACTGACTCTATCTGGATGGCCTAAGAGAAACTGGTGCCCAAAATCTGGTATTCACCCTATATGGATAGCCTGAGCGAAACCATTGCTCAGGATCTGGTATTGACTCTATCTGGATAGCCTAAGAGAAACCGGTGCACAGGATCTGTTATTCACTCTATTTGGATAGCCTGAGAAATGCCAGTGCACAGGATCTGTTCTTCACTCTATCTTCATAGCCTGAAAGAAACCAGTGCCTGGATAGCAAGAGAGAATCCAGTGGCCAGGATCCATCATTCACTCTATCTGGATAGCATGAGTGAAACCAGTGCACATGATCTTTTTTTCACTCTATCTGGATAGCCTGAGAGAAACCAGTGTCTGGATATAGCCTGAGAGAAACCAGTGCACAGGATCTGTTTTTCACTCTATCTGGATAGCCTGAAAGAAACCAGTGCACATGATCTGTTATCCACACTATCTGGATAGCCTGAGAGTAAACAGTGCCTGGATAGCCTGAGAGAAACCAGTGGTCAAGATCCATTATTGCCTGTAAATGCATAGCCTGAAAGAAACATGCGCACATGATCTGTTATCCACACCATCTGGATAGCCTGAGAATAACCGGTGCCTGGATAGCCTGAGAGAAACCAGTGGTCATGATCCATTATTCACCCTATCTGGATAGCCTGAGAGAAACCACTGCACAGGATCTATTATTCAGTCTACCTGGATAGCCTGAGAGAACCAGTGCCTGTATAGCATGAGAGAAACCAGTGCAGAGGATCTGTTTTCCACTCTATCTTGATAGCCTGAGATAAACCAGTGACATCATCTGGTATTCACTCTATTTTCATAGCCTGAGAGGAACCAGTGCACAGGATTTCTTATTCAAACTATCTGGATAGCCAGAGAGAAACCAGTGCCTGGATAGCCTGAGAGAAGCCAATGCACATAATCTGTTATTCACTGTACCTGGAGTGCATGAGAGAAACCAGTGCACATGATCTGGTATTCACACTATCTTTATAGCCTGAGAAAACCAGTGTGCATGATCTGTTATTCAATCTATCTGGATAGCCTGAAAAATGCCAGTGCACAGGATCTGTTCTTCACTCTATCTTGATAGCCTGAGAGAAACCAGTGACATCATCTATTATTCACTCTATCTTCATAGCCTGAGAGGAACCAGTGCACACGATCTGATAATCACACTATCTTTATAGCCTGAGAGAAACCAGTGGGTGGATAGCATGAGAGAAACCAGTGGCCATGATCCATTGTTCACTCTATCTGGATAGCATGAGAGAAACCAGTGCACTGGATCTTTTTTTCACTCTATGTGGGTAGCCTGAGAGAAACCAGTGCCTGAATAGACTGAGAGAAACCATGCACAGGATCCGTTTTTCCTTCTACCTGGATACCCTGAAAGAAACCAAGTGCACAGGATCTGTTATCCACACTACCTGCATAGCCTGAGAGAAACCAGTGCCTGGATAGCCTGAGAGAAACCAGTGGTCAGGATCCATTATTCACTCTATTTGGATAGCCTGAGAGAAACCAGTGCACAGAATCTGTTTTTCGCTCTGTCTGGATAGCCTGAGAAATATTAGTGCACAGGATCTGTTATTCACAATATCTGGATAGCCAGAGAGAAACCATTGCATGGATAGCCTGAGAGAAACCAGTGGCTAGGATTCATTATTCATTGTCTCTGAATAGCCTTATAGAAACCAGGGCACAGGATCTGTTATTCACTCTACCCAGATAGCCTGAGAGAAACAAGTGCTCAGGATCTGTTATTCACACTGTCTTTATAACCTGAGAGAAACCAGTCCCTGGATAGTATTATAGAAACCAGTGGCCAAGATCCATTATTCACTCTATCTGGATAGCCCGAGAGAAACTATTGGACAGGATCTGTTTTACACTCTATCTGGAAAGCCTGAGAGAAAACAGTGGCTGGATAGCCTTTACGAAACCAGTACACAGGATCTGTTTTTCACTCTATCTGGATAGCTTGAGAGAAACCATTGACAGCATCCGTTATTCACTCTATTTTGATAGCCTGAGAGAAACCGGTGCAGAGGACCTGGTATTCACTCTATCTGGATACCCTGAGCGAAACCAGTGCTCAGGATCTGGTACTGACTCTATCTGGATGGCCTAAGAGAAACTGGTGCCCAAAATCTGGTATTCACCCTATATGGATAGCCTGAGCGAAACCATTGCTCAGGATCTGGTATTGACTCTATCTGGATAGCCTAAGAGAAACCGGTGCACAGGATCTGTTATTCACTCTATTTGGATAGCCTGAGAAATGCCAGTGCACAGGATCTGTTCTTCACTCTATCTTCATAGCCTGAAAGAAACCAGTGCCTGGATAGCAAGAGAGAATCCAGTGGCCAGGATCCACCATTCACTCTATCTGGATAGCATGAGAGAAACCAGTGCACATTATCTTTTTTTCACTCTATCTGGATAGCCTGAGAGAAACCAGTGTCTGGATATAGCCTGAGAGAAACCAGTGCACAGGATCTGTTTTTCACTCTATCTGGATAGCCTGAAAGAAACCAGTGCACATGATCTGTTATCCACACTATCTGGATAGCCTGAGAGTAACCAGTGCCTGGATAGCCTGAGAGAAACCAGTGGTCAAGATCCATTATTCCCTGTAAATGCATAGCCTGAAAGAAACATGCGCACATGATCTGTTATCCACACCATCTGGATAGCCTGAGAATAACCGGTGCCTGGATAGCCTGAGAGAAACCAGTGGTCATGATCCATTATTCACCCTATCTGGATAGCCTGAGAGAAACCACTGCACAGGATCTATTATTCAGTCTACCTGGATAGCCTGAGAGAACCAGTGCCTGTATAGCATGAGAGAAACCAGTGCAGAGGATCTGTTTTCCACTCTATCTTGGTAGCCTGAGATAAACCAGTGACATCATCTGGTATTCACTCTATTTTCATAGCCTGAGAGGAACCAGTGCACAGGATCTGTTATTCAAACTATCTGGATAGCCAGAGAGAAACCAGTGCCTGGATAGCCTGAGAGAAGCCAATGCACATAATCTGTTATTCACTGTACCTGGAGTGCATGAGAGAAACCAGTGCACATGATCTGGTATTCACACTATCTTTATAGCCTGAGAAAACCAGTGCGCAGGATCTGTTATTCAATCTATCTGGATAGCCTGAAAAATGCCAGTGCACAGGATCTGTTCTTCACTCTATCTTGATAGCCTGAGAGAAACCAGTGACATCATCTGTTAGTCACTCTACCTTCATAGCCTGAGAGGAACCAGTGCACAGGATCTGGTATTCACACTATCTTTATAGCCTGAGAGAAACCAGTGGGTGGATAGCATGAGAGAAACCAGTGCACTGGATCTTTTTTTCACTCTATGTGGGTAGCCTGAGAGAAACCAGTGCCTGGATAGACTGAGAGAAACCATGCACAGCATCCGTTTTTCCTTCTACCTGGATACCCTGAAAGAAACCAAATGCACAGGATCTGTTATCCACACTACCTGGATAGCCTGAGAGAAACCAGTGCCTGGATAGCCTGAGAGAAACCAGTGGTCAGGATCCATTATTCACTCTATTTGGATAGCCTGAGAGAAACCAGTGCACAGAATCTGTTTTTCACTCTGTCTGGATAGCCTAAGAAATATTAGTGCACAGGATCTGTTATTCACAATATCTGGATAGCCAGAGAGAAACCATTGCATTGATAGCCTGAGAGAAACCAGTGGCTAGGATTCATTATTCATTGTCTCTGAATAGCCTGATAGAAACCAGGGCACAGGATCTGTTATTCACTCTACCCAGATAGCCTGAGAGAAACAAGTGCTCAGGATCTGTTATTCACACTGTCTTTATAACCTGAGAGAAAACAGTCCCTGGATAGTATTATAGAAACCAGTGGCCAAGATCCATTATTCACTCTATCTGGATAGCCCGAGAGAAACTATTGGACAGGATCTGTTTTACACTCTATCTGGAAAGCCTGAGAGAAAACAGTGGCTGGATAGCCTTTACGAAACCAGTACACAGGATCTGTTTTTCACTCTATCTGGATAGCTTGAGAGAAACCATTGACAGCATCCGTTATTCACTCTATCTTGATAGCCTGAGAGAAACCGGTGCAGAGGACCTGGTATTCACTCTATCTGGATACCCTGAGCGAAACCAGTGCTCAGGATCTGGTACTGACTCTATCTGGATGGCCTAAGAGAAACTGGTGCCCAAAATCTGGTATTCACCCTATATGGATAGCCTGAGCGAAACCACTGCTCAGGATCAGGTATTGACTCTATCTGGATAGCCTAAGAGAAACCGGTGCACAGGATCTGTTATTCACTCTATTTGGATAGCCTGAGAAATGCCAGTGCACAGGGTCTGTTCTTCACTCTAGCTTCATAGCCTGAAAGAAACCAGTGCCTGGATAGCAAGAGAGAATCCAGTGGCCAGAATCCATCATTCACTCTATCTGGATAGCATGAGAGAAACCAGTGCACATGATCTTTTTTTCACTCTATCTGGATAGCCTGAGAGAAACCAGTGTCTGGATATAGCCTGAGAGAAACCAGTGCACAGGATCTGTTTTTCACTCTATCTGGATAGCCTGAAAGAAACCAGTGCACATGATCTGTTATCCACACTATCTGGATAGCCTGAGAGTAACCAGTGCCTGGATAGCCTGAGAGAAACCAGTGGTCAAGATCCATTATTCCCTGTAAATGCATAGCCTGAAAGAAACATGCGCACATGATCTGTTATCCACACCATCTGGATAGCCTGAGAATAACCGGTGCCTGGATAGCCTGAGAGAAACCAGTGGTCATGATCCATTATTCACCCTATCTGGATAGCCTGAGAGAAACCACTGCACAGGATCTATTATTCAGTCTACCTGGATAGCCTGAGAGAACCAGTGCCTGTATAGCATGAGAGAAACCAGTGCAGAGGATCTGTTTTCCACTCTATCTTGGTAGCCTGAGATAAACCAGTGACATCATCTGGTATTCACTCTATTTTCATAGCCTGAGAGGAACCAGTGCACAGGATCTGTTATTCAAACTATCTGGATAGCCAGAGAGAAACCAGTGCCTGGATAGCCTGAGAGAAGCCAATGCACATAATCTGTTATTCACTGTACCTGGAGTGCATGAGAGAAACCAGTGCACATGATCTGGTATTCACACTATCTTTATAGCCTGAGAAAACCAGTGCGCAGGATCTGTTATTCAATCTATCTGGATAGCCTGAAAAATGCCAGTGCACAGGATCTGTTCTTCACTCTATCTTGATAGCCTGAGAGAAACCAGTGACATCATCTGTTAGTCACTCTACCTTCATAGCCTGAGAGGAACCAGTGCACAGGATCTGGTATTCACACTATCTTTATAGCCTGAGAGAAACCAGTGGGTGGATAGCATGAGAGAAACCAGTGCACTGGATCTTTTTTTAACTCTATGTGGGTAGCCTGAGAGAAACCAGTGCCTGGATAGACTGAGAGAAACCATGCACAGCATCCGTTTTTCCTTCTACCTGGATACCCTGAAAGAAACCAAATGCACAGGATCTGTTATCCACACTACCTGGATAGCCTGAGAGAAACCAGTGGTCAGGATCCATTATTCACTCTATTTGGATAGCCTGAGAGAAACCAGTGCACAGAATCTGTTTTTCACTCTGTCTGGATAGCCTAAGAAATATTAGTGCACAGGATCTGTTATTCACAATATCTGGATAGCCAGAGAGAAACCATTGCATTGATAGCCTGAGAGAAACCAGTGGCTAGGATTCATTATTCATTGTCTCTGAATAGCCTGATAGAAACCAGGGCACAGGATCTGTTATTCACTCTACCCAGATAGCCTGAGCGAAACAAGTGCTCAGGATCTGTTATTCACACTGTCTTTATAACCTGAGAGAAACCAGTCCCTGGATAGTATTATAGAAACCAGTGGCCAAGATCCATTATTCACTCTATCTGGATAGCCCGAGAGAAACTATTGGACAGGATCTGTTTTACACTCTATCTGGAAAGCCTGAGAGAAAACAGTGGCTGGATAGCCTTTACGAAACCAGTACACAGGATCTGTTTTTCACTCTATCTGGATAGCTTGAGAGAAACCATTGACAGCATCCGTTATTCACTCTATCTTGATAGCCTGAGAGAAACCGGTGCAGAGGACCTGGTATTCACTCTATCTGGATACCCTGAGCGAAACCAGTGCTCAGGATCTGTTATTCACTCTACCCAGATAGCCTGAGAGAAACAAGTGCTCAGGATCTGTTATTCACACTGTCTTTATAACCTGAGAGAAACCAGTCCCTGGATAGTATTATAGAAACCAGTGGCCAAGATCCATTATTCACTCTATCTGGATAGCCCGAGAGAAACTATTGGACAGGATCTGTTTTACACTCTATCTGGAAAGCCTGAGAGAAAACAGTGGCTGGATAGCCTTTACGAAACCAGTACACAGGATCTGTTTTTCACTCTATCTGGATAGCTTGAGAGAAACCATTGACAGCATCCGTTATTCACTCTATCTTGATAGCCTGAGAGAAACCGGTGCAGAGGACCTGGTATTCACTCTATCTGGATACCCTGAGAGAAACCAGTGCACAGAATCTGTTTTTCACTCTGTCTGGATAGCCTAAGAAATATTAGTGCACAGGATCTGTTATTCACAATATCTGGATAGCCAGAGAGAAACCATTGCATTGATAGCCTGAGAGAAACCAGTGGCTAGGATTCATTATTCATTGTCTCTGAATAGCCTGATAGAAACCAGGGCACAGGATCTGTTATTCACTCTACCCAGATAGCCTGAGAGAAACAAGTGCTCAGGATCTGTTATTCACACTGTCTTTATAACCTGAGAGAAACCAGTCCCTGGATAGTATTATAGAAACCAGTGGCCAAGATCCATTATTCACTCTATCTGGATAGCCCGAGAGAAACTATTGGACAGGATCTGTTTTACACTCTATCTGGAAAGCCTGAGAGAAAACAGTGGCTGGATAGCCTTTACGAAACCAGTACACAGGATCTGTTTTTCACTCTATCTGGATAGCTTGAGAGAAACCATTGACAGCATCCGTTATTCACTCTATCTTGATAGCCTGAGAGAAACTGGTGCAGAGGACCTGGTATTCACTCTATCTGGATACCCTGAGCGAATCCAGTGCTCAGGATCTGGTACTGACTCTATCTGGATGGCCTAAGAGAAACTGGTGCCCAAAATCTGGTATTCACCCTATATGGATAGCCTGAGCGAAACCACTGCTCAGGATCTGGTATTGACTCTATCTGGATAGCCTAAGAGAAACCGGTGCACAGGATCTGTTATTCACTCTATTTGGATAGCCTGAGAAATGCCAGTGCACAGGGTCTGTTCTTCACTCTATCTTCATAGCCTGAAAGAAACCAGTGCCTGGATAGCAAGAGAGAATCCAGTGGACAGAATCCATCATTCACTCTATCTGGATAGCATGAGAGAAACCAGTGCACATGATCTTTTTTTCACTCTATCTGGATAGCCTGAGAGACACCAGTGTCTGGATATAGCCTGAGAGAAACCAGTGCACAGGATCTGTTTTTCACTCTATCTGGATAGCCTGAAAGAAACCAGTGCACATGATCTGTTATCCACACTATCTGGATAGCCTGAGAGTAACCAGTGCCTGGATAGCCTGAGAGAAACCAGTGGTCAAGATCCATTATTCCCTGTAAATGCATAGCCTGAAAGAAACATGCGCACATGATCTGTTATCCACACCATCTGGATAGCCTGAGAATAACCGGTGCCTGGATAGCCTGAGAGAAACCAGTGGTCATGATCCATTATTCACCCTATCTGGATAGCCTGAGAGAAACCACTGCACAGGATCTATTATTCAGTCTACCTGGATAGCCTGAGAGAACCAGTGCCTGTATAGCATGAGAGAAACCAGTGCAGAGGATCTGTTTTCCACTCTATCTTGGTAGCCTGAGATAAACCAGTGACATCATCTGGTATTCACTCTATTTTCATAGCCTGAGAGGAACCAGTGCACAGGATCTGTTATTCAAACTATCTGGATAGCCAGAGAGAAACCAGTGCCTGGATAGCCTGAGAGAAGCCAATGCACATAATCTGTTATTCACTGTACCTGGAGTGCATGAGAGAAACCAGTGCACATGATCTGGTATTCACACTATCTTTATAGCCTGAGAAAACCAGTGCGCAGGATCTGTTATTCAATCTATCTGGATAGCCTGAAAAATGCCAGTGCACAGGATCTGTTCTTCACACTATCTTGATAGCCTGAGAGAAACCAGTGACATCATCTGTTAGTCACTCTACCTTCATAGCCTGAGAGGAACCAGTGCACAGGATCTGGTATTCACACTATCTTTATAGCCTGAGAGAAACCAGTGGGTGGATAGCATGAGAGAAACCAGTGCACTGGATCTTTTTTTCACTCTATGTGGGTAGCCTGAGAGAAACCAGTGCCTGGATAGACTGAGAGAAACCATGCACAGCATCCGTTTTTCCTTCTACCTGGATACCCTGAAAGAAACCAAATGCACAGGATCTGTTATCCACACTACCTGGATAGCCTGAGAGAAACCAGTGCCTGGATAGCCTGAGAGAAACCAGTGGTCAGGATCCATTATTCACTCTATTTGGATAGCCTGAGAGAAACCAGTGCACAGAATCTGTTTTTCACTCTGTCTGGATAGCCTAAGAAATATTAGTGCACAGGATCTGTTATTCACAATATCTGGATAGCCAGAGAGAAACCATTGCATTGATAGCCTGAGAGAAACCAGTGGCTAGGATTCATTATTCATTGTCTCTGAATAGCCTGATAGAAACCAGGGCACAGGATCTGTTATTCACTCTACCCAGATAGCCTGAGAGAAACAAGTGCTCAGGATCTGTTATTCACACTGTCTTTATAACCTGAGAGAAAACAGTCCCTGGATAGTATTATAGAAACCAGTGGCCAAGATCCATTATTCACTCTATCTGGATAGCCCGAGAGAAACTATTGGACAGGATCTGTTTTACACTCTATCTGGAAAGCCTGAGAGAAAACAGTGGCTGGATAGCCTTTACGAAACCAGTACACAGGATCTGTTTTTCACTCTATCTGGATAGCTTGAGAGAAACCATTGACAGCATCCGTTATTCACTCTATCTTGATAGCCTGAGAGAAACCGGTGCAGAGGACCTGGTATTCACTCTATCTGGATACCCTGAGCGAAACCAGTGCTCAGGATCTGGTACTGACTCTATCTGGATGGCCTAAGAGAAACCGGTGCACAGGATCTGTTATTCACTCTATTTGGATAGCCTGAGAAATGCCAGTGCACAGGGTCTGTTCTTCACTCTAGCTTCATAGCCTGAAAGAAACCAGTGCCTGGATAGCAAGAGAGAATCCAGTGGCCAGAATCCATCATTCACTCTATCTGGATAGCATGAGAGAAACCAGTGCACATGATCTTTTTTTCACTCTATCTGGATAGCCTGAGAGAAACCAGTGTCTGGATATAGCCTGAGAGAAACCAGTGCACAGGATCTGTTTTTCACTCTATCTGGATAGCCTGAAAGAAACCAGTGCACATGATCTGTTATCCACACTATCTGGATAGCCTGAGAGTAACCAGTGCCTGGATAGCCTGAGAGAAACCAGTGGTCAAGATCCATTATTCCCTGTAAATGCATAGCCTGAAAGAAAGATGCGCACATGATCTGTTATCCACACCATCTGGATAGCCTGAGAATAACCGGTGCCTGGATAGCCTGAGAGAAACCAGTGGTCATGATCCATTATTCACCCTATCTGGATAGCCTGAGAGAAACCACTGCACAGGATCTATTATTCAGTCTACCTGGATAGCCTGAGAGAACCAGTGCCTGTATAGCATGAGAGAAACCAGTGCAGAGGATCTGTTTTCCACTCTATCTTGGTAGCCTGAGATAAACCAGTGACATCATCTGGTATTCACTCTATTTTCATAGCCTGAGAGGAACCAGTGCACATGATCTGTTATTCAAACTATCTGGATAGCCAGAGAGAAACCAGTGCCTGGATAGCCTGAGAGAAGCCAATGCACATAATCTGTTATTCACTGTACCTGGAGTGCATGAGAGAAGCCAGTGCACATGATCTGGTATTCACACTATCTTTATAGCCTGAGAAAACCAGTGCGCAGGATCTGTTATTCAATCTATCTGGATAGCCTGAAAAATGCCAGTGCACAGGATCTGTTCTTCACTCTATCTTGATAGCCTGAGAGAAACCAGTGACATCATCTGTTAGTCACTCTACCTTCATAGCCTGAGAGGAACCAGTGCACAGGATCTGGTATTCACACTATCTTTATAGCCTGAGAGAAACCAGTGGGTGGATAGCATGAGAGAAACCAGTGCACTGGATCTTTTTTTCACTCTATGTGGGTAGCCTGAGAGAAACCAGTGCCTGGATAGACTGAGAGAAACCATGCACAGCATCCGTTTTTCCTTCTACCTGGATACCCTGAAAGAAACCAAATGCACAGGATCTGTTATCCACACTACCTGGATAGCCTGAGAGAAACCAGTGCCTGGATAGCCTGAGAGAAACCAGTGGTCAGGATCTGTTTTTCACTCTGTCTGGATAGCCTAAGAAATATTAGTGCACAGGATCTGTTATTCACAATATCTGGATAGCCAGAGAGAAACCATTGCATTGATAGCCTGAGAGAATCCAGTGGCTAGGATTCATTATTCATTGTCTCTGAATAGCCTGATAGAAACCAGGGCACAGGATCTGTTATTCACTCTACCCAGATAGCCTGAGAGAAACAAGTGCTCAGGATCTGTTATTCACACTGTCTTTATAACCTGAAAGAAACCAGTCCCCGGATAGTATTAGAGAAACCAGTGGCCAAGATCCATTATTCACTCTATCTGGATAGCCCGAGAGAAACTATTGGACAGGATCTGTTTTACACTCTATCTGGAAAGCCTGAGAGAAAACAGTGGCTGGATAGCCTTTACGAAACCAGTACACAGGATCTGTTTTTCACTCTATCTGGATAGCTTGAGAGAAACCATTGACAGCATCCGTTATTCACTCTATCTTGATAGCCTGAGAGAAACCGGTGCAGAGGACCTGGTATTCACTCTATCTGGATACCCTGAGCGAAACCAGTGCTCAGGATCTGTTATTCACTCTACCCAGATAGCCTGAGAGAAACAAGTGCTCAGGATCTGTTATTCACACTGTCTTTATAACCTGAGAGAAACCAGTCCCTGGATAGTATTATAGAAACCAGTGGCCAAGATCCATTATTCACTCTATCTGGATAGCCCGAGAGAAACTATTGGACAGGATCTGTTTTACACTCTATCTGGAAAGCCTGAGAGAAAACAGTGGCTGGATAGCCTTTACGAAACCAGTACACAGGATCTGTTTTTCACTCTATCTGGATAGCTTGAGAGAAACCATTGACAGCATCCGTTATTCACTCTATCTTGATAGCCTGAGAGAGACCGGTGCACAGGATTTGTTATTCACCGTATCTGGATAGCCTGAGAGAAACCAGTGTTTGGATATAGCCTGAGAGAAACCAGTGCACAGGATCTGTTTTTCACACTATCTGGATAGCCTTAGAGGAACTGGTGCCCAAAATCTGGTATTCACACTATCTGGATAGCCTGAGCGAAACCATTGCTCAGGATCTGGTATTGAGTCTATCTGGATAGCCTAAGAGAAACCGGTGCACAGGATCTGTTATTCAATCTATTTGGATAGCCTGAGAAATGCCAGTGCACAGGATCTGTTCTTCACTCTATCTTCATAGCCTGAGAGAAACCAGTGCCTGGATAGCATGAGAGAAGCC
Source organism: Pleurodeles waltl (assembly GCF_031143425.1). Lineage (NCBI taxonomy): Eukaryota > Metazoa > Chordata > Amphibia > Caudata > Salamandridae > Pleurodeles > Pleurodeles waltl. Next base: position 1,159,038,383 of record NC_090439.1, read on the forward strand.
AGTGGCCAGGATCCATCATTCACTCTATCTGGATAGCATGAGAGAAACCAGTACACATGATCTTTTTTTCACTCTATCTGGATAGCCTGAGAGAAACCAGTGTCTGGATATAGCCTGAGAGAAACCAGTGCACAGGATCTGTTTTTCACTCTATCTGGATAACCTGAAAGAAACCAGTGCACATGATATGTTATCCACACTATCTGGATAGCCTGAGAGTAACCAGTGCCTGGATAGCCTGAGAGAAACCAGTGGTCAAGATCCATTATTCCCTGTAACTGCATAGCCTGAAAGAAACAAGTGCACATGATCTGTTATCCACACCATCTGCATAGCCTGAGAATAACCAGTGCCTGGATAGCCTGAGAGAAACCAGTGGTCATGATCCATTATTCACCCTATCTGGATGGCCTGAGAGAAACCACTGCACAGGATCTATTATTCAGTCTACTTGGATAGCCTGAGAGAACCAGTGCCTGTATAGCATGAGAGAA